>NW_021319387.1:11406-97247 GCF_001605985.2 Dendrobium catenatum
ATGCCCTCAACGGATATATCTATTAATAGCGCGTAGTGACAATGGCAGACATGTGAGAACGATGTGAGCGCACCGAGGATTGGTGTTGTGCACAAGATTGAAAAATCCCCTGATTTAGGCAATTCCCAAATGCAGAGAAAATAAAGATTTTAGGGTATTTTTTAATTATTCAACGTTTTACTTTATATTTCTTTTGTTTCAAATCAATCACCAAGAAAGTTAAAAAACAGGTAAATGGAATGCAATACACTCCTATTTCTTCCAGCAACCCTTTAATAGCATGACATTACATTGAGATGTTAGTGAACCAAACAACAACTAACTGGTTTTTGTTTGGCCTATCTTATTCTTATATCTGATTTTGCCTTGGATATTCAACTGCTCTATTCATTCTATGAATTTTGGTGTCTGCTGTTGACATTTTCTAGATGCAGTCCATCGTCATCCCAGATGTTCTATTTATTCCCATACTTCAAATCAGGAGTCTTGTAGAAGTGAAAGAACCCTGCAAAATAAACAAGCATTTACTTGTCGAAGTCCCAGCTCAATATCTTCATTGGAAGATATAGTTGTGGATCCAGAGAACTCAAGAAACTGTATTGGAGATGGTACTCCTGACAATGCCTGTAAATCTGATCAAGCTGATGTGATACAATCCAATTTTCGGCAAAAGAATTTTGTGAAGATGGATCCAAGTTACTTGACAACGCTCAGTCAGACTCATTCGGCTTGGATTTTTGGGGCGATAGCTGAACTTATTGATAACTCAAGAGATGCCCACGCAACTAGGTATAATAACATGATATATCATTAGATGGCTTTAAGTTAAGACTGAGAGTTGTATATAGGGATTCAACTCTTTCAGTATCATGAAATTATAATTTATGTTCCACTCCTAGGTTAATAGAATTGCTATGTTATTCTATAGCTTAACTTTTCTTTTCATTGCCTGCTCATGACATGATATCTTCTTTGTATTTTTCCTTGCCTTTCTTGCTTAAAGCTTTGATAGAACGCATACCTAATGGGGGGTGATGTTTATGATTCCTATAATTTGATTCCATTCTGATTTTTATTTTTTTGCTCTTTTTTGGGTAGAGGTAGACCTAAAAAGAATTGGTTAGAAAATATTAGAAATGATCTTTCTTTATTAGATTTAAATGAGAATTTGACTTTTAATAGGCACAATAATGAATAGGATTCATGTAGCCGACCCCACGTAGTGGGACAAAGGCTTGATGTTGTTGTTGTTGTTGTTGCTTTTTCTGGAATTAGTAATTTTACCTAGGATGATTTAAAATGTATTTTTTGGAAGTGAAACAATATAATCGAACAAAGTTTTCTTAGCTTTTGCAAGCAGTATGAAAAAGACAATATATGCTATAATTAAGGCCGCTTCCAATGCTACGACATTTTGTAGTTGAAATCATGGCTGCCGACTATAAAAGCTCTTCCAGTCCTTTCTGTAGCAATTCATGGTTGATTGTGGGACTTATGCTCTTCATTGAATCAACATTTCTTTCAGTAATTAATTTTTTAAAGATAATTTTTTGATCATCTTATATTATGGTCATTTACAGTCCTTAAGGTAACCATCACTTGTTTTGTATCTGCTGATTTGCTTTGATGTTTGAAAACTTGGCTTCCAAGTTTGTTAAACTAGATGCATTATGACATTACAGAGGATGAAATTAGCTGGTTTTATTTATTCTGAAGTTTTAAGCATTGGCTGCCACATGGGATGAAAAATGTTTTCACGTGACATTCATACGGGTTTGTGAAGCAAAGCTTTATTTTTTGTAGATTAAAGTCTCAAATCAGTTGCTTCTGAAGAATACCTGGATAATTGAGAAATTACTCATTCCAATTTGCTTGGACTTATTTATCTGTTTTAACCTTCACTTTGTAAAAATGATTTTCTACAGGACTTTCATTCTTTTATAAGCCATTCAGGAGTAATGAATGCAATTCAGTCTCAGTTTAATATGAAAATTAGATACTAATCCTACTGAGGGATGAGAAAAATAATAAAAATAAAACAAAAATGCTAGTTGTATTGTAAGGACTCAGCTTGAGTTAAAATGATTAAAGATTTATCAAAGTAAATATAAATCTATTCTAATTAAAATTTAAAGTCAACATTACATGATTTAATGTAAAATAAAATGGTTATTTGTTTGAAATTGAACTTAAATTTTAAAACGACGACATTTATGATATAATATTTAAATAATAATTAAAATAAGTTATTTCAAATTTAAACTTGCATTATGTATCCTATTTAATTTCAAAATAGTAGTCTCTGATGTGATAATTAGTTTTTTATGTGTTTGAATTGAGAAGTCCAAAATTAAAATTGCCTTATGTGTCATATTGAAATTTAAAAATATTTATAAGCATTTTGTGATAATTAGCTTTTAAATGTATTTGAATTGAAATTCAAATTGTGCTACCTGGTAGCCATATAATGAGCCAAGTGTCACCTCCTATTTCGATGCACACTAATTTGATATCTATAAAGATGCTTATGTCATTAGAACTTGGTGGTTTTGTTGCACTTAGTTTACTTTTCTAATTACTTTCAGCTTTCTTAAATTTATCAAGGCCTCTGCTGTTTTTTGAATAACACTCCGAAAATTGAGAAATTCCTATTGTTTAGATCAAGTATTTTCTGAATTATTATTTCTTTTATACTTTTAGTTTTTAAAAATGTTTTTTTTGGGTGTTTAGATTATTTGTTTTGTTATTTTATTTTATTTTCAACACAAATTAACATCATCACGCAAGTGGAGTTTGAGTTCCTTGTTTGAATGCTTATAATAGTTGACCAGGTAGGGAACAGTTCACTGTTCACTATACGTGACAACAAATAAAACTGTGTATGAGCTGGAACTTGCATATTTTGCTTTAAATTACTGTAACATGATTTTCAAGTTTATAGTTCCAGTTCCTTTATAGTTCAAATAAATTGTTATGACAAAAGATTTTCATTAATGCTAAATTGTCAAGTGTATAGTTTGTATTCCACACGAGCATAAATGATTTATTTGGTTGATTAATGTGCTGTTATTATGTTTGTTTGTAGATTGGACATTTCTGTTGAGCTTCTATATTCCAAAAAGGATGGAAACAAAATTCCTGTTTTATCAATTATTGATGATGGGGATGGAATGACACATAATGACATTTTGAGAATGGTGTCATTTGGACATAAGCAAACAACCGGAGAAGATCAAGATCGCATTGGTAAATTTGGCATTGGATTTAAGGTGAATTAGTTATATGTATTACAAATTGATAATAAATTAATAAGTTTTTATTTTAATTTAAAACTTTATTACTGTCACACTTTTTCACATTTTATATAATTTTTTTTTTGGGAATATTTGGGGACATTTTATATAATTTAGAAGCACAAGTTTTTTACCATTTATTTGATAGGAATAAAGCCTCTTAAGTCAATGATTTAATCCATTTTTCTATGACCAAACATGTACCCTATGAAGCAGTTCCACCGATTCAAGACATATACAACAACATGACATAACTATAAAAAATGACATGATAATTAATAGTATATATTACAAATTTTTAAAACACTATGAAAATTTAAATTAAAATTAAAATTTTATTATTGCTACTTTTGTTCACTTGTTATATAATTTATCAAGCACAAGTTTATTGTTCTTTACATGATAGAAATAAAGCCTCTGTTGTACAATGATTTAATCCAATTTTCTATGATCAGCCACCAACTCAAGACAGATGCGACGACATGGCACGGGACATGACATGTTGCATCAACTATATTATTTTTAAATAAATTATTAATATAAAATGTGCTAATGAAAAGAAACGTCAAAATTATATTTTTGAGAAAAGCTAAAATGTAATGATTTGATGCAGATTAAAAATAAAAGAATATCTACTTTGAGAAGTAAAGAATAGTAAAAAGCTAAGAAAGAACCATAGGTTTGACATTAGGGTTAAGGGAGGAAATTTAAAATCATACCTTAGCAGGGAAGAAAGTGATATGGAGTTGAAGAAAATATTTGTGCAAGCATCACAATGGAGATGGCGAGTTTTGATGGAGTGAGAAATGTTAGAGGACTAACACTGTAACAGCTTTGGTGGAGAAGGCTGTGTAGAGGAGTAGCGCATGAGAGCTCGACGACATGGAAGAAGATTGCATGCAACCATGGTGATAGGTGAATTAGGGTTTGCGCGAACAACTGAGAGCGAGAAGGAATCCAAGCCAATGGAAACTTATGGGAGTCGTAATGGGGTTTTAACTAATACCAAACTGGACCAACGTATTATTGAACTGCACCATAAAAATCCTAATGGCAAAATGCTTAAAACATGTTCCTTATCGGTCTTGCTTCATGGTTGGACTATTATTTTGACAAAAATAATATCTTACATGAATTTAAGCTTGTCAGATGCATTGGGGCATGTCGGAAGCTTATCTGTTTTTGACATATTTTCGACATGAACACAAAGGACATTTGAAGTGTCATTGCTTCATAGCTTATCTCGCCTTAAATTTATTTTAGCATTTCTGCTTGAGTTTTTAATTACTTTGAGAATTATGAAGTATTTCTCTCTCTCTCTCTCTCTCTCTCTCACTCTCTCTCTATTTTTTTTTTCTGTTAGCTTCTTTTCCTTTGCCATTCCTTTATTTGTATTCATACTTTTTTTTTCTGTTTCAGTACTGTTTTCTGTGACAAGAAAATATTTTCTCTTTGGTGCTGCAGCAGTTAATGTTCTGTTTCTTAATTTGTCTTTTGTAATTTTTTTCTTTCCTTAGAGTGAGTTTGGAATATTTACTTTGTAGACTGGGTCTATGAAACTTGGAAGGGATGCTCTTGTACTTACGCAGTCATCAAGATCCAGATCTATTGCATTTTTATCACAGACATACAATGAAAACAAAGATGTATGTCACTTGCCCATTTTTCTACTGTACTCTATTGCCTCATACTTGAAACTTTCTTATTATTAGTTACGTTTGTTGTTTGGTGCAGAACATAGAGATTCCTATAGTTTCTTATGTTAAAAATGGGCGTTATATGGACATTGATCTGAGCATCCAATCAAAAGAATTTGCAAACTTCAATCTGAGTGCCATCAAGGAATTTTCTCCATTTAACGAATACTTGCTAGGAGAGCAGCTTGGATTATTTGGCAAAGATGGAACTGGCTCACAGATCTTCATTTGGAACTTAGATAAGTGGGGTTCAGACTATACTTTGGAATGGAATGATGGAAAGGGTGGTGAAAGTTATAACAAAGGACAGGGAGACATACTCATTCGTTCAAGGAGAATAAGATCGCGCTTTGGTCAAATAAGTTGTGAGGTGGTGGTTGTGCTATTCCATGCTTTCAAATGGTCCTTGCTGTGATGCCCTGTTTTATTCGTTCTTACTATTGATAGTAGAATTGTGTTTTCCTTAGGCAATTGACATACTTTAGACTTGGCTAAGGAAAACTCAGGAAAGTAGATGTATTAGATTTTGGCTCATGTTAAGAAAGGTAGAGGTAGAAATAAAAAGATTTGGTTAGAAAATATTAAAAATGACTTTTCTTTATTAGATTTAAATGAGAATTGGACTCTTAACATGACACAATGAAGAAAAAGATTCATGTAAACAACCCCATGTAGTGAGATAAAGGCTTGATGTTATTGTTGGCTGTTAGGCACTATATCTTCTTATTTTATTTTTCTTTTGGCTCTTTGTGGTTGTCTAACCTAATTGTTAATTGTTCTCACTGTTTTAAGGTATTAACGAAGATTGTACTTGTTTTTTAATTCTTCTCTTGCGAATACAGGTTCCATTGGATTATTCCCTTCAGGCTTATCTAGAAGTTCTTTTCTTAAATCCTCGCATGAAAATATTTGTCCAAGGCTCATTGGTAATTTGTCTCGTTTCTTATGAAGCTTGACTCACTCACTCAATCTTTCTCTCCCCTTCAACTTCTTGGTTTACCATAGTTTTGATTATTGTTTCATGCAAATATATATTTATTTAATATTTTTTTTGCAGGTCAAAAGCCATCCTTTAGAAAAATCACTGAGTAGAACTGTTACATTAAATGGCAGCATACTGGCTAGACCCATTCAACTCGTATTTGGAAGGAGTCAGGTAGAGTGGGAACGAATGAACGGTGGGGTATTCTTATATTGGAAAGGCCGGCTAATTGAGGTGAATTTGACTTTCCCTATTGGTCTTTCCAATCATGTAATATCGGTGGTTTCTCTGGATGTCATGACTTTACATATTGTGACCGGCAAGTAATTTCTTCTATCTTCATTTATGAACTTGGTATCATATTCCTAGGCTAGCCTTCTTGCAGGAGCTTGAAAACATTTTCCGAGTTTATGTGACTTGGCTAATGGCTATTTAAAAAATTTCTATGTTCAATGGCTCTGAGAAGGTTAGGGTGTAAACTGTGAATTTTTTTGATTATTCAACCTATCAAATACTAACTCGTTTTTTTGAATTAGTGATGAGTTACTAATATTTTGATTTCTCCATACTGGATAATTCTGTCAAGAAAACAAAACATTAATTTGATTAGTTTATAAGCAGGTATGTTATGCAGAAATATTTTGTGAAGTGTATTGAAAATCAAAGAAAATCAAATGCTTGTGTTTTTTTGAACTGGTGGTGGTAGTGTTGCTACTATTATGTTCACAGCATGCTGTAGCTGAAGTTTGTTTGGAAATAATAAATACTTGAGAGATCGGAGGAGAAAAGGCAAGAATCTGAGTGACTAGAATTGCAAAACTATTTTTGACCTCTTGTAGTGATCCAAAAGGCTCAAAGCTCAAGCATAAACATGAATTTTTTAATATATAGAAAGCTCATATGTAGGGATACAAGACAACCACAACAAGAATCCCCCAAAACTCAGAAGGCGTATTCCAATCAAGATAAAAGATCTAGGGGGAATTCAAAAGAAAAACCAAATCCTCCTTAAGACTGGTTGGCCAAGGACATTAGAAAGGGTAGTTATCCTCTTTTCAAGGAGCCTTGATTTGAGCTGTACTTTTCTTTTTAAAAATTTTTAAAAAGCAGTTGCTTTAATCAAAGGTTAAAAGTAGGCTTTATGCTTTTTTTTTTTTATATAATTTGAATGAAGTTTATAAATATTAGCTAATAATGGTTTAATTCTTTCATTCAGCTTGAATTAACTCAAGATAATCTCCTCTTCGCATCCTCTCTTTCTCTATTCCCATAGTTGGTCAAAAGAGTCTTCCCCTCTCATAAACAACCTTAGACCCTCATTTTCTCTTTATACCAGTGTAGGCCTGTTCTCTTAAAGGGGTTGTTTAATTAAAATACAAAGTGTTTTAAAGTATTACAAATGCAGGGGTTTTTAGAATATTGGTGTTTGGTTGGATGAAAAAGAAATGCAAAAATAAAGTAAATGTAGTGTAAATCATTTTAGGGGCTGTTTGGTTGTCCATATTAGGAGAGTAAAGTATTTCAAATACATATGTTTTGAAAATATTGACGTTTGGTTTGAAATAAAATAAATGTAGTGTAAAATTTTACTGCATTTGGAATACACAATCTAGTTTATTTTTGGTGTATTTGGAATTCCTTTGATTTGGACGAGTTCATAATATATAAAAAATTCATTCCAATTGCCTTCGCTTGTCTCCGCCACGCGCTAGTCTCCGACCACTGCCGGCCACTACTGTTGGCCATCAATGTCATCCGCCATTGCTCCCGTCGCCACTGCTGGCCACCCCACCCACTGTTGTCAGTCACCACCGCTAATGCCGTTGGCCACACCGCCCGACACCATCGCAGCCGGCCATCTGCCACTAGCCACACCGCTGTCACTGTTGGCCACTAACTGCTACATTTTTGCATTTTACATTCCATTCATTTTATTGCAAACCAAATAAAAAAAATCTCACAATCATCGAAATAACTTCAAAGTATTCGTTTAACATTGCATTCCTTCTTCAGGCAACCAAATAGTCCCTCAGTTCATTTTTGAATTAAACCAAACTCGCCCAGTTTTGAGCGAGAACTGTTAACACCATAAGCAAGCTCGCTTGATTGTTGCCCACCGCCTTTACTGGCCATCGCCTTCGCTGTCCACCGCCTCCACCGCCGATTGCCATTGCCACTTGCAGCCTCCACCACCTGCTGCCGGCCATTACCGCTGCTAGTCATTGCCTCCACCCTGTGGCTGGCCGCTGCCACCTCGCCGCCGGATGCCACCACCCTGCCACCGTTGCCACCCGACGAAGACTGCCATCACCTGTTGTCTGCCATCATCTTTGAACTTACACTATATTTATTACTTTTAACCAACAACATCAAGCCTTTATCCTACTATTTGGGGTAGCTACATGAATCCTTTTTCTCCATTGTGTCCTATTAAAAGTCAAATTCTCGTTTAAATCTAATAAAGAAAGGTCATTCCTAATACTTTCTAACCAAGTCTTTTTAGGTTTGCCTCTACCTTTCTTAACATAAGTCAAATATAATACCTCTACTCTCCTAATCTGGTTGTTGAAAGGCCATCGTTTTGTGTGACCAAACCATCTAAGGCGATTCTCTCTAATCTTATCTTCTACTGGAGCTACTCAAACCTTTTCACGTATATGCTCATTTCGTATCCTATCTCTAAGGGTAAAGCCACTCATCCACCTGAGCATCCTCATCTCTGCCACACTTAACTTAGTATTATGCTTCTCTTTTAATGGGCAACATTCGGCACCATAAAGCATTGCAGGCCTAACCACCATCTTATAGAATTTTTCCTTAAATTTGAGGGTTACTTTTCTATCACACAACAAACCCAATGCATTCCTCCACTTCAACCATCCAACTTTAATTCTGGTGATAATATCCCCATCTATTTCACCATCACTCTGAACAATAGATCCAAGATATCTAAAACGTATACTCTTATTAATGACTTGATCGCCTAAAGTCACAATCCCCTTACTAGATTTATTACTATTAAAATTAAACTCTATATATTCTGTTTTAGATCTACTTGAGCAAAAACCTTTAGACTCTAAGGTTGACCTCCATAATTCAAGTTTACCTTCAACTCCCTCTTTAATCTTATCAACAAGAAGAATATCATCAACAAAAAGCATACAACAAGGTACATCCTCTTGCAAATGTCTAGTGAGAACATCCATGACTAAAGCAAATTGATATGGGCTTAAGGTTGATCCTTGATGTAACCCAACCGAAATAGGGAAATACTTGGTCAAACCACCTTGTGTTTGAACACAAGTAATAGCTCCTGCATACATATCTTTAATGATTTGAATATAAGCATTATTGACTCCTTTCTTTTCAAGAACTCTCCATAGCACTTCTCTTGGAACTTTATCATATGATCTTATAGTTGATTATTGAGAGCAAATTTGCTATAAACCTGCGGGTTCTTGGAAAAGCTTGCGAGCTTGTTCCATTCTCATTCTCATCTCCTCTAGGAAAGACTTGTGAGTACTTTCCACCCTCTTCTCGGCTTCTAACCTCTTTCGTCTCTCCGCAAGTTCCACTCCATCTGTATCCTTCTTCTTGAGCTTTGGTGATGTTTGTTGGCTGATTTGGGAGCATTTGCTGGACGAGTTTGGATTGGACAATTGGACGATATCGCAGTGGTGGACCATCGGTTTGCTAGCCCTAAACACTTATTTTACTTAACCTACATTTCGATGCATGTGTGGAACTCGCTCTGACGGGTGTCTTAGGATAGCGTTGTTTTTATTTTCTTTATTTCTTTGAATTCTCTTCTAGCTTTCTTCGTCGGATTTTGGATGTTATAGATGATTGCTACTATTTGAATCGAGTTTGGTTTAGTTTCGCACTTTTGTCTCCTTGTTTGGATTTTCCATCTACTGTGCTTACATCTGTAGTCCATGAAATTCCTTCATCTCCTAAGCATTTTCATACCTCTATTAGAATATCATCAGGTCCAACATCTTTTCCACCTTTCATTTTCTTTAAAGCCTCTCTAACTTTAGTTTTACTAATATGCCGATAAAAATAGAAATCTTTATTTTCATTTTGGATGCTAAGGTCAATATAGTTAATCTTATTTTCACAATCTTCATTAAAAAGTTTAGCAAAATATCTTATCTATATTTGTTGAATATCATCTTCTAAGAAAAATATTTTTTGATCTTCATCCTTAATACACTTCACTTGAACTAAATCCTTACTACTTCTATCTCTTTGTTTGGCTAACTTATACATATATCTTTTTCCCTCCTTACTTTCTAATATATTATGTAAATCACTAAAAGCTAAGGTCTTTACATTGCATATTACTTTCTTAGATTCCTTACGAGCCTCTTTATAACTTTCCTAATTATCAGAATTTTTTAAATTAAACCAATTTTTATAATAAATCTTCTTATTTTTAATTTGTTCTTGCACATTTGGATTCCACCACCAACTATTTTTACTATTAGGAGTTTTTCCCTTTGATACTCAAAGCACATCTTTTGCAATATTCTTAATATCAATAGCAATTTTTTCGCACATAACATTAGCATCCTCATGCACAGATAAAATTTTAAGATCTAAAATCTTATTCTCAAAATTATTTCTGTTAATATTTTTTAAATGCCACCATCTAATCCTAGAATATCATTTTACTTTATTTTTTATTTTTTGCCCTTTTATCTTAAAGTCCAAAACTAATAATCGATGTTGGGTACATAATTTTTTTTTGCCCCTTTATCTTAAAGTCCTAAACACTAATTTATTACTTCTAAAAAAAAAATCACATGTATTTACTTTAGATTCATCCAAAGAACTTCAAAGGATTCCTTTTACTCTACACTCCTTTTTTAACCAACCAAACATCCCTTAAATGGCACGCTCTCGTTGTCCATTTTTTTCTTTCTACTTAATCTTTACCTGTCTTCTCGTTTGATGTAGGCAAGGGGTGAGTCAAATTAAGTTGAGTTGAAATTTTTGTAAGTTCTACTTGAGTCAGCTCATTAATGAGCCTCTTCTTATGTTTCAGCTCATAAATGCTTTCCCACTACTTAATCCAGCTCATAATTTGTGTGTTTATTGCCAAATCTAGATTCATTCTCCCTTTGGTTTCTTCTTGTGTCTCTTTAATTTCTGCACTAGAACCTCTTCTCCTTCCCTTTGTCTTTTCATTTCCTTGTGTTTGTTGTTTTCCCGTGCAATGCCCCTTGGATTTCTGAGTTGGGCTGTTGGTTTCCTGTGCTTTATCCCTTGGGTTTCCGTGACTGGCTGTTGATTTCCCTGTGCTGAGAGAAATTCCGTGCCTTTGCCCCCTTGGTTCCGTGGTTGGCTGCTGGTTTCCTGTGCTGGGTGGCTTTCCTGTGCCTTGCCCTTTGGTTCCCGGGCTGGCTGCTTGGTTTCACGGGCTGGCTGTTGGTTTTTTCTGCTTGAAACCGTGGATTCCTGCTTGGTTCCTGCGGGTGGCTGTTCAGTTTTGCGGTTTTTCTTGCTTGGTTTCGTGAGTTTCCCTTCTCTGTTTGTTGTGCCGTTTGAGAATTTAAGTGTTGTGGCTGTTGGCTTTTTATTTCCCTAAATCTAATTAGCTTTTAATTAATGTTTTTATGGTTGTTTAGTTCCCTCTTTTGGTCTATAAATAGGAGATGTTTTTGGATGATTAATAGTGGTGAAAATGTTATTTTTGGAGTAAGAAAACCTAAGGGGTTTTTTGGAAAAGCTTGAGAGCTTTTTCCACTTCTTCTTCTTCTACTTCTTTGGATGGCTTGTGAGCTTCTCCACCCTTCGTCTTGGCTTCTAACCTCTTCTTCTATCCGCAAGTGCCACCTCACCTATATCCTTCTTCTCAAGGCAAAGCTTCTTTAGGTGTTTATTGTGTCGTTTGTAAGCGTCCAGAGTTGTAAGCGTCTTGTAATCATCTTTTATAATATTAAAGTTTGTTTTCGTCGTATTTTATCAGATTTTGGTAATTTGGGGCCCTTTCCAAATTTTTGATTACATCATCGTTCCACTGAAGAGCTTGGCAAAAGTTGAATTAAAATGGAGTGCAAGGGAAGCACAAGGATGAAGTAAAGAAATATAACAGGGAAGAAGGTTAAGAATGGAAAAGTTCATGGAAGAGTCCAAGGAAGAGAAGAAGGTTCTTTGTCAATACTTTGGCCTTTTGGTATTTTTAGGCTCACTAATGTTTTATTGTTTACCACTTTCTAGTTTATATCTCCTCAGTGCAAATCCCTATTAATTCACTTCAATTGCCATACAAAATTCAATTGGCCTAAATCATCAAGAAGGAAACCATAGTTTTGTTTACATATCTAAAAGTATATGTAAACATATGTATATTTAACATTTAAAGAAAAGACTTATAAATTTAAAAGAAATAAGAATACCTATGTAAAAAAGGAAAGTAAACCTTACGAGTACACTACGCTGCTTATGCTTGTGGCGTTCCGTTATATGCAACACCTAAATTTAAATGTAAATGCAAAACATTAATAATAACTCCTTAATCATAATACATTCTACATTTTCATTAAATAAATAATTATGTTTTTTCGGATTTAATAAATCCTATTTTTTTAAACATCATAATTTGTCTAAATCCATCATTTATCCAATTTGAACCCTTATCAATTCCTACTTTAAATTAAAATAAATTTAATTTTCGGATTACTCAAAAACATAATTTTGAATATTATAATTTCTTTGTTTTCATTATAGTTTCATGCCAAAACATCCTCATTATCTAATCAATATTTAGGGAATATCTATTTTCGGATCTTAATAATCCTTAATAAAGAAAAATAAATTTTTCATGAAAACCTAAAATTTAGCTCATTACAACATTCTTAAAGTTATTAGAAATGAGTTTTGTGAAAACCTATTCAAAGAACTTCAAATTTAGAAAAACCTTAATTTTCAAAACTCAAAATTTTTTTAGGAAACTTGAAATTTCATGGCTAAAATTCTTTCCCAAACATTCCCTAACAATCTCCTAAAGAAATTTGAAGTTTTCATAAAACTCTAAAATTTTTCATCTTAAGAAATCTAAGGGAAAACAAGGAGATTTTCTATTAGTAACTCACCTTATTCCTTCCCAAGGTTCTCCCTTCGATCCCTCCAAGAACCGCCGGAAAACCACCGCTGTTGTTGTCCAAGGACTCTCCCGTTTCCCCTTGAGTCCGCCTCCCTCTCTTCGGCCGAATGGATGGGGTGAAATTGTGAAGGGATCGAATGGATTTCGGTCCCTTAAGGCTTGGACGGTTAAGGGAGAGGAGAAAAAGTCCTATTTACCCTTGCATGCCTTAAGTATATTTAGAACTAGGAATGACTATTAAGTAATTTACCATTTCATTCATAAACTTCGGCGATTTTTAACTCCAAATCCGTGCAAAATTTACTATAAGTCCTTTATATCAATTTGATCGAAATTTAATGTACAATTTTATAAAATTAATTTTGTCAAAATCCGACAACTTTGAAAATTTGACTATTTTCATCACAGTGCATCGAAATGCGTGCGATGCTTACGATTCGATATCTTTCGGGCCTACACAAAGACTTGAATGTTTATCTTTTCTTATTATTTCTTTTATTTGATGTAACTATGTACTTTCATCTTGGATATAGCTTCTTTATTGTATTGATCCGTATATTTCTCTACTCAACACTCTTTGGAAAGCTTTTTGAAGACTCGAACACTTTTGCTATATATCAACATAGTGGAAATTTCTCTCGATTACTCCGAATAGGGCATAGGTCTTTGGACTACACTATAAATCTCTTTTTAGACCTTCTAATGTTTTATTTTCTTTCTCTATCTCTTCGTAGAGTAACTATAATGTAATACTCTCTCTCTCTCTCTCTCTCTCTCTCTCTCTCTCCTGAAATCTCAAATGCATGTACCCTCTCGAATCTTTAACAAAAAGTTTCCATTTTTTACAATCTTGATGCTATCAGTGGAAATGTTTATCACACTTTGTAGTGAAAAAGCACCATGAGGCACCGTCCTTATAAGCGACCAAAGAAGCCTTATTTTGATGCCCCTCCTAGTAAGCCTCGAGAAATTCACTACCTCCTTTTAACTGTCCTTTGGTTGAATGTCATTCAAAAGAAAAGACTATTGTCACCGTCAAATGGTTTTTTTTTAGCAAAGTCATGCTCTTTGGGCTAAAGAATGTTGTTGAATTGTTGATTGATATATACAATCTTCCAATAATAAAGGCGCAAGATCATGGCATATTATGTTGATGCTGTCTTCTTAAGAGTTTAGGAGAGGAGGACCACCTTGCCGATCTAATCGATACATTTCGCTCTCTTCATAAATATACGATAAATCTCAATGCCTCAAATTGCTTGGAGCGTGCTCCTACAAGGCCAAAGGAATCCGCGTCAACCCTGACATGATCAAAGCCATCATTGAGATGTCATCCCTGAGATCTGCTCTTGAAGTTTGCAAGCTTGGGGGAGTGTTAGCTAGTCTCAACTACTTCATGAATTGCTCGGGGGAGAAACATGCACCACTTCTCAAGGTGAAAGCCAAACCAGTTTACTTGGAATGACTACTTCGAGAAGCCTTTCCAAGATCTCAAAGCATATCTCACCTTTGCTCTCATCCTCATCTCCCTAGGAATTAGTGAAGATCTACTTATGTACTTGGGAGTAGATGTTGCTGCTCTTAGCTCAGTGCTCGCTAAGAGGAAAATTGTCAATCATCATGTTTATTACTTTAGTAGTCGCTCTCTGGAGCTAAACTCAACTACTCTTAACATTTAAAATCTTGCCCTTGACTCACTTGCAACCTTCTGAAGGTTTAAGGCATATTTCCAGTCCCACATCAAGAAGACTCATGAAGCTTTTCTTCATCTCAACTAATGTAACTACTTTGTACTTTTGAGTCGAATGTAACTTCTTCTAATTATATTTCATCCCTCTTTTTCTTTTCTCCTCTCGATGTTCTCAGGAAAGTTCTTTAAAGATTCTACAACACTATTGTACTTAGGTATTTACATAATAGTTATTTTCTCTTGATTGCTCTGCAATTGGAAGTTGATCTCTGAACTGCACTACTATAAATCTCTATCTCACTTCCCAAAGTTCTATTTTCTGTCTCATAGAGTAATTGCAACATAATACTTTTCTTCTATTTGTTATTTGAATTCTCGAGTACATGTTTTCTCTCGATTCTCACAGGAAAGTGAGTTCCACCATTCAGCCATGTACCTTAGGCATGCTGAAAGTGAATTTGGTGATGTAAGAACAATGAGTCTACCCTTTTTCCTAGCTCATGTTGAGGATGCTTGACAACTCTTTCATGACTTTTGTGTTTTGGGATTTAGGATTGTGTTAGTAGATTTTTGTTGAACAAACCAATGCTTCTAGCTATGAATTCTAAGAAGTATGAAAGACAATATCCTCAAATTTTACTTATGTAAACGAGTAACTTTAAACTTCAAGGGAAGGGGCTTGTTCTAGATCTCTTGTACAAACATGAATAAAGTTTGAGGATTAAATATGATCATAGTTCTTTGTTTAATGGTAGCATTTGATTGGAATCCACCTTCATCTTTTTTGAGGGTGTTCCTTTTTAATTAGTAAACTAGGTCAACCTCCTAAAATATTGACTTCTTCTTTAGTTGAAATCTTTACTCGTTGTGAGACAAACTTTGCTTTTCTAGGTATGCCGAGAGATGTATAAGTTGTGATATTATCAATCATGTGAGATTTTCTTGTTTAGCATAGATTTCACTTCTTTACTATTGAATCATTTAAGATGGAATGATTGTCGGCATGGACAATCATAGGTCTAGATAATCCACATATGTAGGAGTTCCTCCGCATTTTGAATAACTCTTTTTCTTTCTCTTCCAACTCAATAGAAGCACCAAAATGTTGGTATCTAGGAACTTGTTCAGAGTAGGTAATTGAAAATAATTTGAGAGATTGGGGAAGGAAGGACGGACCAAAATATCAAATTTAGTGTTTGACCTCTAATAGGAGGTTACAATGTAACAATATAACAAGAAGATTTGATTCTTTTTGTTTGAGCCTTATTTATAACTTACGAGGGATTCTTTGTTCACTATTTTGTCTATTTTATTAATTAATTGATGCTAAGTTCTATGGTTATTACTAAGTTTATCCAAAGAATAGCTTTGGCTGTTGTTGGGTATTGCTTTGATACAATCTATACTTTATAATTTGGGCATGAGGACTTTTGGTAATTTGATAGATAATTGACTTGGTTCTTGGCTTCTTGCTTTGCTACGTGGAAGAGTGTAGAATTATGGGATGATATGGATCAGACCATGCTGAGCTTGTGCTTTGCTAATACTAGATTTAATTGCTGGCTTGATATTCAGGGATCTGTACAGTTTTAGCCAAGACTACTACATGCTCTCCATGATGAGCTTGGAAGGAGGATTAAAAGGATTAATGATGAAATTCAAATAACATAGATGACAGTGAACACTGATTCAAATTGGGGTCAGCACTTACCTACTAGTGACATGAAGTTATCAGCTCAGCTAAATGTGTTCTCGTGAAACCCCCTATTGTGGTCTAAATGGGTTCTGATCAAACCCCTTGTTAAGATCCAACATTTATTGATGGCTTTTGTTCAAGTTAAACTTAGGCATGAATCAACCAATCTATCCACATCTGCATTATTATCGATCTATTAAATGAGCACTGAACTATGCCTAGTCAATGATCTAGTCTTGAATGGGATACAAGGATTGCATCATGTTACACTTTTATTGTAAATGCATTTTTTGTTTGTTCTAGTTGCTTATTTATCAGATAGGTTGGGCTCAATTTGGACATAAATGAGTTTGTTGGTGACCAAGTTGATTGAACTTTACTCATGAATTCGAATTGGCACCACCACCAACAACAAGCCTTTATCCTGCTACATGGGGTCAATTATATGAATCGTTTCTCTCCATTGTGTTCTATTAATAGTTATATTCTCATTTAAATTTAATAAAAAGGTAAATTTTAATACTTTCTAACTAAGTCTTTTTAGTTTATTCTCTTCCTAAATTTAATATATCTACTCTACTAATAGGGTCATCAGAGGGGAAACATTTTACGTGACCAAATCATCTAAGACAACTATTTCTAGTCTTTTAAACCACTAGCATTACTCCAACCTTTTCATGTATATATGCATTTCGAATTCGGTCTCTTAAGTGTAAAGCCACTTATCCACCTGGGCATCCTTCTCTCTCTAAAACTTAATTTTATGCATCTCTATTAATGGAACCCCTAATTTAAATATTTAGACTTATTTTAAATGCTGATAGCTTTTTAAGTAATTAACTGTGCAAGATAAGTTCTATCCCAACGATATTTGGGTGAAGACAATGATGCTATGCACTCAAATTTTAAAGGCATCATAGGGAAGTTAAAAAAATAGAAGTGATCATGCTTTCAAGCTGCCTAGAAATTAAGATACTTTGGGAATAAAACGATATAAGGAAAGTTTAAGATCTTAAAATTCAATTGGGAAATAGTATGCATCAGCTAAGATGATATGTTCTTCTCTTCAAAGGATGGTGGGCAGTTGGATGAATGAATGTTCAAAATATGTTTTGTTATAGAGGCCTTTGGATAACGATGGAGATATTTTTGACTAGGTTATGATGAATTGTACTCTTTCATCATTGAGCTCTCTCTTTCAGGAATCATTATCTATATTTTATTTGTTCTTGGTTTTATCGTTTTCATTGAAGATATTATCTTAGGTTAGAATCTATGCATATTGCTTTGAATAAGCATCGCAATTTTTTCCGAATTCACTAAGTTCATAACTTTTCCAGGCATACAAGCGAGTTGGAGGAATGAAGCACAATGCAGATGTGGGACGTGGAGTCATAGGAGTTGCAGATGTTACTGATATTATGGTATTCGTAGATAATAGGCATTTTTTCAACTTATAATAACTTTATCCTGATTTTCCTGGGAAATTGAAATTCTTAATTGCCATAATTTTTTTCTTTTACATATAGCAAAATGGAAATGGCCAAACTTGGGTGCTCAATAACAAACAGGGTTTTCCGGATTGTGAAGCATATGCCAAACTAGAGGATTGGTTGGGGAGCAAAGCTGATGAATATTGGGATGAAAACTATGATAACCTTGATTTGGTATGTCTTGAAGCCATGCCTTTATTTTTTTTAAACTTTCAATGCTTGTGATTATTCATGTATTTGTAATTGTATATGTTGACCGGGCAGTGCTAATCCATTTTCAGCACCAGCCCAACTCTGTAAACTAGATGGATCCTAAATATGAACTGCTAAGAGTAATGTAAATATTAGAAAAAGAATACCAGAGCTTCATCTCTAAATATTAAGTTTTGGATTCTCACATGTACATTTAGCTGTTACAAAAAAGAGGTCATATTAGTAACGTTTTCTTATTATCATCATTAGCCTTGTTACAACTATATTTAGGTGAACTTGCAAAACTTCAACAAGTATCAATAGTTGCAAAATATTAGCCTTATTACTTGCATTGATGAACTTTTTATACAAAATTGCTTGGAGTCTAGCGTAAAACACAAATATTTGCAAGGAGTTTTGCATCCAATTCATGTCCTTATATCAAGTAATTGAACTTGCCAAACTCATTGAGATAAGATCCATAATGGTCAACTATTACACACACACAAATGAACGCCATTGCCTTGCTAGTGCCAAACCATTAACCACCTTTACTTCCAACACCACTAAAACCGTCACCCTCATGATATCCTGCTGTCACGACCCGGCCCGGCTAGCCCGTCAATAACGGGGCGGGAACAGACGATCGTACGGAAGATCATATAAAACATAATCAAATTCATTATAAATTTAAACTCAATTTACAAAATATCATCCAACATTAAAAGAAAGAGCCACTAAGAAACATCAAATTGTTCTTCTGTCACACAACTTTTAAAAACTTTTTAAACATTAATTACATTTCATAAACTCTCAACATTTCATAAACTTCAAACTTACAAACTACAGAAACAAACTTAAAGACTCAAACTTAAAACATAAAATGAAACCTTTCATCCAGAGGTCCCCTACGACGATACGTATAAGGTCGTCGAGCAGCCATCAGTTATCTCCTGAAAATATTTTCAAAAATAGGAATGAGACAACGCTTAGCAGGTGAAAAATATTTATCTCAAATTTATAAAATATTTTCTTTTATCTTTCTTAAACATGTCATTAAGCATGAAAATAATAAAAGAACAGTGTAAACATTGATACTTGAATGTATAAAACAATTTCAATAATCATTCCTTAGACTTTTTCCTTATTACATATCATTCTTTACTTTCTTTTCCATAAATATTTCATATTTCCTTAAATACATAATTTTCATAGTCATAAAATATAAATCACCCGTCCCGGAAGTGCCTGATTTTGTACTGATCAGGTACACAGTCAATTGTTTGGCCATTTCCTTTACCATAGGCTCTACGAGCCTCCTTTACCATTGGCTCTACGAGCCACCTTTACCATTTTTGACACTTCCGGATCAACATGTACATGCATTTTAATATAATACTTTCATAAAAGGGGGGTTTGAAAATTTATCAATGTCTCATATGATTTTTTCTAAGTTATCAGTTAAAAGAAAAATTTGCATATCTTATCCTTTGCTTAATTTGAACAGTTTAAAATAACGTAACATGAATTAAACAAAGATTGAAGAACTATCAGTCATAATAAAGAAGATCAGGACTATAAATTTGCAACAAATTTAAAAGTGCAGAATTATTTAAATAATATTTCATAAATTCAATTTAAATGCAAATCACCTACCTTGCAAGCAGTGAATAAATACCACAACGTTGTACGACGTCGTCAATCACTTGCCTTCACCTTGATCCACACCTAAAAGACATTTACAATCTAACTAAGCATACATCTTGATCATATCCAATAATTAACATAATTTATTTCTATTTTCGGAATTAATAAAATGCCTAAATTTTGGAAACCCTAAATTCTTAAATTCCCTCAAATCTTTATTCTAGATTTAATCCTAAACAATATTTAATAATCACCTAATTAATTTTCGGATTAAAATAATCACGAAAATTAAGAAAATGAAATTTTTGCTAAAAACTTAAAATTCTTCTTTAAAAACATTTCCTAAACCCTTAGGAATCATTTTTGTAAAAACATTTTGATGGAATTAAAGTTTTCGTCAAAAACCCTAATATTTAAATCTCCAAAAATTCCATTAAATCTCTTCGTTTTCATTACTAAAATAATCCTCTAAACATTTCTTAAAGGTTTCTAAAAGAGGTTTTGGGATAAAAACAATTTTTAGGAAAAACCCTAGAATTTCGATCTCAAATAACTTTTGATTTACGAAGTTTCGTTCTAAAATAATTGTACCTAAGTGTTTCTCTCGTCGTCCTCTTCGATTTGACCTAAAAGTTTCGCCGGAAGATCATCGCCGGAAAGCCCTCCCAGAACCCGCCGTCCGCGCCTAGCCCGTCGCTCCTCTCTTCGTTTCGCTCGGTTCACGCGTGAAATGGAGAGGGTTTCGGTTTGCTTATTTAGGGAGAAAGGGGAAGCCAAATGACCTTAATTCCCTCACTTAAGTAAATTTGTCATATGAAACGGTTAGGGGTAAAATCGTCATTATGAAACTTCGATTAATTTTAACTCTTAAAATAGGCTAATTTAGGTAATGGTTATTTATATCAAAATGATCAGAATTTCGCGTAGGATTTTCTAAAATTATTTTCGTTAAATTCTGTTAACATTGAAAATCTTACTTAAAAATTCGTCGCGGCGCTTTAAAAAGCGTACGAAGCCTAAAATAGCATTTTGCGGGTTTTACACCTGCAATGCCAAAAAAAAAGCTAGCACTCATAGAGCCCGTGAAGTGACATGACAAAGGCTTATGCTATACTTGTGATGAATTTTTTTGCCAAAAGTACATCTATAATGGGGAAATGTTTGCACTTTTTATTGAGTATCTTGGATGATCTAGTCAACAAAAGCGTAAATTCATAACATACTAAACATTGCCAACAAACGTCTTGGAGCAACTTGAAATTAGTCTTCATGGATCGGATGGCCAACCAAGCCCACATACATTGTCTTTTATTGAATACTAGCATAGATCTTTTTATTGAAAGAACGATAAAAAAATGAACACTACTATTGCTAGGTCCCAAGCCCTAGATGAGAAAAGTGGAGGGTTGCGTTAGCTAGTCGACAACTAGTATAAAACTTGTTAAATAATTATGACCTGAATCCTTTAATACATTATTTTAATGCTAAGATGTTCCTTAGAAGATACACACTCTATGGCCTGAATACAACAAGAATATAGATTAAATAGGTAAGGGTTCCCACACCATGGACTGATGTGGGCAAAGAAGCATAGTCCGTAAAACTAAAATTCGGATATGAACTTAGAATATAGGTTCTCTTATAAGTAAATTAATTGAATTAATAGATGTTATAATTCGTAGGAAGATAAATATTCTATGCATTCAAGAAACTAAATGGGTTGAAGAGAAGGCTAAGGAGATTGATAATTTAAGATTTAAACTATGGTATTCTGGTAGGTGTCGTACTAGAAATGTGTGTGTGATTATAGATAAGAGTTTGAAAGATAATGTTGTAATAATTAATAGAATTGAAGATAGAATTATAGCTTTAAAGATTATTGTTGATGCTAAGATTATTAATATTATAAGTATTTATGCTCCTCAAATAGGTTTAGATATATGTTCAAAATTAAAATTTTGGAATGACTTAGAATAATTAATACAAAGGATATGTTTTGAACAAAGTTTTTATTGGAGGTGATTTAAATGGACATATTGGTAGAGAGATAGATTTTAAAAGTATTCATGTTGGCTATGGATTTGGAGCGACAAATGAAGGTGGTAAGTTCATATTAGATTTTGCTATTGTTTATGATTTTTTAATTGCTAATACTTTATTTAAGAAAGAAGAGATGAGCTTCTCGTCACTTATAAGAACAAATATAGTAAAATTTAGATTGATTATTTTCTTATAAGAAAAATAGATTGTTTGTGGATTGCAAAAAATTATAAAGTTATTCCGAATGAAAGTTTATGTATCTAACATTATTTATTTTAGACTTTAAGATGAAGGATAAAATATAAAAAATAAAATAAAATATTATTCTAGGATTAAATGAGGGAATTTGAAGAATATTAACAAAAATATTTTTAAGAGTAACATTCTAGATCATAAGATTTTGAATGTGCATGAGGAAGTTAATATTTTGTGTGAAAAAAATAGCTAGTGATATTAAGAATGTTGCAAAGGATGTATTTATAGTATCAAAGTAAAGAAAGCTTTTAATAGTAAAAATAGTTTGCGTTGGAATCAAAATATACATGAAAAGATAAAAAATAAGAAGCTTTGTTATAAAAATTTGTTTAGATATAGAAATTCTGATAATTGAGAAAGATATAAAGAGGCTTATAAGGAGCATAGTTTAAAATTGCGCTCTGCGCGATTCTGCTCCAAAGAGCTTTATTGCCTAAGCTTTTTTGGGTCCAGGTGAGGCGACGCCTCTGTGACTGAATTGTGCAATTCATAGTGAGGCGCACGCCTCAAGTAACCAGTCCCACACACTTAAGTTTTAAATGAAATAAGCTTTCTTCCCCATTTTTAAATGAAACATGGTTAGAGGCAAGGAAAATATAAACACGTCATTGCGGCGTGACCCTTCTTGGAAATAAAGTGTGCAGGTTGATGTAGGAGGCGGCAATAAGACATATATGTTTTTTAAAATGCAATTTTTTGTGATAAGGTGGTGAAGGGAGGAGTTACTCACACGAAGGAACACTTATCCGACTCAGATAAGAATGTAGCACATTGTGCGAATGTGCCGGATAAGGTGAAGGAGGAAATTACTACTTGCATGAAGAAGAGTACAACAGTTAAACATTTACAACAAGAGCAATTTGATGAAAGGGTCGAACATGGTGCTTATTTCGAGAGCGATAGTGGAAATGGCTCTTCCTCCACTATACATAATAGAGGTGCGCGGGATCCTATGGACTAGTATATGATTAATCCAGGAGAGGATAGAGGACAAGCACAGATGATGCCTGCGACTGGTACCAGAGAGGGTCGACGTCAGGTTTGCATGGATATTTGAAGATTTTTTTTTAGAATGTCATACCATTTAATGTTGCGACTTCGGCGGCCTACTTCAATATGTTGCTATCTGTCGGGTTGTATGGGAGAGGGTTGAAAGCACCTTAAATGTACGAGTTGAAAACATGAATTTTTTACGATCAGTTAAAGCTTCATATGAGGTTAAAAATGCTGATTTCATTTTCAATTTAATAGACCATCAGGGAGCTTGCAAATTTAGAACTTGTTCTATTTCGGAATAAGGAGGGCCTTTTTGGTCTGCAAGCAGCAAAATCTACTATTGCTAAATGCTCTTCAGGTAAACTTATTTTTGCAAAGTATTCATACATGCATAACACTTCAATATGTTATGATTATTATTTTTTTTCTTAAAAATAGTTGAATGATGGATCCAATTTAGTGATTCCATCCCTGAGTTACAGAGTTTTGTAGTTAGAATTTTAGGCCTTGTTCTTCCTCTGGGTGTGAGCAAAACTGGAGCACATTTAGTCAAGTGCAAACTAAGAGAAGAAATCTACTTTCAACACTCAGAATGAACTCTCTTGTATATATTATGCACAACAAGAGGTTGAGGAACAAGGGGTTGAAGGATGATGAAGACCCTTTGGTGTATGATGATGTGGCGTCTAATAATGAGTAGTTCATAGATAATGAGACAGATTTATCATTATCAGACATGCAGCTAGAGGATCTATGTGTGGATGTCTTGAGGGACAAAGCAGATTAAGTGTCCACTAGTACCACACCACACACATCCACTAGTTCTGCAGCACAACAAGCAAAGAAATGTATCTCATAATTTCTTATGTGCTATTGCATTATATATATATGCAATTAACATGACACTAATCATTCTTATTGAACAGGGAAGAGAGAAGTGAGTAACGTTGAAGATGATGAACATTTAACATTCATAGATACAATCGGAGAAGAAGATTCCCTTGAAGACCCATTTAGTGATGGGACATGATTTGTTTTAGATGTTCTTTCTTATTTGTACTTTGGGAGTTTTGATAGACTTATATTTTATGGTTTTGTACTTTGAATTATGCTATGAGATTCATATATTGCATCTATTTTATTATTTTATACTAATTTCACTTATTATTTAGATGTTTTATTGTATGATAGACTCTTACTGTTATTTATATGCTAAAACCCTTAAATTATCATTTATGCAATTATTCGTCCGTGAGGCTTACGCCTCACAACGCCTCGAGGCTTATTTACACAATTTTAAACCTTGATAAGGAGTTCAAGAAAGTAATATGATATGTAAAGATTTTAGCTTTTAATAAATTAGATACTAAGGAGGGCGAAAGATATTATAAGTTAGTCAAACAAGGAGATAGTAGTAAGAATTTAGTTCAAGTAAAGTGCATTAAAGTTGAAGATCAAAAAGTTCTTTTATTAAATGGGAATATTCAATAAAGGTGGATGAGATAAGCTTTTTAATGAAGATTGTGATAAAATGATTGACTTACCTTAGCATCCTAATTGAAAATAAATGGGTGTATTAATAAAACAGAAGTTAAAGAGGTTTTAAAGAAAATGAAGTATGAAAAAGCTGTTGTACTTGATGATATTTTAACTGAGGTGTTGAAATGCTTAGGAGATGAATCAATTTCTTGGCTCACTAAACTTTTTATTATTATTTTGAAGACTAGAAGGATGCTAGATGAGTGGAGAATGAGTGCGTTTATTTTTATTTTTAAGAATAAAGGCGATGCACAAGATTGTGTGAATTATAGAGGAATTAAGTTAATGTATCATAATTTAAAACTGAGTGAGAGTTATGCAACATAAGTTATGACGTGATACTAATGTTTCTCAAAATTAATTTGGATTTATGCCAGATAGGTCTACTATGGAAGCTATACATTTACTAAGAGGTTTGATGGAGAAGTATAGATAGAATAAGAAGGATCTATATATGATATTTATTGATTTAGAGAAAGCATATGATAAAGTTCCAAGAGAAGTGCTATGGGGAGTTTTAGAAAAAAAAGGGGTTAATAATGTTTATATTCAAGTCATTCAGGATAGATATGCAGGAGTTGTTACTTATGTTCACACGGTGGTTTGACCAAGTATTTTCCTATTTCAGTTGGATTACATCAAGGGTCAGTCTTAGGCCCATATCTTTTTGCTTTAGTCATGGGTGTCTGACTAAACATTTGCAAGAGGTTGGACCCTGGTGTATGTTTTTTGCTGATGATATTCTTCTTGATGATAAAACTAGAGAGGGAGTTGAAGGTAAACTTGTTGAAGGTTTTCATTTGAGTAGATCTAAAACCGAATATATGGAGTGTAATTTTAGTAGTAATAGAAATAGTGGGAGGATTGTGATATTGGGCGATCAAGTAATTAATAAGAGCACACATTTTAGATATCTTGCATTTATTGTTCAAAATGATGGTGAAATAGATGGTGATATTATTAGTAGAATTCAAGTTGGATGGTTCAAGTGGAGGAATTCTTCGGGCTTGTTGTGTGATAGAAATGCCCCCTTCAAACTTAAGGGAAAATTCTATAAGATTGTGGTGAGACCTGCAATGCTTTATGGTGCAGAATGTTGGTCATTAAAAGAGAAACATAATATTAAGTTAAGTGTTGCAAAGATGAGGATGCTCTTGTGTATGAGTGGCTTTACTCTTAGAGATAGGATACGAAACGAGCATATATGTGAAAAGATTGGAGTAGCTCTAGTGGAAGTAAGATTAGAGAGTGGCCTTAGATGGTTTGGTCATATAAAATGGCGGCCTTCCGATGACCTAGTTAGGAGAGTAGATGTATTAAATTTGACTTATGTTAAGAAAGGTAGAGGTAGACCTAAAAATACTTGATTAGAAAATATTAGAAATGACTTTTCTTTATTAGATTTAAATAAGAATTTTAGTCTTAATAGGACACAATGGAGAAGAAAGATTCATATAGCCGACCCCAGATAATGGGATAATGGCTTGATGTTGTCGTATTGAATACTAGCATAAACCAATGTCTAGTCTTAATTAACTGTGGTTGTACGCATAAGTTTATACAACACAATTTCTGGAGTTTCTTAAGCTACCAATTACATAACACTTGCATTCCAAGTGATTGTTGGTAATGGTGAGCAATTATAATGAAATAGCAAATGCTATACGCCACACTAACCGCCCAACATTGACAATTTACATTGGATTTTTTTTTACTCCTAATATAAGGAGCAGTATGCTGGCCATATAATGACTCCAACAATTAGGAATTATCAAAACAAAATTATAAAATTAACTATAAGTTTCATTTAGCATGGCACACAACTGGTATTGCAAGGCAACATAGCAATTGATTTCAACCATATTCCGTACAGACTACTACTGAAATTAAACTCTAAAGGTTTTATTGTTTCTTGTTTTCAACTCATGAATAACAACTTATCAGTCTACCAATAAACTTATACTCACGTTGTTATTAAACCTACGCTGTCCATGGTAACAAGCAAATATGCGGACTTATTTTAAGAACCAACACGTCTACCTCCACACTATAATGAGGATCACCGAGTGAATCTCAAAGAAGGCATCACTCCAATTAAATATAAGATCCTATCGACACCCTCTTCTTCAGAAAATAAAAAACACCGTTGAAAAGCTGCTTGCATATTTTTTATAGATCAACGTGATCAGACCCAATATAGGCTCCCTTTTGTCATTGGTCGTACTCGTGAAAAAGGAAGATGACACTTAGCATTGTTCTGTCGACTATTGAGCATTAAATAAAACAATCATCCCACACTAATATCCAATCCCAACAATTAAAAAGATGCTCGACAAACTACATGGCGCAATGATCTATTCCAAATTAGATCTCCATGTTAGATGTCACTATGTTCGAATGCTAGAGGAAAACACCCCAAAACTAGGATTCCAAGCCTGCGATGACCACTGAGTTGTAACACCCCAAAGTACCCCTTAACAATACTGTAGAGTATAACAACAATAATCATAACATTTCCATCACCAAACATCTCATTAAGTTCATTTCATTTCAGATCTATATAACATATCATATAAACAACGTTTAATACAACAAAGGAATTATCTAATAATTTAAATACTGCAATTATAAACTTACAGAGCCACTACAGCAACCAACTAATACAAGACTGAAATATTTTATACCGCTAAAAGTAAACTTACTAACAAAGGTAACTTTAACATGAAAAGAAGAAACACTTGTATAAATTAACTTGCATCAATCTTCTCTTTTCCCTTTCCTGTAACAACAACCAGAAGAAAGTTCTGGTGAGCTGTAAGGCTCAGCAAGTAATACATAATTAATTAGCAATTACAATAGTATAACATGAATAATTACAACATCGAAATTATTATTGAAACATTACAAGTCATAATCAATATTATGCTTTGCTACCTTTTGAATCCTTGTTGAATATAAATTTTATGTGACAGATTTAGCTATATTTTCATAACATTATTCAATTGAGCCCAGGTAAACCTGGCATTATCGCCATTGAATTACATAGAGGTCTCTTTTGCCTCTTTTGGGGTCTCTTTTGCCCCACATGCTATGCAGGTTTCATAATTCTATGGAGTCCCTTTTGCCCCAATTACCATGTAGTTCCGATATGGGAACCCTTTTGTCCCAACGACAATGATAAGACATACATTATTCATAGCCAAATTTTACTTTAATTTAGTATTCAACAATCTTTCATAATTCATATCATATCAGCCTTCATTATCATTCATGACATATCTTGTGTAAGACTAATATACATTAGTTTTTCAAGAAAGATCACATTAGAAAACTTTCCAATGACCTTACAAAACATTGACTTGAAATTATATCGTAACAAAGATATAAACATCATATCATATTTAAAGGTGTGAAAAAAACATTCTAAATCAAAACAAATGAAAAATATCCTATAAGTTTATTTAAACATTAATCTTTGCTTTACTTACCTTCCTGATGAATTTCCTCCTCCACTCTTTCACCTCGCACTTTTCTCCTTTGATAAATTATCTCAGATTCGCCTCTCTGCATATATGTCTTTCTTTCCAAAATTCAATTTCTCCAACTATATCTCTATTCTTCTTTTAGATCCTTCTTCAAAACCCTTCGAAACCATATTGTACTCTATTTTATAAATTATATTGCACACTTATCACATTAATCATATTTAAATCTTAGCAAATCTTTCTACAATTAGTTAAGTTTACATACCTAAATGTATCTTCTCCACAAACACTTCCCTACACAACAAAAAATTTGAATTATACTGCTTCTACCAAAATCTCTTCCAAGTAATAATATTGAATTCCTTTCTTCTAGCAACCGAACGTTCACTTCAACATTAAGCTGAATGCCTCAATTGCTCCTGTAATACTAAAGAAATATGCCTTAGCCAACTCCTTCCAGCCGCACACCTTCTTTGGCAACAGATTCAATTTCTTTTTTTTTCCTGTACTAGCCGCCCAAGTCCACTAGTATTTCTCTCTGTTGAATCCAAAAATCAATGTGCTGTCTATACCTATACAGTTTGTGGTTTCCTCCATAGTCCCGAGAGATCCTTGACATAATTTTCCTATTGAAGCATTATCGAATGCCACTACAGTGTCGTTTAGATGCTATGCTGAATTACTCTATAGCCCCGCAAGAGGAACTGTGCCGACACTAACAACAGTGATTTCTGGATTTCCTTGTGGAACTTCTCTGCATTGAATTCTTTCTCTAGCCAAGCGGAACTTCTCTGCACCGAATTCTTTCTCTAGCCAAGCGGAACTTCTCTACACCGAATTCTTTCTCTAGTCAATTCCATAGGATAACAACGATTAAACAGATAAGACCAATGGGAAGTGGGTCCCATCTCCTAACCGTTCACACCAAAAGCTTCTAATGAATACGTCCCTTCCTTCTAATGAAAATCATTTTAATAATTACTTTAACTAACTTATACGTAACATAATCTATTAATACTAATTTAATTAAACACTAATTAAGTATAATTTACCTAAATATTACCGGTTCTCACAAATCTTCCAACATTCAATAAGGCAGATTTAAGATTCTGAGGATTTAAGTACGGAAGCATAAAAAAAGTGAATTATTTAAGAGGATAAGATTGGATTTATTACAATATGACTAATAAATTATTGAATGCTGGAAGAATCTATTTGTGTTTACAGAGCTTAGGAGAGTGTAATAACTCTAAATTATAATGAGTCTAATTTCATTTGATTTATAGGTAGTCATGTTTAATTTCAATATGACTAATATGTCAGTATATCAAAAGTAATGTCTAAATGGGAATTCATGATTATATAAATGCATAACTCTTAATGTAATGTGTTACAGATTTAATGACTGAAAGAATACTTGAAAGAGAGGAGGGTCAGTCATCTCAGCCTATTAGAATCTCTGAAGATCCTGAAAATGTGACACCAGTAGGAGGCAGTGCACCTAATATAGATCCTCCACCTGTAGGAATGGATGCTGTAAATGCAATGTCAGGGAATATGATACAACTGCAAATGATGCAGATGATGGAAAAGGTGCAGTCTATGGTGGGATCTGCAACACCTGGTGTTCCACCTGTAGTACACCAGTCACTCGTACCCCTCCTCGTAGTAGTACAAATGTGGAGGCGGGTGATCCTGTTAGTGCAGAAGTGGATAAGCATTTAAAGCTTTTCCAAAACCTAAAACCTCCTTTGTTTAAAGGAGTTGATGCCAGAAGTGCTGAGGATTGGATCATCAGAATAGAGAAAGTTTTAAATGGAATGAGATGTCCTGAGAATATAAGAGTATTTCTAGCAATTTTTATGCTAGAGGGTGAAGCAGAAAGATGATGGAGAGGACAAAAATTGGAGAAATTCAGAAGTAGATTAGAGGAACAAATCATGTAGGAAGAATTTTAGCAAGTCTTCAGAGAATGGTATGTTCCTCCATTAGCACGACAGGCAATGCAGGAAAGTTTTGTAAACCTGAAGCAAGGATCTAAGACTGTCGTTCATTATGAAGCAGAATTTACAGCTCTTTGAACATATGCACCACAGCTCATTAGTACTCCAGAGGAAAAATGCTATAGACTTTTGAAGGGTTTGAGGGATTCTTTGAGACAGCCTTTAATTCCTCTTCGCATAAAAAAAATTTCTGAACTGGTTGAGAGTGCTAGATTATTGGAGAATGACATAGAGGTTGTTAAGCAGAAATGGGAGAATAATGATAGAAAGAGACAAAGTGATCACAAGGTAGGATCCACAAAAAGACAGAAGTTCCAACAAAGTCAATATCAATAGCCACTAAAATTACCTGCAATACCTGTTTGTACAACATGTGGAAAATCTCACCCAGGAAGATGCCTAATGATTTTAGGAAAGTGTTATTTATGTGTAGAATCAGGTCATATTAAGAGGAATTGTCCAAAGAATGTTCAAAGAGGTATAGAGGTTAGAGGCAGTCAGAGGATGGATCAGTTCAGAGGTGTCAGGCCACATATGCATCAACCTGCCTTGAAGATAAAATGAGAAACCTCAAGTGATGCCGGCAGATCTGTACCAATTAGAGTGTTTACTTTATCTTCTTAAGATTCCAATGACTCTTCTGAAGTGGTGACAGGTACTTTAAATATCTCAGATCTATCTGCTCGAGTACTTTTGATTATGGTGCATCACATTCATTTATATCTGAGATATTTTGTGAAAAAATAAATGTGGAACCTATCTCTTTTACTCCTGGTTTGCATGTTAGATTACCTGTGGGTAATTATTTGAATGCCAATACAATGTGTTCAATAGATTTTACGATAACTGGTAGAAAATTTCAAGCAGATCTGATAATACTTCCATTGGTAGAATTCAATATAATTCTGGGAATGGATTGGTTAATCAAGTATTTTGCAACTATTGAATGTTGGACGAAGAATGTCAGATTTGATTTGCTAAGAGAAGTACTTTATTTTCAGTGTGAAAGAGGAGTCATTTCATCATTGATTTCTTGTAATCAGGTGCATAAAAGTATAAAAGTTGGTGAATTAGTTTTCCTTGCAAAGATAGAAGCAATGAACGAGAAAGTTGATGATATATCTTCCATTCCTATTGTGAATAAATTCATAGATATGTTTTCTGAGGAATGGAATGAGCTACCTCCGAAAAGAGAAGTAGAATTTTCAATTAATTTACAACCTAGCACAAGTCCTATTGTCAAGGCACCTTATAGAATGACAACAAAGGAATTACAAGAACTGAAAGATCAGTTGGCTGAATTAATTGAGAAGGGTTTTATCAGACCTAGTTCGTCCCCTTGGAGTGCACCAGTATTATTTGTCAAGAAGGATGGTTCTTTGAGACTCTGCATTGATTACAGAGAATTAAATAAGGTGACAGTTAAAAATAAGTACCCTCTTTCCAGAATTGATGATCTCTTTGATCAGTTAGCAGGTGCTTCTATTTTCTCCAGAATTTATTTGAGATCAGGTTATTATCAGGTTTGGGTGAAAGAATGTGATGTGGAGAAGACTGCTTTTGGAATCAAATAATGAATTTTTAGTTATGCCATTTGAGTTAACCAATGCCCCGGCAGTATTCATGGATATGATGAATAGAATTTTCAGACCTTATCTGGATCAATTTGTTATTGTATTTATTGATGACATATTGATCTATTTTAAGAATGATAAGGATCATACAGATCATTTGAAGATTGTTCTAAATTTATTGAGGCAACATAAATTGTTTGCTAAGTACTCCAAGTGTGAATTTTGGTTGAAGAAAATTTCATTTTTGGGACACATTGTCAGTAGAGAAGGAATTTCAGTGGATCTAGAAAAGATTAAAGCAGTAATGGATTTGAGACACATAATACCAGTTATTCAATTCACCCTGGAAGCACAAAAATGTATAAGGATTTGAAGACTTCATTTTGGTGGCCAGGAATGAAAAGAGATGTGGCAGCTTATGTAGCTAAATGTGGAAAGTGTCAAGTTGTTAAAGTTGAACATCAGAAACCCAGTGGAATGTTGCAATCTTTACCAATTCCAGAATGAAAGTGGGAAGAGATAGCCATGGATTTTGTTACAGGCTTTCATAGGTCAAGACAAGGGCATGATAGTATATGGGTGGTAGTTGACAAACTCACCAAGCCAGCTCATTTTCTACCTATTCGTCAGACTGATTCAGTAAAGAAATTGGCCAGATTATTTGTGAAGGAAATCATTAGATTGCTTGGAATCTCTAAAGCTATTGTTTCTGATAGAGATGGAAGATTTACATCCAAATTATGAAAAAGTACACATGCAAGTTTGGGCACAAGATTGAAGTCTAGTACTTCTTTTCATCCCCAAACAGATGGTCAATTAGAAAGAATTATTCAAGTGTTGGAAGATTTGTTAAGATTATGTATATTAAATTTTGGAGGTAGTTGGGAAGATCATGTTCCATTGATCGAGTTCACTTATAATAATAGCTACCAATCCAGCATCAAGATGGCTCCATATGAAGCTTTATATGGCAGAAGATGCAGAACTCCTTGAGTTGGTTTGAAGTTGGTGAAAGACAATCATTGGGTCCACAATTAGTGGATCAAGCTCCTGAAAAGGTAAGACTGATCAGAGACAGATTAAAAGCAGCTCAAGACTGCCAACAGAAATATTATGATTCCAGATATAAAATGATAGAATTTAAAGTGGGAGATTTTGTATTTGTGAAGGTGAGACCAATGAAAGGGGTGACTAGATTTGGCCAGGTGGAAAGCTTAGTCCTAGATATATTTGTCCATTTGAAATTGTCGAAAGAGTGGGACCAGTTGCTTACAAGCTGGCATTATCTAGAGACATGTCTGATGTTCATAATGTTTTCCATATATCCATGCTTAGAAAGTGAGTTACAGATGAAAGGCAAAGAATTTCTCAGAATGACATTGAAATTTAGAATGATTTGACATATGTAAGAGAGCCTGAAATGATTTTGGAAAGTAATGTTCGTAAACTGAAAAACATAATGATTCCGTTTGTAAAGATAAAATGGAAGAACAAATCAGTAAAACAAGCTACATGGGAAAGAGAGGATGACATACGACAGAAGTTTCTTCAATTGTTTAAAGAATTATGAAAAGTTGAATTTCGGGGATGAAATTCTTATGAGGGAAGATTTGTGAGAACCAGTAATATTCAGGTAAATTATACTTAATTAGTGTTTAATTAAATTAGTATTAATAGATTATGTTACGTATAAGTTAGTTAAATTAATTATTAAAATGATTTTCTTTAGAAGGAAGAGATGTATTCATTAGAGGCTTTTGGTGTGAACAGTTAGGAGATGGGACACACTTCCCATTGGTCTTATCTGCTTAATCATTGTTATCTTATGGAATTGGCTAGAGAAAGAATTCGGTGCAGAGAAGTTCCGCAAGGAAATCCATAAATCATTGTTGATGGTGTTGGCACAGTTCCTCTTGCGGGACTGTAGAGCAGTTCAGCATAGTGTCTAAACGACACTATAGTGGCATTCAGTAATGCTTCAGTAGGGAAATTCTGTCAAGGATCTATCGGGACTGTGGAGGAAACCACAAACTGTAAAGGTATAGACAACACATTGATTTTTGGATTAAGCAGAGAAATACTAGTGGACTTGGGTGGCTAGTATAGGAAAAAAAAAAGAAATTGAACCTGTTGGCAAGGAAGGTGTGCGGCTGGAAGGAGTTGGCTAAGGCAGATTTCCTTCAGTATTACAGGAGCAATTAAGGAGGCATTCAGCAAAATGTTGAAGTGAAGGTTCGGTTGCTGGAAGAAAGGAATTCAACATTATTACTTGGAAGAGATTTTGGTAGAAGCAATACAATTCAGATTTTTTTTTGTGTAGGAAGTGTGTGGAGAAAATACATTTAGGTACGTAAACTTAACTAATTGTAGAAAGATTTACTAAGTTTTAAATATGATTAATGTGATAAGTGTGCAATCTAATTTATAAAATAGGGAACAATAGGGTTTCGAAGGGTTTGGAAGAAGGATCTAAAAGAAGAATAGAGATATAGTTGGAGAAACTGAATTTTGGAAAGAAAGACATATATGCAGAGAGGCGAATTTGAGATAGTTTATCAAAGGAGAAAAGTGCGAGATGAAAGAGCGGAGGAGGAAATTCATCAGGAATGTAAGTAAAGCAAATATTAATGTTTAAATAAACTTATAGGTTATTTTTCATTTGTTTTGATTTAGAATGTTTTCTTCACACCTTTAAATACGACATGATGTTTATATCTTTGTTACGATATAATTTCAAGCCAATGTTTTGTAAGGTCATTGGAAAGTTTTCTAAGGTGATATTTCTTGAAAAGCTAATGTATATTAGTCTTACATAAGATATGTCATGTATGATAATGAAGGCTGATATAATATGAATTATGAAAGATTGTTGAATACTAAATTAATGTAAAGTTTGGCTATGAATAATGTAGGCCTTATCATTGTAGTTGGGACAAAAGGGTTCCCATATCGGAACTACATGGTAAGTGGTGCAAAAGGGACCCCAGGGACAAAAGGGACCCCATAGAATTATGAAACCTGCGTAGTAGGTGGGGAAAAAGGGACCCCAAAAAAGGCAAAAAGAACCTCTATATAATTCAATGGCGATAATGCCAAGTTTACCTGGGCTCCATTGTATAATGTTATGAAAATATAGCCAAATCTTTCACATAAAATTTATATTCAACAAGGATTCTAAAGGTAGCAAAGCATAATATTGATTATGACTTGTATTGTTTCGATAATAATTTCGATGTTGTAATTATTCATGTTATACTATTGTAATTGCTAATTAATTCTGTATTACTTGTTGAGCCTCACAGCTCACCAGAACTTTCTTCTGGATGTTGTTACAGGAAAGAGAAAAGAGAAGATTGATGTAAACTAATTTATACAAGTGTTTCTTCTTTTCATGTTAAAGTTACGTTTGTTAGTAAGTTTACTTTTAGAGGTATGAAATATTTCAGTCTTGTATTAGTTGGTTGCTGTAGTGGCTCTGTAAGTTTATAATTGGAGTATTTAAATTATTAGATGCTTCCTTTGTTGTATTAAATTATGTTTACATGATATGTTATATAGATCTGAAATGAAATGAACTTAATGAGATGTTTGGTGATGGAAATGTTATGATTATTTTTGTTATACTTTACAGTACTATTAAGGGGTATTGTGGGGTGTTACATGAGTTCTTAGTGATGTCATTCAGTACGATGAATGCATCCTCCGCATTCCAAAATGCGATGAATGTAATCCTCAAACCATACTTTAAGAAAATTTGTTATCGTTTTCCTTGATTATATTCTTATCCAAAGAAGCTCCATCTATACCCATTCTAATCACTTAGATTTAGCTTTTATCTATCTAAGGGAATACATCTTTCACCTCAAGCATTCTATGTGCTCTTTTGGATAATACCACATAGAATACTTGGGATATATGATTTCTGTAATTAGCATCCAACCAAACAACTAGGTGAACATGGTTCTCCATAGGCTCCTTTCGCACACCCTTGAAGCTCTTTGTGAATTCCTTAACCTCGTGGGTTACTATCTCAAATTTATCAACAGCTTTGTCTGTTTTTCCCACCACTCACATTAATGCTTGAACGTAATAGCTTCAAATGGACGATCATTACAAAAAAGGCCTTTCAGACACCTAAACAAAGACTAGCTAAATCTCTAATGATGGTAATGTAACTTTATAATTGATACATGTAGCTCTGACATTGGCATTGATGTAGTCCTCCATCAAGACTCTAAACCTATTATTTTTTAAAGTGCAAAATTGAAACGGATGATGTAACAAACCTGTTCTTCAGCTAAATGTTCTCTGTCACAGAAGAAGTAGCCAAATATCGACAATAGCCATTGGGGCCCTCATTTCACTATTATAACTGATAAAAAAAGTATTAATGAAATCCTAGCTCAAGTCATACAAACTCTGGAGCAACATCATTTTTTGGTAAAAAATACTAGGTTATGACTTCATGGTTGAAGATAATCATCCAGACTGCATGAAGACGATCCCTCCAACACAGTCCAATTAGCATTGTCTACATTACTTAGCTCCCTAATTCCTAATATTCTTATTAAATTGTGAGCCAAAACTACGAGGAATCTTGAGCTCCAACAACATCAGGATCGCATAACAATAGAACCGACAAGCCTCTCAAACTATATTTTCTTATGTGGTTGTATCTACAGAAATGGTTGCATTGCTCTACCAGCTAATTCTTTCATTAAAAGGGGCCTCTTGAACCATTACAAACTGGAATCAATTGAGACCATGTCAGACTAAGGAACTACAACGAATCTTGGAATATTTTCATTAGTTGAATCCATGGAATGGCTACTATGAGTTCATCCACACTTGCCTTGTTTGTCACGTTAAAAACTATGAACCATTAGCACCCATCGGTTTTCTACAATTGTTGTTTATTATAGTGCCAGCTTGGGATGACTTAACTATAGATTTCACTGTTAGTCTTCCCCCCATCAAAGGGCCAAATAACTATTATGATGCTCACGTCATTGCCTTACCTCCATAACTATCTACAAGTAATTTATGGCAGGCCTTATTCAAAAAATTGGGTACCAAACTTCATTTTAGTATAACACATCACCCCAAGAAAGATGGCCAGACTAAAATAGCAAAATCGTAATATCTAAAAATATTTCCGATTCTATCTTATGGACAACCCAAATTAATGGGAAATTCTTACTGTGGGTGGAACTTTAGGACAGTTCATTCTTTCATCCCATCATTGAGATGTCCACTTATCAAGTGCTCTACGATTTACTACTACCATCAGTCCATCCCTATTCCAGCAATATATATGCTGTTGATTCAATGGTTAAAAAGCTGCAAGAGAGGGATGACATCCTTTGCATTCTAAAAGAAGATCTGAACTGTGCGTGACACTGCATGAAACAATAAGAAAATAAGAAATTCCGTGGCCTAGAATTTGATATGGATGGTTCTTGTTAAACTTTAGCCTTACCAACAGCTCGTCGCTTGAACTAGTTAATATTCCAAGCTCAATCATCATTGCTACGGTTCCTTTTTTTGTTCAAGATAGAGTTAGCAATATTGCAAGCATTCTAGGGTTGCCCCATGCATATTGGATTCACCTTGTCTTTCACATTGCTTTGCTCATACTTTTTCATGAAGACAACCCACATCATGCACCGTTGTCACCAGATAATTGAGATGGTCATCATATCGTACAAACAGAACATATACTGTGCTCCTGGAAAATATGTATAGGAGAAGGGACATGGTGGTGGTAGCATGTCCGATGCACTGTGATGTTCCCCATTGAGGCTACCTTGATCACAAATGATGAGCTACATGCCACCCAATCAAGCAATGGCCTTGAGGACATGGTTGTTTTTCAAGCGCAGTTGGAATTGATGTGAACATTATCAGACATGACCAATTGGAGCTATCGACTAGAGAGCAACCACAACATGCACACAGAGCACGTGCATGGCTCAAAAACTACTACCCTGATGGAGGATAGCAATGGATGTATAGGTACAACAACAACATCAAGCCTTTATCCCACTACATGGGGTCGTCTACATGAATCCTTTTTCTCCATTGTGTCCTATTAAAGGTCAAATTCTTGTTTAAATCTAATAAAGAAAGGTCATTCCTAATATTTTCTAACCATGTCTTTTTAGGTCTACCTCTACCTTTCTTAACATAAGTCAAATCTAATACCCCATCTATTTCACCATCACTTTGAACAATTGATCCAAGATATCTAAAACGTGTACTCTTATTAATGACTTGATCGCCCAAAGTCACAATCCCCTCACTAGGACTATTACTGCTAAAATTACACTCCATATATTCTGTTTTAGATCTACTCAAGCGAAAACCTTTAGACTCTAAGGTTGACCTCCATAATTCAAGTTTACCTTCAACTCCCTCTCTAGTCTTATCAACAAGAAGAATATCATCAGCAAAAAGCATACACCAAGGTACATCCTCTTACAAATGTCTAGTGAGAACATCCATGACTAAAGCAAAAAGATATGGGCTTAAGGAGGATCCTTGATGTAACCCAACCGAAATAGGGAAATACTTGGTCAAACCACCATGTGTTTGAACACATATAATAGCTCCTCCTTATATATCTTTAATGATTTGAATATAAGTATTATTAACTCCTTTCTTTTCAAGAACTCTCCATAGCTCTTCTCTTGGAACTTTAACATATGCTTTTTTCTAAATCAATAAATATCATATGTAGATCCTCCTTATTTTCTCTATATTTCTCCATCAAACCTCTAAATAAATGTATGGCTTCCATAGTCGACCTACCCGGCATGAATCCAAATTGATTTTGAGAAACATTAGTATCACGCCGCAACTTATGTGAACAATAAATGGGTACAGTTAAATTTCTGCATGTTGTTATGTGTGGCTAAGCTGCCTTTAAGCCATTAGTTGAGTTGTTTTTTTTTGGTGATTATATGAGTGGATCACTTATCAATTTGTGGAAGAGTTAAGTCTTGATTTGCAATCATTGAACAATATGACCATTTCAAGATCTAATTTTCTGAAATAGGTTAATAAAAATCATCTTGTTCTTTCTTTCCTTTTCTTCCTCTTTATCACCTTTCACTGGAGCTGTCTTCTTAGGAGTTGCTAGCGAACTTAAATATTTAATTGCTCTATTTCATCAAAACTTCTGCTGGTAATTTTTTTCCCTTTTGTGGTGATTGCTCTCTATCTTGCCTGCATCGTATAATAGTTGAACGTGCATATTTTCTTGTTGTTTGTACAGGAAACCAACGATGAAAAGTATAAACCTGATCATGAATGGGTTCAATGCGACAAATGCCGGAAGTGGAGAATGTTAAGTGCTGGTTTCAACATCAAGAGCCTACCTTTACAATGGTTCGTTCAGATTTTCCATTATACTTTTGCATAGACTTGTTAAACTATTATGCTGAATAAACTGTATTTAATTGATCTAAGATAGTAATTATGAGAGGAACTATCCTTTATTTAGTTTTTAGTTGAATTTTCAAACAGAAATTTAAGCCTTTGAGTCATGTAAAATGCGTTTAAGAAATTTTAAAACTTATTAAGGTAGAGAACACTGAAGATTTACCTCTTGGGAGCTTTGCATTCAAACTGCAAGAAGAAAGTCACCTTAAAATTAGTTAGCATTTAAATTTCGTTTTCTCAGACTTTGAACCTATAATTTCAGAAATCTTTGATATTGAAGACAAATATTTCATGTCATCACTATATTATTTGTAGTCGACCCTATATTACAAACCTCCTCAAATTCTGCTCAGAATTCAGAAATACACATGCAAGTCAACACAACCTTTTCTTTTGCTCTGTCACTTTTTTCACATATATATCAGGTTGTAATCGAACCGAGACAAGTATAACATGGATTGTACCTGGTTTGGTCAAACTATAAGTTATTCAATTTCACCAAGAGCTCAAGCTAAGCTTTTACATGCATGTTTATAGTTGATTTGCTTAGAATTATTTATGATCGAGCTTTGCTTATACCTGGCTTTCTTAAATTAATCAGATGAGTACTTACACAAGTTAATAAACAGGCTAATAAACAAACAAAAATCAAAAGAATTCTCGTGTGATTATCATATTAACAAATAAAATTAAAGGTCTAATTGAGCAAGCAATTTAATAAGTTTGGAATTAGTATATAACTACTTGACGCAAACTACATAGTATAATAATAACATTAAAAAAATTAAGGATTGAAAAGAAGTATTGAAGTCCTAAGAATGATGGTGACATCTAAATAGTAGAATTGACACAGCATGAGGATTGTGAGCCGTAATAGGCCAATGTTGTGTTTGAGAATATATGTTTACGACTACAACAATTTATGGACTACAGGTAAGGTGAAAAGGAGATGGGTTCCCCTCCAATTCTTTTGTAGATGCGTCTGGTTGTTGCATGTGCGTGTTGGTGAAGATGAGTCGAGAGCTAAGAATGAGTGCTAAAAAACTACGCTTATAAATGAGTCAACTGTAGTCATTGTTTAAAATTGTACAATATGAGGCTCGCCTCAGCGCAATTCCACTGAAAAATCTCTCAAGGCTTACGCTTTGAGCTTTTTCTTATGAGGTTTGCGCCTCAGCTTGGCCAAAGGTGGGTCTGCCCTTACTCGCGTAAGGCGTACACCTCACTCGATTTGTATATTTTTTATTAAAACTTATCTAAATCCTAAACTAAAGCCCCTAACAAATCATGTCTTCATGCACCCCCAAGCCACTACAACTTCCTCTCAACTGCCTCAACCTCCAACCCACCACCTTTGCCATTGCCACTACCATCGTAGCCACCATCGATAATCACTTGAAAGCTGTACATCACCTCCACTTCCTCTAAAAATTTTGGAGTATTATTCTCATCTTTATGTTGATGTAAAATATTTATGTAAGAGAGATGATTGAAATAAATGAAAAAGAAACACTTTGAGAGGCATTGAACTCCATAGGATGAGGCAGAAGAGAGATCAATTTATTATATCTATGACTCAAATAAAGCCCCCCTTAGTGATGACAATGTAGATGATATCTAAGTTGTCAATTATGTCAGCGTTTTTTAAGAATTAAATTTGGATGAGTAGGAAATTAAGAAAGAATGGAATTTGGAGTTAAACTTGATATTATAGGATACTTTACATAATTCCTATATTTAATTTTTTTTTATCTTGCAGTTCTATTTCACATAATTTATCAATTGCTATTTTACGTATTGTGCAATTCTTTATTCATATGTTTGTCAATTTGTTACTTCATAGTTCAATAGAAAGTTAATGTCATTATTTAACATATTATTTGGATATCATATAAAAATTAATTTTAAGCTTTATTTTCATTTTATACAATTTTCGGATTTTGAGGCTTATGCCTCAAAATGCTTTGATGCTTAGGCCTTGCCTAAAGGAGAAATTTTCGAAAGATAGACTACATAAAACTAAGATACTACCCAGAGATTTCGCCCTCTTAGCAAGGACTTAAGATCTGAGTTCTAGTTTCTTATAGGCATTAGCCCCTATAGTTAATTACCTCTCTCGATAACAAGAGAGCACTTTTAATTAAGGCTAGCCATTAAACAGATACTTAGTATCTAACATATAGTAGTAGCAGACTTAAATGTTTAAAATTTAACATTTAAAATTAAAAATTCACCTCCTTGCACTTAAAGAGGATGGTGGGTGAATGATGATGGACTTGACCAAGATCTTATAGCTTCGTCGTCTCGGGTCAACATGATTCCTAGGCAACTTTGTCAAAGGAGGTAGTCGAGCAACTTGACCGAATGATCCTTATCTACAATCATGGATTACTTCGTACAAGGATATCATGTAGACTTGGGGTGAATGTTTGTTTAAGAGATAAATTCATGTCAACCTTAGCTAATAGAGGGCTTTGTGTCCTATTTATTTTACCCGTCATTACTCAATAGTACCTAGCCACTGGGGAACTTACAAGCTTTTAGTCATGATTGCAAGATAATGGAGTCATTCGACCAAGCTACAAAGTCAGAGGGTTGCGGTCATAATTGTTACCATGTGGAGTCATACTAGCCAAGCCATGGGTTCTTTGTGGGGATGTCTGGCTAAGCCACCGATTAGAGGACCAATCATAATTGTTTATCACATAGAGCCATCGGGCTAAACTACGGGTTGTGTGGAGTCGTCTGGCCAAGCCACTGATTAGAGGACAAATGCTACATTCTTACAAGCATGAAATTATTTGAGAATGAATCTTAGTAGTATTCTTTGTTCGACATTTGCTTTTTGTGAGCTGGAGTTATTAATGAGTTCATCGCACTCATCAAACGGTTATGTAGGGCGAATGAGTTTTGCTTTAAGTTATTAGATGACTAAATTTCGCTTTTAAAAATTAAACTTTTAATAGATTTAGAATTTAGAATTTTAATAGATTTAGAAAATTATCCCCTCCGGTTGAGATTTACTATTAACACGGACATCATCGGGGTGATGCTCAAGTCATTTTAAAATATGTGTTTCATTGATGTTTGGAGATATTTAGAAAGTAGAGTCCCCTCCGATTGAGATTAGCTTTCAGCACAACCACCATTGAGATAACGTTAGATTTACTTAAAAATGTTTGATATTTCATAGGAGTTTGGAGGCATTTAAAAGATAATATTCCCCTTTGGTTAAGATTAGCTTTTAACACAACTATTATTGAGGATTGAAGTGTTTAATATCTTTGGTTGTCTGAACCTTGTCGACTTTGTTCACCAGCTAGCAAAGGATTAGGTACAACAATCAATTATTATACGAGCACTGAAATCAGGAATTTTGTATTATTATAATGAATTTCATTTAAAGAACTTTGGAAGGCCTAATATAAACTTTAAAATTAAATACCCTGGTAGATTCATGGTTAGACGTTTATTTGTTAATCCAAGTCATGTCAACTTAAGTCCTCTCAAGGATGAGAATAAAACTTGAATATTTGATCAGCGCAATATTCTTAGACTTTTAGATTAAAAGTTATATGCGACTGTCATAGCATATGCAAGGATTCAAATTTTCTTTTAAATTAACGTGCACATTTCTTGATGTATTTGTGATGTACACTTGTACACTTTTTAGAGCACTTGTATGATGCATTTGTATGTTCTCAATATATTAACATGTGTTTCAGTATGCTTATATGTGCAGAATTTCATTTAAAATTCAAGCAATGTTTTTTGTCCACTTGTACGGGTGTTATGGATCCAATAGTGTGAGTTGAAGGCGAGTTAGGTTTCCGTTGTAGTATATAGTACATATGTTATTTAGTTCATTTTATCTCCTTTAAGTTATCATATCATTCATTATAGTTTGTAGGAGATGTTTGCGCTGTAGACACTAGGAGATTGTGCTCTTGCTCGTAAATGAGCTACATTGTTGGCTACAAATCCCCTATTGTCTCTTATAGGAAGGCTGACTTGTTCGATATATACCCCTTTTCCTTGCCCGTAGGCGAGTTGTTGTGTGCACTATGATTTCCCTACTACTGCTCACAAGTGAATTGTAGGTGAATTGTAGTGCGTACTACTAATTCCCTATTCCTATCCACGGGCGAATTGTAGTGTGCATTGCCACGCTGTTCTTGTCCGTAGGCTGGCTAATTTGTTTGATATGAGCCCCCTTGCCCTTGCCTATAGGAGAGTCGTTATGTGCATTACAAATTTCTTGCTCTTGCTCACAAGGGAGTTATAATGTGTATTAAAATCTCTTGCTATTGCTTGTAGGCAGGATGTTCATTGCAACTTCCTTATATATTCCTATAAAAAAGTTGCCACATTCATTGCATGTTCCTTGTTAGCTCTTGTAGGCGGACAACCATGCACATTTCAAGTAACCTTCTTTGTGCCCATAATCAAGTTATCGCATTCATTATGGGTAGGTCATTATATTCATTACCAATACCTCGTTCTTTTAAACAAATTGTTTTGTACAGTAGAAGTCCCCCGTAGTCGCCTGTAGGCAAGTTGTCACATTATAAGTTCTTTATTAATGCTTGTAGGCAAGGTGTTTGAAGTCCCCTATTCTTGTTGTAAGGCGAGCTGCCGATTTCATAATAAGTTCTCCTACTTGTGCCGTTTAATTTTATAAATTTCACTTTAGTTCAGTTATCTGTAAATGCTTTGTGTAAATTTTGGTAGTCTCTCGGCATCTCTTCCGTTTAGGGGAAATTTTGGGAGAGCCAAGGCTTGCTAGCCAGTTGGGTGATACCGCAACCGAGGGTCTTCTTCCTCAACATGTTTATCAAAAGTGTTTTGGTTCTTCATCACTTGCACGAGCAAACATTAAGTTTCCCTGCCACGCTTATCAAAAGTCGATGGGTATTTAAATTTGCAGTATTTTTCCACCGCGCTTATCAGAAGTGGACGAGTACTTAGATTTACAGGTTTTCCTCACCATGCTTATTAGAAGAGGATGGATACTTATTTGGTGATTTTTAAAATTATACTTGTGAGCAATGGCGATGATGGAGAGGCAACGAAGTAGCAAGGAGCCAAAACATACAATTTTCTCCCTCCTTTTTTTTAACTTCTCTTTTTTTTAGCTTTTCTGATTTTCTTTTCCTTTGTTTTTAAAACTAATAATAGAGGGAAGGTAAGAGAGTGCTATGTTAGAGAGATACAAGAGAGAGAAAGGGTGAACTCTCTCCATTATGGAAAAATTAGAGAGAGATTATGAGTGTGTGGCTGTAGAGGTGTTTGGGTTTGGGTGCTACTGTTTTGACAAGGAAAAGGAGGAGGAGATTTGACGCGTGGTGTGAAGTGAAGAGAAACTCGGTACATCAATTGCTATGCAAGGAGATAAGGAGTGAAGTGGGGTTGAGTGGGGCTGTTGGGATGACTTGAGTGCCACAACAGGTGGAGAAGATCGTTGTGTTGAAGTTGGAGGCTTGATGGGCTGCTCGAGGAGAGGTAATTGAAAATAGTTGCAATGTATAAGAAAAGAGTATGGGTTTTAAAGGCTGGCGGGCAAAAGGTGTAGGCGATTAAGGAGTTTAGTAGTTCAAGCCAGAGTGGGCTGGGACGATTATTGAAGTGCTGGACATTGGATGTACTGCAGGTATGAGTGAGTTGAATGCAGTAGGAGGTAACAAAGCAATGGAGTCGGCTATAGCTTCTATTGGGTGTTTGCGGAGAGTTGTGAAGGGCTATTGGGTGGACGGGTTAGGGAGATTGCGAACTGGAGAGGGGCGAGAGAGGAAGTCCGTGAGGATGAGGAGTGCTATAGGTGTAAAAGGAGTTTGAACGAGGGTTGTTGTAGTAAGATGAGGCTGGCGAGAGTTTGGAGAGGTTGTAGGTTTGGGTAGAAGAGTTGGCTGTGGGCTGGAGTGTGGTTTGGCAAGTGTAGAGGAAAGAGTTTGCTGCCTGTTGTATCGTGTAAAGAGGAAAGATGTCTGGAGCTCGTTTGCGGGAAGGAATGAGGGAAATGAAGTTCGGTTGTGGTTGAGACGTGTGAACTGAGAAGCAAGGGAATTTTAATGGAAGGGTAAGAGGGAGGTGTTGCTCAGTAAGGGTGTCAAAATGGGTATTCATATCGGGTTTGAGTCGAACCCGAAATTGACCTGGATTCGATTCAACTGATCCGAACCCGATTCAAGTTGCAAAACAAGTTAGATTTCTAGGCCCGAACCTAACCCAATCTAACTTGGGTTGACTTGACCCAACTCTACCCGCTATTTGTGAGGCCAAGAGGCATGACCAACAGAGCTTAGGGGCCGCGAGGCCGAGGGGTTGAGGCTCGTGGGCGGGGGAGTGCTTGCAGGCAAGTGCAGGCGCTAGTGTGGGAGCAGAGGCAGGCATGGGCGAAGGTGCGGGCACCTCGCGAGGGGGGTGGGGTGGGGGCTGGGCAAGACCCGAATCATTCGGGTTGATTTCGAGTTGACCCGAACCCTATCTAAATTTTTAATCGGGTCAAAATTTGCAATTAAAACTCGACCCATTTTCCTAATGGGTTGACTCGAAACCGTAATTTTTGGGTTGGTTTTAAGTCACATTTTCAAGTTGGGTCAAATATTGACATCCCTATTGCTCAACCTTTGGAACGAGAGGGAGCTTTATTTGCATGGAATGAGAGAGTAAATCACTAGATAGCTTAGGATATATTTTTCTTATTTGAGTTGGGCAGCTGTAGCAAAGAAAAATTAGGTGAATGATCGGATATGAAATAAGAGATATTGCAGGGATAAGAATTTGATAGAAGGATTTAGATATCATGATATAGCATGCATGTCATCTTATATATATTAATATAGATTGATTTAAATCTAATTATTATTATTATTGTTATAAAGTTAAAATAATATATGAGCAATTGAATTGACCTTTGAGATCATTTCTCGTTCTCGTGCATCTCAAAATTCATATCGTTCGTTTGCGCTGAAATTTTATTTTTTGACATATTTAATAGCCCATGCAATATTACAATCATTTTCAGGCAATTTTGACATTATCGATGCAACGATGAAAGGCGTTTCATGAACGGTTGATGTTCGAGCAACACCAAGTAGCGTTCGGGTCAATAGTATATCGATTTCACCTGCCTTTGCTCAAATCAATTGCGAGAGATCCTTGGGTAATTTTGATGTCCTAAATGTATCGATGTAGTCCGTTTTGTGATTCGATGTTGTTTAGGCAATTTTGTTCATCGTCACTTCAAAAATTGTGCCAATTCGGCCTTTTTGGATTGTGTGGTGACCTTGGCAATATTACAACCATCACGATAGGATAAAATTTTGAGCTATTTTGATAGCCATTGAGGCTTCCCAATGCTCGTGCTAAGCGACATATTTGTTAGTTGCCTTCCTTAGTACACTCGATTGATTGTGGAATATGCATAGAGTTCAACAATAAGATGTGTTTCCCTCTAAAGGATCTCAACATAATCCTAACTAGCACTTGTGTAAACATAACTAGCATGGCCATGGGCAACCAAATTATGGAAATTGATGTTAGTGAGATTTTCACTATTCTCAATAGATTTGAAATATTTTGTGATCGAGTATGACATAGAAAAGAATAAATTATCTCAGAAGATAAAAATATTATTTTGCTATAGACTCAATAACTAAACTTATATATATATATATAGAAGATTAAAATATTATTTTGCTATAGACTCAATAACTAAACTTATATATATATAAGAGAATTTTTTCTACTCAATATATTTTTTGAATATATTTATTTTATTATGGGGTACAAGTTCTTATAGGTGCAAACATCTATGCTTAAATACCTTCCAAGGATTTGTCCATTGAAATTTTTTTTTATTACAATTGTGGTTTGCATCAATTTATTAAAACATTTGCTAACATTTTATATGATTTTTAGAAATTCTTGTTGAAGATTTGGTCTTTGGAATTTCAAAGAATATTGGATCAACGTAAAATTGATCTTTAAATGGAATCAAAGGAGGAAATTATTTAAGTACCTAATTATGAGAAGCTCGGAGGTATACAAGCCATCCTATATTGGGCTTTATATTTATTATTTTTAAAAATAAATTTATATTAAATTTCACCAATTTAATTTAGAAGATTGAGGCTTATATCCCAATAACGCTAGTCGAAAGAAATACCTAAAAGGTGAGAAATTATAAAAGTTAAAAAGAACATTAGCCTCGTACTCTAGATCTAAGGTGAAAATCATCAATAGGTAGTAACTCCGACATAAATTTAGTGAAATTTAAGGGACTTACAAATTTCAGAACGCATTAGATTTACGTCAGCTTGACTCTAAACCTATAATTCTTCCTGAAAAGGACGACCAACTAAACCTGCCTAAATGCTTTTAAAATCATGCAATTTTGGTTTCAATGCATATGCTAAGTATGTTTGGTTATTTTGATATTAGAAAATAAGACTTATAGCTTAGCCACTTAAGCTATAAGATGTCTAACTGTATAGATATACACATGCTAACTCAATGCAATTTTTTTATTCATCAGCATTGTACACGAGTTTTGATATTGATTTGAAAGAACGCCCTTTTGGATAAAAGATCGGTTAAACATTGAATTGCAGACTAAGGCTTCGTTTGGGACGGCTTCTTGCTGCTTCTTAAAACGGCTTTTTAGTACAAAATTAAAATTTTTGTACTAAAAATCCGCTTTAAGAAGCAGGAAGAAAGCTGTCCCAAACGAAGCCTAAATATTCATAAAGAATCTTTGAGTTAATTTTTTTAAATTTTGAAAAAGATTACTTATTTTTGGATAAGCAATGTAATTTTTTATTTAAATAAACATAATCATATGCTTGATTTTAGATTCTTTACATTTTAATTAGTGAAAAATTATTTTTTTGTAAGAACCTACCACGTAAAACGTTTAGACCAGACCAAGCAAATCAAGAGTAGAAACTTAGAAAAAAAATACACATTTTTAATGCGCACTCAAAATAAACAAGCAATCAAATGTATAAGAATAAACCATAAAATAATAGTACATGCCTTTTATTATTAAAAATAGTAAATAATGTATAAGAATAAACCATAGAATAATAGTACATTTCTTTTATTATTACAATTAGTAAATAAAGAAAAATAGTATTTGAGTTGCTTGTCTTATACAACCTAGTTGAAATTACAAACTCAGCCTGTGGATGTTCAAGTTTTGATTTCTAATGCATCTAGGGCTTTAATTTGGGGTTCATCCTTTTGGTTCATTGTTCTTGTTGCTGTATTCCAAAGGCATATACGACTTCCTAAATATCTATAAATTACATTTAAAAGGAAAAAAAAGACTCAATCCTACAATTCAAATATTAGGAAGCATGTATATATATATATATATATATATATAAGCTACCTATTAGCGTGACAACTTAGGACTTTCAAACGACACTTGCAAGCATACTTTGTTAGATTATATTGACTTAATTATTTGCTCCCTCTAGGCATGACCACCTATATGAAAAAAAATTCTCTCTATCTTAGCACTTATGGGCAAGATTGTGCTATCTTGTGTGGTTAAATATCCCAATCACATGCGCCAAAATAAATAAATACTAGGATGCCTAGAGGCTGCATTTCTAGTGTGTGCTGGCTTATGGCTGTTACACTATAGTTGGGCGTTTTGTTTTATTGTGAAATAGGAAAGATATTTAATTTTGTTTAATCTAAGAGTGGTTTTATTTTAAATTGTTTGTGATTTAAAGCTTTTATTTTACTTTTAAAAATGTTATATATATTTTTAAGGGTTATAAAAAATATATGGGATGACCATTGCTCACTTTGAGGCAAGCCTGTCGCTTATTATGTCATAAGATTCAAAGATATAAACGTTCCACCTTTGAGGTGAAATAATACATGTTTGCATCAAAAGAAACTTAAGAATGTTTTTAATGAATTTTAGTTAATCTCTTAGTGTATGGATAAAAGAGAGAAGGTTGCTTAACTAGGGTAAAACAAATTTGCCTACGGGAAAGAGAAGTTTCTAAACAGATCAAAAAATTTGTATTTTAGCTTAATGAAGGGTGAAATCACCTATTTCGGCCAAGTGATGGGGAATCTTGAGTTTGCGCCTAGATTGAGAGTCCACCTCTTTCATTGTGTGCGCTTTTATTTGATTTGAGTCCAATAGAAGAAGCTTAGGTTTAGGGGCCTAGTGTTGGGAACCATTTACTTGATTGAAGTTAAGGAAATGAAGATGAAGAGTTTTGAGGCTAAAGTGGTGTTGGAACTTCCTATAGCTTTAAAGCTATAAGGATAATGGAGTGCAACTTATAGCTTTCGTGCAAAGCATAGGAACATTGGAGAACTTCCTCTGCTTTTTTTTTTGGCTGAGGAAGATGGGATGTTTTTTGTGTCCATAGAAATGAAAGATGGGTATAACATTGAGGCTACAAATCAAGAAGGGGTATTTGAATTTTTGTATTCAAGGATCAAAACTTATTTGCTTAACATGTGTTTGGAAAATGTGGGAGGCTAAGAGTGAGATCATATATGATCATTTATTGATTTTGGCTCAACAAATAGGTCAGGGAACCTAGAATTTAATTCTAGGAACTTTTGGTGTTCTCTTTGACTCCTTAGATGTTATTTGGAAATTTATATGAGTGTTCAAAAAGGCACCTAGATAAGGGAAGGCTAGCTTGGATGATATAAGTTGAATTTAATTCAACTTTAATTAGGATAATCCTAAGATTTATCCTAAAGATGTCCCAGGATTCGTGCAATGAGATTCCTGAAGCCTTGTTGAGCTTCAAGATACTATACACAAGGAAAGAGGGCTCTTAAGAATATTTCATATTTTTTTAGAATGTTTGGATTCATTAAATAGGAGCAATCATCTCTACAGCTGTGGGGAATTTTGAGATCAAATTTTTTCATGATCTAGGAACCTTTAAAATGCCCGAAGGTGTTTTCAATTTTAAGGAATTTATAAATTAGAGAAATTGCTTATTATTATTATTATTATTATTATTATTATTATTATTATTATTTCATATGTTCTAGGCTTTGCAATATATCAAAGGTGAATTTGATTAGTTCTACCCGTTGTGGAACTTGCAACATACAATAATTTAGGGGTTTTCTGAATTAAATAAAACTCATTTTTTGGGCATTTATCAAAACTTAGGAAGGTCCATAAATCTTATCATGTGCAAGCTCATATATCTATAGGTTAATTTTATCATAACTTATGATTCGGTAGGAAGGGCATGAAAATAATGGTGATTGAAACCTACATGTCACCATTTGATTTGGGATCTAACAGCGATGTCTAACCTATGGTTCGATCATAGGAAAAGGAAGACTCCAATATGAATGCATTGGAAGGTCATTAGACTTTCGCTCAATTGCCCACTTGTTGGGCTCTCAAACGAGAACAACCCATTGGAAATCACCGATCTCCACAAATTTGCAAAGAGGGCAACAGGGTTTTCAGGTTTGAGAACATAAAATAAAAAAAATTTACACATACCTAGGGTTTGCGAGGAGCGTCATGCACATTCAGGGAGCCAAAAGACCTGGTTTTTTTTTCTAAGTTTTAGAAATATACCTCACTGAAGCTTAATGCTCAGCGGCCGACTGTAGTACCTTTGTCTAGAAGAGACGAAGGCATCTAAAATGAAGGAGGTTTGCTTTTTAGATTGTTTGGGATATCTCATACATCACCAACACCACCTTCTTGTTGTAGTTGATGTTTGAGGAGGAATAAGAGGCCTGACTCCTCTCGGATATGAAGATTGTTCCTGTCTTCTCATCCTCAGATCAACATCACAAATGTTGTTCTCAGCCTCATTTCTCTCTGAGAATCTCTAGCAAACACAACTACTCCCAACCCTCAACTTGTGGAATGCCAAATAAATGGAGAAGGAAGAAATGCTAGCTCTCCCCTTCTTGATTTCAAAAGGACCAAAGCCTAAAGGAGCTTTCTAGCCATGACTTTTCTTACCTCTCTAAGTTTAGGAACACTAGAACAACCCAATTGCTTCTCATCTTTAAAAAAAAAAATCCTGAAAACCAGCCTTTCTTGATTTGTAAGAACAATACGAAGGAGGATAGCAACTCTCACTTCTCCAAGTAGCACACACTCCTCACTCAAGCTCCCCAGACACACCACATACCCCTCTCCAAAGTCGAAGCTGCTTTCTCTAGAATCCGAAGAAATGAAGCAGCCCGCTCTCTCTTTTCTACTAGTCGCACGCAAATGGAAGTCCAGGTTGATTGCCCCTTTGTTGCTTGCGAATAGCCACCAACACCTCTTGGTTTTGCCCAAGCATACAAAAAGAATGCTATTTCAAAGACAATCTGAGTCTCTCTACGACTTCATATCAACTGCATAGATGTATTCCTCCTTGCCCTTGACTGCTCCGACCCATTAGGCAGGTATAGGAGATCATGAAAAAAGCCTAGAGAAGGAGGAGCGCAGACATAGAAACTGCAATTTTAACTATCGGATGCCCAAGCCTGATTTTGAATGAATTGGAATGGCCAAGGCAAGATGTGTCCAACCCAATTTAAGAAATGAACCATACACGTCTATTTGTGCCTAATTTGGATCCGATTTGATTCGATTAGACCCAATCAAAATTGAATTGGCTTAATTTAGTTCAACTTGACGTGATTCAAGTTGATTTGATTTAATTTTATGCAATTTAACTCAATTCGAGGCGATTCAACTCTATTAAAGTTGATTAGACTTGGTTGGCTTAATTTAATTTAATTTGGTCCAATTCAACTTTTAATGAAATTAAAGTCAAATCAAACGATATAATCGATTAAATTGAGTTGATTGATTTAATTTAATTGATTCGATCAAAACATTGAGTCGAATTGGTATTAATTGGTTAAATTTACTTAAATTGAATCACCTTGCGTCAAAAGTGAATTGAAATATGATTTTTCACAAAATTGAGCCTCTTGAATAAAAAAAATTGAGTCAATAATTGAAAGTAATTAGAATGTGAATGATATGTAAATAATTTAGAAAGAGTGGTAGAAAATAAACTTATTTGATAAATAATTCTATAATTTATTAATATTAAATAAGAATTTGACATTGTATTTAAAAAAAAATAGTTAATTAAATAGTGTGGGAGCCAATATGGAGTCTAGTATCAAGCCTTTAGCAAGTTATTTGTTGAACAATAAACAAGTTGATTTGTGTTCAAGTTTTGTTCATTTAATCTTTTGAACTCTTAAAGAATGTTCAAATTACTAACTCGAGTATTAAATTTAGCCAAGTATGAGTTATTTATCGAGTTTATTGATATATTTACAGCCCTATATATGTATGTGTGGAGGAATGGGCATTGTTATCGGATGCCTATGATTCTGCATTTAAATTTGGTTAAGTAACAACATGGTATTTGTAGCAGCACTGGAGATGGATATTTAATCAAGAAATATGATATTGCATTGGTGCTACAACTGACTATATTCTTGCCACCTCATGTATTGGCTAGTCTACTTTAGGGTTCCAACCCATATATTACCTACTTGACTTGGGGGAATACAGGCTAACAGAACCTGATTGTTGCCATATTATTTTCTGTTCTTATAAGGTTCTCATTAACGTTATTGAAAGTGGGCCTTTTTAATTAGTTTGAATTTACCTTGAATCCACTTTCTCCAGAATATTATTTGTTTAACAGATCAAATGCTGGTGTTTTAATACTAACATTTCTCTTATCAATTGAATGCATTTTGTTTCTAGCCAGAGATTGTTAAGCTTATCAGTTATTTGTATAGTTTCCAAATCATCTTTGAATATATGCCTATTTATCTTTGCCATCATTCTTTGCTTAGGTTTTGCTACATGCCACCATTTAATGGAAAATGTGAAGCTCCTGAACAACAAATGGAAGCAGGAGTTGTTACTGTTGCTGCGACGAGGCACCAGAACGACCCTGAAAACTCTCATACTAAGTCTGATCAATCATCGCCATCACCGAAAGTCATTGCGACTAATGAAAATCGTCTCGATCCACATGCAAATGACTCATGTAGAAAAAATGCTGAAGCTAAATGTGAAAACTGGGGCCTAAAAGAAAGGAGATCAATGAGAATGCCTAAAAGCATTCATCAGTTAAATCCATCTGCTAGCAATAATGACTTAAAGCCTAATCATAGGAGTTTTAAGAGGGAAAGTAACTCTAGGTCTCAGAGTAAAAGGCCTCAAGGAAGGGAAGAGAATAGATATGATCAGAGATTTGAACTGAGAGCTCAAAAATTCTTTCATGATGGGAGGGGCCATTCCAAGAGAGATTACAGAACTTATCATAATAAACACAACCCATAGATCTAGATATAAATGTGGTACTAAGCATTCTAGTATTGTAGTGGACTTTGTCTTTTGTACAGTGTTGATATGTTTTGAAGGAAATCAGGAATATTGAAGGCCAAAGGGGGGAGGGTCTTCATTTATTGTAGGGAATGGCTTATAAATTCCTGTGAATTGTTTTTTGAATGATCCTAATTTTGTTTTAGAGATTTGTAACTCTATTTGTTTATATTATAGGGATGTGTAAATTTGAAATATTTGATTTTGTGTAACATATTTGAATGGATAGTTCTGTTTGCCAAAGGAGTAAAGGCAATGGAGTGAAGTGGGCTCACATAAAAGATTGGGAATACTTTTTATTTATTTATATTTTACTTAAAATAAAATATATTTCTTTTAAATATATTTTTATTTATTTATGCGGTTGCTAGTGGGCTAGTGGTTGTAGTTAGTGAGGTGGTCGTGAGTGTGGAGAAATTATTTGTTTCGTAGTCCGGACGTATCTCTGTGTTTGAACTCTAATTAAATTTGGAAATGTGGATATCCACTGCTTTCTTTTGTAAGGAAATTTTTTTTAGAAATTTGCAATATGTTGTAATTTACTTTATTTTTGTTGTTCTTTTGTTGTGCTTTTATTATGTTTTTGCTATCCTTTTGTTATGATTTTGCTTTGTGAGTAGTGAAATGCTACGATGAAAAAAAAAGAACTGAAAAAGTGAAATACAAATAAATCTCCATGTGTCTGCTACATTTGTCAAAATTTAATTGGATTTCAGACATAGAGTTAGGTCCACACTCCGCACCAAATAATTTCTTTAGATCGCTGTTGGGGATGTTAACTATTAGCGACAATAATGGTGGTTGATAGTGATGATGGCAACATATAGTGGTGATTTTTGTAATTGGTCTTGATGTTTTTTTTTTTTTTAAATAATTAGTGCAACTGAACATTATTTTATAAGTAATTTGTTTTTAAAAATTGAAAATAATATTAATTAAAAATATAGTAAGCAAATTTAAAAAATAATAAAATTGATCTCAATTAAATCTGAAATTATTGTTTGGGATTATTTTTTTTATATATATTAAAACATAAATAACAGCTATGTTTGTTGTACACTATGATAAGTGGGCACATGCGACTTATAGGGAGAAGCTTGGCTAAAAGGTGCACTCATTTAAGATGTCCCATTGATAGGGGACCAAATACAATAAAATTCAATGAGGGTAGGCAATCTTCCTAGTGATGCTTGACCAATTAATCACACATCCCTCATTAGTTTGACTAAGACAGGTATTAACCTCATCAGACCTTGACCTAGGGAAGTTTGTAAAAAAACTTAAAGAAAAACACCCTAGTTGAGGTGATTGACCTCTCCGAGAGGGTTCGTCATCCAAATTATATGAGATGACTACCTAACAACCAAGTAGTAATGACCTTATTAGTGATGATAGAGTCTTAGATTAAACAAACTTATCAAAGGGACGCACTTAAGGTATTTGCTTGAGAGAACTTGCTCAGGACACTCGCTTGAGAGGAATAACTAAGGGCACTTGCTCAAGGAACACTCATGGGAGAACATATTCATTAAGAGCACTCATCTCTAATACTCGCCAAAGGAAGCTAGATCCACGTAAGATTGGGAATATGTATGTATATGTAATAAAGTAGTCGATGTGTCTTATAATAGTTTATAGCCATCCAATATAGTATCTTATGTAACTTTCTCAATCCTATAAATATGGGGTTGAAAGGTATCTTTAGGATATTATGACATTATTATGTCATTTTTATTACTCATAGACAGTAGTTGATTCTATAATTCTTCTCACAATGATAATTTAACCATCATCATTTAACTACAATCCTCTGACATCATTACCCAATTATGATCCTCCAGCCACTATTATCCAACTATGGTCATTAAATTATATCTATGAAATAATTAGTAAATATGAAAACATAAATTATAATCTTGATAAGTAATTAGAAAAAAAAAAATATGTTATACAAAGTATATAAATTTATCTCATATTAGCTCAAAATTCAAATTAAAATTGATCATTTTTCACCCTTATAGACTTTGACTTGATGTAGCTAATATAAAAAATGATTTCGATTTTAGGTATGTATACATCCTAATTCTTTAATGCATTACTTAAAATCTTTATTTTTTTTTTTAATTTTCACAATTTAATTAAAGTGTGGAAATGCCACTTTGAAAGTGGATATCATGTAGAACAAAATAAATGATTTATTTTAGTGGTTAATGATAATCATGTCACACTACCTTTTTTTTTTTAATCTAAGAGAAATATGTATCTTCTTAGGCATTTTATCTTATGAGATTTTTGAAGAATCAAATAAACATGTATATTTTGAGCCTTTTAGCTTTCTAAGATTTTTTTAGAATAAAAAAGACTATACTTATGGAGCTTTTAACCCTCTAAGTGTTCTAGAGAATAAACAAAATATGTGCCTTATAAGGCATTTAATACTCCGAGATTTTTTAATAATCAAAGGAATTGACATATAACTTTTGAGGCTTTTAACCTTCTAAGATTTATTCAATAAGTAGAGATCCTATCAATCACTTAATTACTCATATAGAGTCTTTTTAATGAGGACCGTATCCATTACTAGCTTTAATGAGGCCTAACATAAAATTTTGCATGAACTAGAAGCATTTGTTGTGTAATCTTCATGGTCGGGCTACTGGGCTTCAATGATTAAGTTGTAAGTCTTAAACATAGTCTGGCCTATCTTGCATTTTATGCACGATGACTTTGGCATTATATTTTTGAAACAATTAGGTGGATTTAGCTTGCAATCTTTTTTAGGTGGGTTTTTGGTTCCGTAGATTTGGTTCTACTCAAACTGGTAATGCAGTTGAAAGTTATAAGTCCCTTATATTTCTTTAGACTTAGGTTCATGCTTCTATTTTTGTAGTAGTTTTTTTTTTTTAAGAAGCATATATTAATAATAAAAAAATCCGGTTACAATAAGATAGAGCAAGGAAAGAAAAAAAAATTACAAAAAAACCACGGGCTCAGTAAGTGGTTGAGGCTTCCAGCACCACCACACCCCACCAGGACCGTCCAAAAGGTGGAGAAAAACAGCCTACCCGAACCAACCCGAAAAATCCACAGCAATGGTTACCACCAGCGAAATACAATGATGCGAGCCCCAACCCATCATTGCCCAATCTTCGACATAATAGCAAAACCACACAAAAAAACAATAAATAAAACAAAGACAGGATTGCATAAATCAGTATCGCCTACGGCGACCTGTGCCTCTACCACGAGATCTGCCCCGAGTTCCAACATAAGAAGTGGGTCTAACATTAACAAGAGTGAAATCACATCCCGGGTCAGAACCACCACAGAAATCCGGCAATGCCAAATCAGCTCCATCAGAGAATTCGGATTCAGGATCACCCTCGGATGAATCCAACCAATTCAAATGACTCCTAATATCCAGTCCAGAACTGTGGCCTAAGGAATTGCCCACAAATCGCTTATCAACCAAATTAACAGGAACCTCAATGAAATTATTAGAAATCGTAGTGCATTTTTGAGGCACATCCGTACTTTGAACCGAAGGAAAAACCCCAGGTACAGGCTCACCCACAGAATTTTCCGGCAAAACCTCAACACAATCAGACGGTAATTTAGGAGGAAAAAACGGCACATCATTAGAGATAAGATAGAAATAACATCAAAATCCTTCTCCAGCCTTTCACCAACACACCTAGCATTCACAGTACAATTAACAACTCCTTCGCGAGCAGCATCGACAGAAGAAGGGAGAGAAACATTAGCATTATTATGATCCACAACAGCACAATTTGAAACAGCAGCAATAGGAGGAACACCCCCCACAACCAAACCAGAAATCACACCCGCATCAGGAGAACCAACCCGACAATCAACATCAGGCAAGACCACACCCTCCACATCAGCAGATTGACTATTAACAAGATTTTCATAATCTAAAGCATCTCGCTCAAATACAACATTACATAATTTCGCAGAATTATCACAACCAGGAGCAGTAATCAGAACTTCAGTAGAAATAGGGACAGGAGGAATGTCCAGGGGGGCAGAGAAAACAACCGGGGAGGTTTTGGACGAAAGTTTAGGACATTCCAATTTCTTATGACCTAAAGCTTTGCAAAATGAACAAAAATTAGGCATGCCCTCAAAAATGACTTTCTGGACATACCCTAACTTCTTCGGCCCCAACCAAACAGTATCAGGAAAAGATTTGGTTACATCAATTTCTACAAGAACACGCACAACTGATGGACGGGAACCAGAAGCCGTAGCATTGTCAGTATGAATCAGCCTTCCAAAGACTGAACCCAACCCAAAAAGTATACGGTAGGAGAAAAGATGGGGATGTAATCCCGGAAAAGAAAGCTAAACAGGGACGATCGGAGATTCTTCCGACAAATCAAGAACTGGAGACCACTTTATACTTTCATAAAACAGCCATAAACTAAGTAAGATATGTGAGCAAAAACCCTAGCATAATCCATATCATTGGCAAGCTTGATTAAAACATTTGCTTGATCCAACAAAGTCACCGAAAATTCCCCAGATAATTTTAAAATAACGAAAAACCTACGAATTGAATCTAAAGAAGGACGTTTAAGGGGAAATCTCCCCACCAACATAAACTCAAAAGGCTTAGCTAGATGCAAAAATTCCTCTTCCGAAATCCATAGAGATGGCATCCCCGATTCGAAGAAATGCGAAATTCCAAAAAAAACATTCGAATTAACGGAACCAAATAGAGCATCCTTAAAGGATTTAAGTTGCTTACCCGAAAGGAAACCAGGATCAAGCAATTTTTTCGCCATTAAAAACGTACCGCCGGCAAGGTGGGTGGCGCAAGGGCAAAAGCTCTAAAAGGGCGAAAACCCTAGCAGACGGAGAGACGAGAGCATAATGCGTATTCAATTTTTGTAGTAGTTTATAAATTAGTTTTAGGATATGAGGTTGATAATTTCTTATTTACTACATCATAAATTCTCACCTCCCGTGACTTTTCTCAATTTTATATTAATGAAATATAAGTCGTAAATTTCTAATAAAATGAACAAATCAAATAACAAATTTAATTTTGAAAATTTTTAATTTAAGCCCAACATAGGATGGTTTGGAGTGCTACTAAGCTTCTTAGAATCCAATATTCCATACTCTTCATTATTTGATCTCCTGAAAAGAGCTCTTTCAAAATTGAACCAATCCTATTTAAAATTTCAAAATAACACAATTTTTCAAACTTTAAAATTTTAAAAAATATTTTTCACTAATTTTATCGAGAGTATTCATAAAAGATAATTTCTCATGGGATCTAATCATTAGGGATTGTCATTATGAGAAACCTATACTCAAGATTAAAATAAATCTTGTCTTAACGACATTAGGTAGAAAACATTTCAAAGAATGTTGATGATTTTCTAAAATCTCATTTTATTTTCTAATCTATTGTACAATCATTTCAATATTATGAAAAAAAAAATATTTTAATCTGTCATATTTGATCATAAAAATAAAATTTGAAATGTTGTTTATCTTCACCACACCTTGATTCATGGTTTGATTATTAACCATTGGAGAAGTGTTTGCAATATCTTCGGAATGATTCCCACATGCGGCACAAAACTATTATTTTAGAAAGTTAATGACAACAAAAATATAGTTTTACATAATAGCTTTATATAAAGATCTCATATATACATAGCAAATTTGTCTATTACAATGATGTAGCAAACAACAAATTTTTTTATCTGATAAACTCATAAAGGGAAAAGAAAACAGAGCTTCTCGAAGTTGAAATAATCAACTATACATTTAAAACTGCAGAAGTCTTACTCTTCCCAACAATAAGCAAAGATGGGATTACATAGTTGGGAGCACTTAGTCTCCATTTGTTGTAGTAGAGATCGATTGTGCAAGTAGTAGTATAGGGATGATTACAAAAGTCAGATGATATTAGTTTGGCAACAATGCCAAATGACAGTTGTTGGGAAATTGTGGTTGGACATCGATAGCCAAATAATGGTAGTCAAAGCATTTGAATATTAGGGAATGACTATAATAGTTGGGTGATGATGTTCAAACAGTAACAATCTAATGATGGTAGTTGGATAACAACGATGGCTAGCAGTGATCATCGATCAGCATCGAATATTGAGTAGTGATATAGAGTTTTTCATATCTTCAAGTTCTTTCCAATCTCAAGTTTAGGTTCCCTTCATGTAGAGACTGAACGTGAGTCAAAATTTATAGTATTTTGAGAGTAAACATTTGATTAATCTAGTTGAAATTCCATAATACTCAATCACATGACACATATTAAACCCTTTGATCTCAAAATTAAATTTATGTCTTAATAATGTCATAATTTAAAAAGCTTAGGCTTGTTGGTTTCGTCTCATCAAGGCACCCGATTTGATTATAACCATGTAAAATTTGGAGATTGTTTGATCCTTGATTAATATCTTAAAGTTCTCAACCATACTTCGTGTGCATGATTTGGACTCATTTGGACTCAGATCACACTATATTTGGTATCGTAGGGTTCGTCTTATCAAGTCATTCAGTTCGACTATAAATATGCTAAAATCATAGTTCAGATGGCCTTGGATTTCATTTCATAAATTTTTAACATAAAAATATATAAGAAAAATCATGCCAATCAAATGCAATATTTGTAGACATATAAAATCTAATTTTGTGTCTAATAATTACTCACAAATCTCATCATTACTTGATATTGTCATAAAATTTTAGGTGTGAGGATAAGAGAAGCATAATTTTAATAGGTTGATGAGGAACTTTTTCCTTGGAGATTCCTTAATTTTTTATTAAAAACTAATCTTAATTATTTAATTTTTATTTGTCCAATTACTTACAACAATTAATTTTGCCAACTAATTAATTTAAATTTATAATTGATGATAAAATTTTGTAGAATTCCAACTGAATACATTAATTAACATTTAACCAAATAATCCATATATTTTCGTTTATAAGTAGGATTAAATGAATATAATAAGCCTAAGCTACAGGTGCCTTGATGGCTTAAATCATTAAGTTGACTTATTTTGATCGGCTGATAAAAAAATGCCATAAGATAAGCTATAATATTGTTTGGCAAGGATGGAAAAATTAAGCTTTAATGAGCTTAAAGATATTTGAAATTAAGAGAGAAGGGGAAAACCTTAACTTATACTTTCGCAAGGGTTATAGTCATTATTGAAATAATAATTATTCCGTGCAATAAAATTTATACTGATAGAGAGATAACTGTATGTCCTAACTTTGTATAAAGATTTTATCGACACATAAATAAAGAGAAGAATACATGAGACATTAGAGTTTTTATTTGAAAAATCTATAAATGAATAAAACTATAGGACATAGCATGTAAATAACAATTTTCTAAGCAAATGGATATTATAAAGCTCCACTCTTTTCCTCAATCAAAGGAGATAGAATTAAAAAGAATGGACTACAGGAATGCTCCAGATGTAGTGGATGATGATCATTGGTAGGTGATGATGATTGAAGGACGATAGTTTACCAATGATATTTGAATGACGACAGTGGATGAGCTATGGCGATTGGGAGATGTTGTCTAGAATATAATGATCAAGTTGCAAATGTTGATCGAAGATGGTTGGACAATGACAATCGAGCAACAGTGACCAGACAACAATGGTTCTTGGCAATGGTCATTAGCGTTACATGTTAGATAAGGTTCTGGAGCTCTTCACATTTCTAAGCTCTCCCAAAATTCAGCCCCGGCCTTTGATGTGTATTTATTGAGGATCTTATTCTAGTTTCGTAGAGTGACATTTTGATTATTTTAGTCAAAATCCTAAAATAATCCATTGCAAGATGAGTTGAAGACTAATGATCCCTTGAAGAAGGAAGATAAAAAATTTATAAAGATTGCATATATTCAAAGTGAAGATAAACATATAGTAATGATAAGGATAAGAAATTGATCACCTTAAAAAATCAATTAACGAGCTATAAAAAGTACAATCAACTATAAAGAGTCCTCTTTCTTTATATTGCCAAGCGGTTGATGAAACCGATGATGAGTTATTAGAAGGATGAGTGGAGAATTAATAAGGGGCAAAGAACTTCAAAATTATGAAAGGAGAGAAAAAGTTCTTCAAGAAGAGAATAAATTATTATAAGCTTGGCTGGTAGGGAAGGAATGCCTTATTAGAGCCTAACTTGAAATTGGAGTACCATCATCAAAGGCCATAGAAGTTTTTCAAAAAATCTTGAGATTGTAATAGCATGATTCAAAACCACATTCAAAAGGCTCTTGAGCAGATATGTGATATTAAGCTAAAGGATTTAGAGCACTAATTACATATAGAAGATTTCATTTTGGGCTTTCTAAAGGGAACTTACTTACTGCATGGTAAGACTAGAGATGATGTAGGTCTTTCTTGAAGCCATACGTCCAAGGACTCTTCCTTGGATATAGAAGATGAGTGAACCTTTACTGATATTACTGAGGGAGATCTTAATGTTATATGAATGTATCTTAGTGTTATATATATATAAAGATATTTGTCTTTAGACTATTACTACCCTTTTAAGGTCATGGTTGTAACCTTACATATGGAGTAGAAGTTCAGTTGGGCACTTCATGCAACATTTAAAGTTTATTCAAATTTTTTGTTAAATCTTTCATATTTACAAGAAGTTCTTATAATAGGGTTGCTTGAAGTAATTGATAATATTTGTGAATATTTTCAAAATTTTAAAATCAAGATATCATCTTCCTTTCTAAATAAATAAGTTTGAATATTTCCTACTTGACCAAAACAACCACCACCAAGTAACTTCAAGGTATCATAACTTCAGGTCTCCAACAAAGATATGCTAGGGTTTTCCCTTTTAATTAAAGCATTGAGTTTTTTGCTAGTGAAAGGAAGCACCCCTATTTGAGGCAATATCAAGTATTACTAGCTAGAAGAAGGTTAGGATGATAATTGAGTTTTCTCTCGTTACTGGAAGCATCAAAAGATCAAGCATCCATGCTAAAGCATAAATTATAAGATTTTTCTCTTATTGGAGTTCTTAATGCAAGCAATAAATCTAGACTATATTTGGAAGTAACTCATCACCTTACCTCCCAGGTTTTTCAAGCTTTCTTCATTCTTTTGATAATGGTTTGATTAGTGACCTCAATTTGTCAATTTATTTGAGGATAAACAATAGTTGTATGAGCTAATTAGATATAATTAAAGATCTTTGTAAAAAGATGTGAATATGTTTCAAGTGAATTGGGCTCCATTATCTATGATGATCCTCATAGGAAGGCCAAATTAGAAAAATAAAAAATCTTCTAGATAGATTTCTTGGCATTACCCTTATTATTTTCCATTCATTTAAAATCAATAATCTCAAGCTAGAACTAACATTATTAGGCGATAGAACCAACATAAGCAAAGAAATCAGTAAGGCTATCATCAGATGGTTGGAGAAATCAGGACTATTGTTGAAGGGCCATAACTGCCCTCACAAGTTCTTCACACCACCACTAAAGAAAAAAATATCAAAGAAACCTCATGTTGACGGTAGTATCACCAAAACAATTATCGGATGACTAATATTAATTCATTTAATCATTAGATTATTCATTTAATATTTAAGTAACTTAATGAACTTAGGATTTGATACGTCATCAAAAAATTAAATTGATCGGGCACGAATCTCGATGCAAAATCAAGTTGGAATCTTTCAAAATTAAAATTGGGACCATCCAAACTCCGATTTCAATAAACTTACAGTCAAACTGAACATCTCGGAAATACGAACCCAACGACACAAAATTTGACTCAATCCGAGCCCAAATGAGTCCAAATAAAGGACCCAAAGTACTGCTATTGGAAAATTCGAACCACAATTTGGATCACCAAACGGTTTCCAAACAATACGTGCTTATAGTAGAATCAAGAGGCTCGACGAGACGAATCCAACGAGCCCAAGATTGCCAAATTTTGACATCATTAAGACATTCAAATGCCCATCAAACGGTCCATTATCAAGGGATTCAACATCGACCGTCCATCCAACCACTCCCGATTTACCCTTGATCTCTCACCTATTTATGGGCCATGCCACTCCATAAATCTATACATAGAACCCTCATTTCTCTTGAAAAGGGACTAAAATAAGAAGAGAAGAAGAGAAGAAGAGAAGAAAGAGAAGGAAGAAGCTCCTCCTCAACCACCGCCGGAGTCTTGCCCGACCACCACTTGAGGCCCTGTGCTTCACCAGACCATCACTTGAGGCCCTATGCTCCACTGGGCCACCACCTAAGGCTCGGACTTTAGCCGGACCACCGTCTAACGTCGTTGCTCCGCCGGACCACCACTTGAAGCCCTCACCTCTGCCGAACCACCGCCTGACGCCGAAGTTCTGCTGGACCACCACATAAGGGCTTGAGCTCTACCGTACCACAACCTAACGTCATTTCTCTGTCAGACAACCACTTGAAGCCCTCACCTCCACCGGACCACCGCCTGCATCATTGCTCCACCACTTGAAGCCCTCATCTTCGCTGGACCACCGCTTGACGTCGTTGCTTCGCCAGACCACCACCTAAGGCCCGGACTTCCATCGGACCACCACCTGAGGCCCGGACTTCCATCGGACTACCACCGGACTCCCGGACTTCTTCCAGGCCACCACCTGAGGCCCAGATTTCCACCAGACCACCACCTGACACTCGAACTTCTGCTAGACCACCACTTGAGGCCCGAACTTCTGTCGGACCACCACGTGAGGCTTGAACTTCTATTAGGCCACCATATGATGCCAGAGTTCTATCAGAGTACCGTCCTACTACTATCGGCCATCAATTATGGCCCTTCCAACCTCCATCACCAAACAACGGTCTTTCTGACTCCGGTCTCCTGCCAACTACGGCCTTTCTGACCCATGTCTCCAGTCTACTAGGGTCTTTCAGACCCCCGTCTCCTACCGATTATGGCCCTTCTGACCTCCATCACCAGACAACGATTTTTCTGACCCCAGTCTCCTGCCAACTACGATCTTTCTGACCCATGTCTCCTGCCTACTACGATCTTTCAAACTCCCACGCGTCTCCTGCCACTACGAGAAAACACACGAATACCGTCGGATTTTCCGGCGAAAAATTTTGCGCAGGTACGAACGGCTCAGCTAACGGTAGAATATTCCTAAATATTGCGACGGAAAACTTACGACGCATTTGCCGGCGCATAATACGACGGAAACCTTCCGGAGTCCCATGCGCCGGTAAATGCGTCGGTAAAACGAGCTCTGAACCGGTTCCGTCGCACGTTACGGCAGAAACATACCGGCGCAAATTACCGACGGATCTTGCGCCGGCGTATTTAAACTCAACGACTTATTTCCGTCGCATGTTACGATGGATCTTATTTTCGTCGGACACTCCGCCGGAACGTCCGCCGGTGAAAGCCCTTTTTTTCGACACCGATCCCCTCTGGCCGCTCATTCGTTTCCTTCCGTTCTCTCACCTTGCTTGTTTCGTCCGTCGCTCGCTGTGGATTGACGTCGCCGACGGTCACCGGAATTCGCCGTCGACGGTCACCGGACTTCGCCGAGCATCCTTTCCTCTCTTTCCTGCTCGCGCGCCGCCTTGCTCCGCCGGACCACCGCCTAACGTCGTTGCTCCGCCGGACCACCACTTGAAGCCCTCACCTCCGCCGAACCACCGCCTGATGCCGAAGTTTCACCGGACCACCACTTAAGGGCTTGAGCTCCGTCGAACCACCACTTGAAGCCCTCACCTACGCCGGACCACCGCCTGACATCATTGCTCCACCACTTGAAGCCATCATCTTCGATGGACCACCGCTTGACATCGTTGCTCCGCCAGACCATTACCTAAGTCCCAGACTTCCGTTAAACCACCACCTGAGGTCCAGACTTCCACCGGACTTCCACCTGACTCCCGGACTTCTGCCGGGCCACCACCTGAGGCACGGACTTCCACCGGACCACCACCTAACACCCAGACTTCTGCCATACCAAAACCTGAGGCTCGAACTTCTGCCGGACCACCACGTGATGCATGAACTTCTATTAGGTCACCACATAATGCCCAGAGTTTTATCAGAGTACCGCCCTACTACTATCGCCTACCTATTATGGTCCTTCCAACCTCCATCATTAGACAACGGTCTTTCTGACCCCGGTCTCCTGCCAATTACGTTATTTCTGACCCATGTCTCCTGCCTACTACAGTCTTTCAGCCCCCGTCTCCTGTTGATTATGGTCATTCCGACCTCCATCACCAGACAACAATCTTTCTGACCTTGGTCACCTGCCAACTACGGTCTTTCAGACTCCTGTCTCGTGCTAACTATGGCCCTTCCAACCAAACAAACATGCCTATGTTGATTATTGTAACTCCCACCATGTAATGCGCTCTATATGACGCACATTTGTAACGTCAAGCTAAGGCCTTCTCCCTAATCGACTGCAAATACTAGTGGATTCATTCAAACTGGGCTAGGCCCCGTAGTTTTCCCCCTTTTCAGGGGTTTCCACGTAAAAGATCTGGTGTCTCTTATGAACGCAACACACTCTCTTTTTTATCTGTGCACGTGTTGGATCTTCGTACAATGTTAAGGCATTAAACTATATATTTCTCTACCGCCGTGAATACTCCAGGACGCATCAGAATTAAATGAGGTTAGGCTTATTAGATTTCTCTTGTCGAGATGCTTATTTTGGCTACAAGCATGCGATAACTTGAGATTGTTTAGTCCTTATATTAATGTTATAAATTTTCTCATTGTACTTCAAATGCTTGAGTTGGGCTTGTTTGGAGCTCAGTTAGATCGTTTTTGGTGCATTGGATTTGTCTCATCAAGACATTTAATTCAATTGTAAATTCGCTCACATCAAAATTGAAACTTCCCATATTCAATGAGAGTCATGCTATATTAAGTGAATTTTTTGAGAATGTATCAATAATCATTTTATAATTTCTTATTTAAAATTAATTGTTAATGATCCTTATATTACAACTCCAGACTAAGTAATAACATAATATGTTCAGGTTAAATTCTAAGTTTATTTTTATAGCTGCAGAAAACTAACTAGCTAATCATAAAAAAATATACATCTCTAGATTTATTTTCATTTGCTGGTTAATGATAATAAAATTCTTATTAATTAATCCACATTACTAATTTTCTTGAGTTATAGTGAATTAAACAAATGGAACACTCTATCAACACAAAATAAAAATTGTAGCATATATATCATAGCAGTGGTTTTTTAATTGAGCAATTTAAAAATTGCTAATTAAAAAAAACATTTATGGCAATTAAAACAACCACTAAATATTTATCTTATAGATAAAAAATTTTTGATTTCTTATTTCCCAAAATAAAGTTAAAATATTTATCTTGACAATAAAACAATAAGTGCAACATGCAATGTATCAACATAAAAAAATCTATAGAAAGATGTCCTATTAATAGAATTATTAATTAAATTATTTGATAATTATGCTAGCTTCCAATTATATTATTTTTCATTAATAGTGATTAAAATTAAAATTAATAAGTAACTCATACTTAATATCAATTAAATTAAAAATAGAAATTTAATTTAAATTTTGGTGAACTAACCATCTTAAATTTTGGAAAGCTTTTTCAAAATGTTTCTTAAAATTTAATAGATATCTTGCTAAGCAATTTTCAAGATTTAGCATACCAAAGATTTACTAAATCCTACTTGGTGCCAATTAACAACCCCTAAAAAAACAATACTAGGATTTAATCCTTTTAAGAGTATGATTGTTATGTAATGTGTTTGTCCATTGCTTTTGGATCTTTATAATATGCATCCTTTGATTGAAATGAGTAATATTTATGTTTTTTAATTAATGGTAGAATTTCTTTAGGCAGGGTCACATCATTTGTGTTAGATGATAAATTCTTAATGCAAGCTCACAGATATGTGCTTTGTCATTTTGATAATCTTACATCATAAAGAGAATATTTTAAAAATGGAGAGAAGAAAGGGATTATGACACATTCTTCTTATGCCTTCGGATGTTAAGAACCTTGTGAATGAAAGACTTCACAATTGGTTGAGGCAAACACTAAGCTTAATTAAAATCTTATCAACGTTAATTAAATAACTACTTGAATAAGAATGATTTTCTTTATTTTATAATAAAACAGCTAACTCATTAGCCTACTCGAACTCTTAGAATTAAGCTCAAATTTGATTAATCAATCAAACTCAAAACAAGTGCTCCTTAAAATTGATACATTGTTCATTTTAAAATGCTCTTTAATTATAAAATAAAGAAAAATTCATTATTTTTCTTCAATAGCAATGGAATTCATATTAGTTGCAAGCAAGTTATTCCTACTTTGCTTTTTCAAACCTCAAACAAAATTTTATTTTGCTACTACTTTTTCTCTATATTTTAGAAAAAATTGTACTCGAAAAAAATACTTTTCTCACAACAATTTTACAATCACCTTGACAAAAAGATATAGATGCCTCAAATAGAGTCTAAGGATTCATTAGGGTCAGCTTTTTTATTGCTTCTTAAATAGGAGTTTTATTACAAGAATTAAAACTTTTGTATTAAAACTCCGTTTTAAGAACCAATAAGAAAGCTATCACAAACGAAGCCTAAGTAATCTTATGAGCCAAATGATTTATTAGTAGTTTGTTACTAAGAAAGATATGAGGGAAACATATATTAATGTTATTTATATTAGCATAAAACTACTTTTTAATTTTATACTAAACAAATACAGGAAAAAAATTATTATACAAGCAAGCACATTCAACCACTTGGCTTAAATATTGTTCAATGCTGATTCTATATGAAATAAAAATATATTTTTTTTCTTACAGAGATGAATGTGCTGTTTGTACTAGTAAATTTGTTGGCCAAATTTGTAAGATTTTGAAAGAAAATTACGTACAATATAGAATTTATTTATAATTTTTAATTTATTATAAATCAAGATTATGAACTGCCGCCATTTTTTAATAAAATAAAGCTAAAACGCACTATCAAACAATCCCCAAGTTAATTCAACTACTTGAAATTCAATGAAATGGTGCATAAAATATTAATATCACTTATAATTAGAAAGCAGACGCAGCAGATATTATTTTCGTAAAGCTCAAGTGAAAAGGAAAGCAATCTCGCTGTTATGTAGTTGGGAGAGTAACAGCACATCCTAGCCGTTCGATATATTTTGTATGGCTAGAATTTAATCAGTTTGATGCTATCAATCATCTAAAATCAATTAGACAACTAAAAGAGAACAGTTAATTATTGCTGTACAATTCTAATATTTGATACAATACTCAAGAAAATTTGAATAAAAAATAGGCGCAGTTGCACTTTTTTAGATGAATCAATCAAAATGAGTAGGAATTACAAATAATTTAAAAAAAAAATTATTAATTCTTCTAAATAAAATAGAATCCAATTAATTATTTTATATGAATTTTTATAAATTTTTGAATGAATTTAATCATAAATTTATACACAAAATATACAATATATCACATCTAATATCTCTCAGCTGAAAGCTGAGTTTTGGACTTTATTTAGGACAACTTTTTTTCTACTTTTTAGAAACAGTTTTCTAATATAAAAAATATATCTAAAAGAATTTTATTTTAAAAAATATTTTAGAAATTTGTAAGAAAGCTATTCCAAATTAAATTTTAGATTATATTTGGGATAATTTTATATCACAATTTTTTCTCTATTTTTAAGAAGTTTTTATACTGAAGACTATTGTAAAAAATAGTAAAAAAGTTATCTCAAATAAAATCTTTAAAGTAAAGTGGACTATTACATCAATTTATTTGAATAAAGTTTACCATATAAAAACACTTAATAATAATATTATAAACATTTAATATGCAAAAGTAGTGGCCACCCTTCTGTCTTCTTCTAAGTTGACTTTCCTTCCTTTCAGCACCTTGTCAAGCCTGTCCTCATCCAATATTTGCCTCCATCAAACCATTGTTCCCATTCTCACTTTAATTTAAACACCCTCCTCTCATCCACCTATTCATTCTTCTTCTTCTTTATTCTCTCTCTCTCTCTCTCTCTCTCAGCTTTGTCATGGATCATCTTCTCACCTTAGAAAGGGAAACATTTGAGATATCAAAGCCAAAGGTCAGAATAGTGCACTTATTTCCACCTGAAATAATCAAGACTGATCCAGCCAACTTCAGAGAGCTTGTACAGAAACTTACAGGAAAGCCTCAAAAGAAGAAGAAGAAGAAGAAGATCACTGAGCTGATAAAGAATCATGAGGAAAAAGAGGAGGTGGAGGAAAGGAAGAAGTTGATGAATGGTTTGAGAGATGAAGATAGCTTCTTGCATGGGCTTAGTGACTTTCCATTGCTTCCTCTCTTAAACACCTCTTATATGGATTTGATTGAAGAGGATAAGAGCTTCAAATCATGAATTCAAGGTTTGGAAAGCTTTAGTAGTCTACATTAGAACTATTCATTTCTTAATTACTTGAGACATGAAAGATGGATTTGAATAGATGGTTTCTGTAGCTTTCTTCTTGGTGTAATTATGGTGAAAGGGCATATATATATACTATCTGATCGATATTTTCTTTGATTTTTTTTGAGAGGAAATTAATGTGAAGTAGAGTTTTATTGAAGGGATGATATCTAAATGCTGTGGTTCCATTCTTAATGTATTTTATTTTGATCATCTCTCTTACATTTTTCATGTAAAAATTTTATGATCAGAAGCTCTGATATAATTCAAGTAGATTTAGATGACATCATTTTTGTCCTAAAATTAGCATTTGATATTATTTTGTGTGAAAAATTGTATTAGAGCGATGATTTATCATTATTGTCTTAGCACCTTTTATTTAGATCACATGCACCAATGATTTTTTAGGTGGAACCCCTTTTAGGGAAAATGATAGAACTTTGTCAAATTAAGAACTTACAATATTTATAAGTAATTTCTATAAAATATCCCATCTTGATACAATTGAAGGGGTTTTAGCAAAAAAAAAAAAATTGAAGGGGTTTTAGCATAAATCTATCTTGGACAGCCAATAATGATTAAATCTCATACACTGATGTAGGTGCTCACACGCATTAGTTGTAAATGTTATAAAAACACATAATAAGTAGAACTTTTGTACACATAGATATTGTTATATACGATATTCTTATTGAAATGGTTGTGACATTCGTTAAATCATAGCATGAATACTAAAGGAGACGACTATAAATAATAGTTGAGATGTAGGATCCTCAATAAGACATTCATGGGACATTAATGATATTATGATGACAACTATCACACAAACATGGCTACAACATGAATTTTTTGCCTTGATAGATGTGATGTATAAAGTTTGTGACACAAGTCTTATTCAATATGTTTGCCACACAATTCTTGAGAGTGACAAATATGATATAAGAGAGGTTAGAACACAAGCTTTATTAGAGATGAATATGACATAAATAAGATTTATGTAGGTCTTACTACAATGACAATTACGACAATGCTAGTCTTGAGGGAGCCGGTTATTGCATGAAATTGTTATATAAAATACGATTATAAAAGAAGTAAAGTTTTGCAGGTGTATGTGTTTACGGTAATGATTATGACATATGTGAGATTGAGACTCTAATCTTGGTGAATTAAAGGTAGAGATACAAATCTCTATAGAGATGGATGTGATGCAAGTGATGTTGAAGTGCCACTCTTGTTATATTGATGATTGTCATGTAAATGGAGTTGCAACAAACGGCTTGAGGGATATGTTTGCACTATAAATAACTCTTGTTGGAGATGATTGTGACATAAGAAAAGTTATTGTACTACTCTCTTGATTGAAATGTTCGAATTATAATCATGCAAATCAATAAATTATAAAAAAAACACTACTCCCAATATAAAATGGATGGTTTCAGTATTATTTTGGGGACATTTAGATCAATTAAGACAAATTCATACGCATATCATATACACATGACTCATACCTAAAATTTTTTGGTTGGCAGCCAAAGCTCCCAATCAATAGACCAAAATTAGCTATATAAAAAGGATGATTTCGAAGCCCATCATCATGCATTTTCCATCAACTAGAAATCATAACATATTTTTTTCTTAAAATATTATGCAAAATATAACATTAACTAGAAACAATATCATCTATTTGGAAAGGCTAGCCGATTTAATTATTATTATTATTTTTTCTTTTCATGCCAGTAAAGTTATTTACTTATTTAATTATAAAAGAGCTAAAAACATGCACGCACGTTAACGCCAAATTAAACCTCACCGTTGGATCTAAGCCATCAACCAATTAAGGCAGCAAGCACAAGTAAATAAAGTTGCAAGGCAAATCCGAAGATAAACTGGATTAATAATACACAACATTATAATATTTTTTAACTCATAATAAGGATTTGAGCTAAATTTTAAAATGATTTTGGGTATTAGACACCTGAAGTAGGGTATGTTTGCAACGACTATAGCGCTTTATGAAGTTGGTTGTGAAGTTGCCATGAAAAATGCAACTCAGGTTTCGTTTGGGACGGCTTTCTTATTGCTTCTTGAGGCAGTTTTTTAGTACAAAAAATTTAATTTTTATGCTAAAAAACTGCCTCAAAAAGCAATAAAAAAGCCGTCCCAAACGAAACCTTACTCTAGTTGCAAAAGCAGCTTATCACCACCAAAAAATATTATGAAAAAATAATAAGAAAGTAGCAAGAAAATAATAGCCAAATGAAATTACAATTGTTGTCCAAAAATCGAATCAACATGAAAACCATCTCAAATAAGCCCTTAGGCTTTATTTGGGACAACTTTGTTACTGTTTTTTTAAAACAACTTTTTAGTTTAAAAATTTTAGTTCAAAAAAATTATACTAAAAAGTTGTTTTATAAGTTGGTAAGAATGTTGTCCCATTCGGTTTCGTTTGGAATAGCTTTAGGCCAGTTCTTTTTCTCTACTTTTAAGAGATTTTTATATTAAAAAATAGTTTTACAAAGAATTAAGATAGCCGTCCCAAACAAAGCCTAATATGTCATCCCAATGATTATAAGCTTTGTTGTCTTTTTAGCTGAATGACATAAATGCAAGGGTTTGATTACTGGCTAAGTCATAAATCCCTCAATTTCCCATAATAGTTAAAACGAACCGACTTACTTATTGACTTTTTGATAAGGATATATTAGAAGAAAAAAAATGTTCTAAGATTTAGCTTTATAAATTAATAAACGATGCTAATAAAATAATAACATAATGGTCAAGATTTAGCCTCTCTTTCTTTAGTATATCCACAGCTGTTTGGTAGATCAAACGGGAAAACAGCAGGCTTTCTTCAAGCCCAAGTCTTCCATGCTATTAACTTAAATCTTCAGCTGCTTTCTTGATTCACAAGGCAAATAAAACAATATTATTTACAGTGGTAATATTCTTCAGTATTCCAGTGTAGACACACCTAATTTGAAACTTATATTTGTTTCGAAAATTATTAAAATCTGCCGAAAAATTGGTTGAAAAGTCCGTTGGAAATCTGCCAGAAAATCTGTAGGAAATTCTGCAAAAAATATTTCGAAAATATTTCATTGTAATCCATAGAAAATTCGCCGGGAAGCTCTCGGAAAATCCCCCAGTAATAGGGTATTTTCGTGTAGTGGTTATAAGAATGCAATTACTATGTTGACAGCAATGAGTCACGATTCTGTTTACTAAGCCAGCATATTACTAATACTAGCACTAATACGATACTAAAAACATCGTGATAGTCAAAATTCTTATTTGTTTTGTGTGACTATTGAACTGAATGTCATTGCATCATTGTTCATATTATTTTATGGATTTATTTTTAACATTATTATTAATTTATTTATACAAAAAGTATGATATATTCATTGAGCACGTGATATACAAAATATATTGAGCATGTGATTAAGATATTGATTTAATATTGATATAGAATAATTTGATTGCATGTATACACTCATATATAATTTTACTACATGATTTAATTTTGATAGTCTTTATCGATGTTTTTATTTAATTTTTTATATGATTTATCTACATATTGTAGTGTTGTTATAATGATTTCTTTAGTGATTTGACACATGTACTATTTTATTGATTTCTCTATTATATTGCCCAATGATCATGTGAATGATATTATTATGATTTGATTGTTGGCATGTATATTGTTTCTTTGTCTTGTATTGAGTTGAGTTAGAGGATTTGGGTGCTTGATGGGCTTGTAAGCTCATTACATTTGGTTAAATATTTTCATGTCAAGGTAAAGGATCATGAGTATAAGATTGACAAGAATTCCTCATGTTTTATTTCTTTTTTTTGTTTTAGCTACTCTTTTATACTCAGGATAGAGTAGTGTTCGTATGCTTGTATAGATCTTAATTAGTGTGTGTGTGTGTGTGTGTGTGTATATATATATATATATAATAATTATTTTTGTAATTTATTTCTGATAAATGAAGTTAGATAACACTGATGTTGTTTATTAAAAGATAAAAGAATAATTCATCTAAATTAGATTTTGGGGTAGAATAATATCGCTAAGAAAGTCATTGGCGCAGGTATTATAGGTAAGGCAAATGATCTTAATATTGAGAAAGTTTTATTAGTGGATGGATTAAAAAATAACTTAATAAGTATTATTTCTTTATATGACAAAGGCCTATACAACTCTAAAATAAGTTAAATAGCATGAGATCAATATTTAGAAATAAAGCAACCCTAATATCCAAGGGCTATAATCATATAGAAGGAATGAATTTTGAGAAGACATTTGAATCGGTTGTTAGATTAGAAGTCATAAGAGTTTTATTAGTATTTCCATATTTTAGAGGCTCAAGTTGTACCAAATGGATATAAAAGGTGCATTCTTAAACAAAGTCATAAAGAAAGATCTACATGCCAAACAACCACCTAGTTTTGAACATGCATCATTTTCTTATCATATTTAGAAACTAAAAAAAAACATTCTTTATGGTTTAAAATAAGCACTTAAGGCTTTATATAATAGGCACAATACATTTCTACTAGTTAAATCTTTTATTAAAGGGACAATAGATACCACACTATTTCTCAAAATAATAAGACAATATATTTTGATAGTTTAGATTTATGTAGATGATACTCTATTTGGAAGCACAAATGATATCTTATCAAAAAATTTTCATCTACCATGAAGAATGAGTATGATGGGTGAGCTAATCTATTTTTTAGACGTTATTGTAAAATAAACGAAAGATGGTGCATTTCTTAGTTAAATTAAATATATTAAAGAATTAACTAAAAGGTTTGATATGGATTTGCGAAAGTGTAGACACCCTAATGAGCCAAACCAGACAATTAGATGAGGATCTAAGTGGAAACTTGTAAATTAGAAAAAGTATAGAAGAATAATAAGATCCTTACTATATCTAACTACTAGTAAATTTGATACTATGCTTAGTGTTTATTTGTGTGCTAAATTTTAGGCAAAACCCAAAGTCTTACTGCTTCTTAAAGCAGCTTTTTAGTACAAAAATTAAAAGTTTTTAACTAAAAAATTGTTTTAAGAAACAGTAAGAAAGCCATCCAAAATGAAGCCTTAATTGCAATGAAAAGAATTTTTCATTATGACATGCATAGGGACATCTAGCTTAGGCATCTAGCATTCTAGGGATAGTATGTATTTTGAATTAGTTGAATACTCAGACTTAGACTTTGCAGGTTGTAAGATAAATAGGAAGAGTGCATCATATATATGTCAATACATTAGATAATTATTATTTTCTTGGTCTAGACAGAATTCAGTAGATATATTCACTATAGAGGCAGAGTATATAGCTGCAGGGGTGTTTTTCTATGTTTCTTATATCCTCATGTCATTCTTATGATCCCTTTCATAATCCTTTGGCTTCCCTTTGGCTTCCCTTTGCTATTCGTTATCGAATAACTGAATGACTTATTGATTATTAGGAATTTCAATTGATGTTGTTCCAATACAAGAAAGAGAAGACATGAATGACAAAACCCAAAAAATAAAATTTTAATGGCAGGCCAAACTCGAGCCAGATCTCAAATATACAAAGAGTGAAGAGTAAACGAAGAAAATAATAACTTTATTAACAATATCTTGTTTTTTGAAGCTAACCAGATTGTTCTGTACTTTCTGAGGAAACAATTCAACGGACGCTTCCAGCATTCAGCTTTCATACTCTGTGATCGCAGGCTCTAAGACGACAGGTGGAGGACCTTCTAGCCTTGTGAGAACCTCAGGAGCCCCTGAAGAATCCCTTATGATCTGCCATAGCAGAATAATTGTTACATATCAGTACGAGCTAAGGATGTCTAAGGAGTGATGGTTCACCGAATCAGTAACATAGAAATTAAAAAAAAAAATCCAAAATGGGTTAGGATATCCTAGCCTAATTTCCACTTGAATGGGCCCCAAATATTGGATTAATTATTCTGTGCGGATGTCTAATACCGTCCGGAGACCAACCAGAATGCGCCATCTCATCCCTTTGCTATGTACCACGGCTCGGTATTGCTCGTTACCGCGGCTCAGTACAGCTGATGTGGCTGCACCTGATTCGTCTCCGGACATAGAGTTACGTCCGGCCTCCACACAGAATAATTTCTCCAAATATTGACATGTTGCATGAAAAACATTCTCATGTGACATGAAAACATATGATATGTCGCATAAAATATCTCATAGATTTGACAGAAAAAATATTCATTAATTTATAATTCGTTTATAAAACATTGCATGTATTAAAGAAATTTTTATTTCACATTCTATGGCAAATATTCTGTTAATAACATGTAAATTTCTTAATATTTAGTTGTTTATCATGGATTTTTTCATATTTAGTTGTTTATCATGGATTTTATAGCAAATGTCTTTTTTATTCTTCTATTATCTGCTAATCAAATTCATGTAGTTTCATGCTATTTAAATATCATTAAAAGGCCACCTGTCAATTTTTAAACAAATTCTAATGAAATCCTCACCCATTTTTTCTCACAAAAATAAATAAATAAATAAAGAGATACGGTTCAACCATTATCATGTTAGCTTAGTCTGTTGGCTGTTTCTACGTATGCCCTAAATTCTTGCAAATATGTTATAAGCTTTATGAGTGAATTTCTACATATCATCAGTGAGACTGCCATCTCCAGAACCCAGTAGCCTCGAAATAATCCATAAGATAAAAATGTAATAGCTTCTGATACCTTATAAAACAGTCAGAACTCATATACACAATGGTTGCGGCAACGAAATTTACTATCTCAAAGCATAGGTAATTGACACCTAACTAAAAATGCACAAGAAGTCAAATAACAAAAATGGCATTATCCTTCAACACAGCAGTATAACCCAGTTTCAATTATGTTTTAGACTTTGTTTGGAATGGCTTTCTTGATGTTTCTTAAAGCGGCTTTTCTAGTAAAAAAAATTAATTTTTATACTGAAAAACTAGTTTAAGAAGCAGGAAGAAAGTCATCCCAAACAAAGCCTTAATCAACTTGATGCCACCAAAAGAACGGCATGTTTGACTTTTGAGGGTATGAATTCACAAAAGGAACACTAAATTAATTTGGAAATCTATAACTGCATTGCAATCTCAAATTAAAAAAGCTAGATATTATGAAGTCCTTAAATTGATTAAAAAATGATTGATTGTCCATATTTGATTTGAAGGAATCGATAACATTGTTGGTTCTAGTTCGAAGCAAATGTACAATTATTATATATTTTAGAACCACATACCAATATTTCTTCGTCCAAATATGAAATCAAGATCAATCTCTGAAAAGCTCCACCTGAAGCATATATATTGGGGTTAAGAAAATCCAGGATAAAAATGTCATAAAATCAGAATGATTAACAGTATTACTATGAATGAAGTATTAACACCACCACATTAATGAAATTAATACGCATTCTACATAAAAATTGGTATGGCAACTTAAATGAAGTGTTGGATGTGATTCCTCGCAATGGTATTGTAAGAAACATGAATATGCAAAACTTGCACCAATTGACCGTTATATTCAATTTAAGTAAAAGGACTGAAGAATCAGTATGGGAGCACAAATTTTTTTTCTTGGATAGGTTTATAGGTTATAGGCCAGTTTAGCCAACACTTAGAATATAAAAAGATTCTTCAGCAAACCTTAAACATGCAGATTTATAATAAGAAACTATGTTCATGTCTCAAAAACTAGACACATACCACCTGCATTAGGCTTCAATGCTTTCGCATATTATTCAATACTTTCTTTTCTCCACACTTCACTAACATATTTTTGGCTCTAAGACATTCTCCAACGAGTAATGGCACAACCACATTTATAATCACAACGTCTCTCTGATCCAATATTACATTTTTCATGCAAGTTATGCCCATATTATTAACAAGATATGTAAGAGCTACACAATCTTCCATGAATCTCCAAATCCCTATAGATGTTTTATCTGAAGTTCAATTTCTTTATCAACTTACCCTTAGTTATGATTTTGCACATGCTCTTCTAAAACTCTTCATTACTAATATCCTTTATAATTTACAAAAATATCATTTTAAACTTTTCTTCATACCCTCCAGGCTCCAGCCCTCCATATTACCTAAAATGTATTTTATTCAATATTAATAAATCTAACTTAATCATATTCTCAAGATTAACATTTATTTGACTTAGATATTTTATATGTTGCATTTTATTATTCTTTAGAATCTAATTATCAATATAAATCAACAATAATTATAATTTTCACTGCACTAACCTCAAAGAAAATATTCAAGATTTCTTTAGGTTATTATATATCGCAATAGTACTTATTTGTGTTGTCTTTAAAAACAAGTTTCATTGCCTTATAACTTTTTTCTATATCCTTATTAAACTAATGAGTCATCTTAAAAAAAAAATTGAATCACCTTATACAAAAATCTATTTCGACCTGTTCCTCAAACTTGTATTAAAATCTGCTTGATGCAAGTGGTCATTTAAGCATAAATTAGGCATTTCTCAAGTTTGACGCTTTAATTTTCTACTAACAATCTACCTTGTAAGACTAACTCCACAACCTACAAGTTTTACCATCTTATTCTATAGCAATCGTTTATTTTGATTACCTTCTTCATTCTTTTATAAAAATATATTCAAAACTATCACATATTATATGGTGAAACTTTCTTCTAAAAAATATCTTACAATCTTTCTAAAAAGATTTCTCTAGCTTTTTAATAAAAAACAAAAATATATAAGATTAGGTAGCTCAAGTGCTCTCATTTATACAGCTTGTGCTCACACTATTACAGGATCATATTCTACTGTAAAATCAAACAAAGCTTCTTCCATAATAAATGATAATATTTAATTAATTTCAAAAATCCTCTCATAATCCATCTTATATGATCTTACATTTCCATTTAAATCACCAACAACTATCCCTCTTCCTCTAGTAACCACTTTACTATACCATACATTCTTTTGTTCTCATTTTTTTTTAACTTCTAATCAGTTAGAGTATAAAAATTGACTACACTTATAATGTCCTCATAAATAATTATCTTAATCACAATTAGGGGTGTCAATTTTGGGTCACGGGTCGGGTTGAACCCGGAACTGACACGGTACTATTCGGGTCAACCCGAACCCGACCCATTTTTACAAACGGGTCAGTTTTTCAAACCCGCACCCGACCCGCTTCAAGCTCAGATCAACCCGAGCCCGATCAATGACGACGTTCGACTTTGCTAGTTCGCTCCTTGGACGACAACACGAAGTTCCCTTTCAGTCACATCGGAAGTTACAACCATTTGATTGGAAGCAACGACGAGAGTTCGCTCACTGTGAAGCTCCTTCATTGTTGTTCGACTTTGCTCCTTCAACGACATTCCCTTCCGATCGAATCAGAAGTTACAACATTTTGATCGGAAGGTGGAAGCAACGACGGGAGTTCGCTCGCTGTGAAGCTAACTTTCTCCCTTTCGTGCACTTCTTCAGGTCAAAACCTGGTCAGTGTTGAGTTTTCGGGTCAGCCCAAACCCGACCCGAAATTTGAAACGGGTCAAAAATTAGGACCTCTGAACCGGACGGGTCAGGTTCGGGTTGACCCGAACCCGAAATTTTTGTGTCGGGTTCGAGTCGGGTTTTCGGGACATGTCATTGACACCCCTAATCACAATCATCTTATTACTAAGTCAAACTCAAATACTTATGATAAACTAATGATGATGACAATGAACAATAACCTTATTACTACTCTAATTCGACTAAAAAACTACCCATTATTATCCTTTCTTTATTCCAACTATTAACCTTCCCAGTATCCAAAAGCTTATAAACCTACCATGTGGGTTTGGAATTCTTTTAAATTTTCCATTTCATCTCACCAAACAATAGAAATTTATTCTTCTTCTAATAATTGCGCCCTTTGTCTCTATTCTTTTAATTTTTTTTAATTCTAGATCAAGTGCCTTCTTTGTTCTTAATCTCCAAATAAATAGCATACCATTTTTTAAGTATTTTGAAGTGTTGGCCAAAATTTTGTAGCATAACGCTTTTGGTAAAGAATAACTTCTATTCTGTAATATAAGAAGTAAAATTCTGCTTTTATTCATAAAAACAATCTTTATTACTATCTAAAATTAGGTTGAACATGAAGCAATTCATTTGGTATCCCCACTAAATTATAAGCAGGTTTAAGCAATACCAATTGTTCCCTATCTAGATCAAAGCATTCTCAGGTATTAGCTCATTTTCTATTTTTTGAAAATTTGATGCATTAATGTATGACTAATAGGATGGTTAATAAATAATTTAAAAAAGAACAATAAAATTAGTTTTAAAGGCCATTTTTATTCTATTCTCATCCACTTTCTAAATCTCCCTACCCCACTTATCCTTTATGGTTTCCATCTTTTCCACACTTCCCTTCTACTTTTATAGTTATGTTATGATTGGTATCAAGGCCCAACCAAGAGTTAATACTTACATATCTATGTTCACCCATTGTGGTAGACATGTCACTGTTGACAATTTTCATATTTACTCGGTGGACATGCAGAAAAGCTTTTTGGTTGAATACATTCACATTTTTAAAACCTCCATAACCCTACTATACCAACCTCTATCCTGCCCAAGTTCTTTTTTGCCACTTTTTAGTGCAAAAAAGTGTGATAAAAGAAAGTTAAAAAGAATAAAAAAGAAAAAAAGGGGAAAGAAGGGTCAGGTGGATGATAGAAAATAGCTAGACTTTCACACTACCCCACCAGTCATGCCCCACTTCTACTTCAAAACTCCAACAATAATTAAAAAATTGTGGGCGAACTCCAAAAATTCGCGTGTTAGCCTTCCCGCACGTTTTTTGTTGATGCGGAAACTTTTAACAAATTAGATTCCATGGTATATGTTAAATCTCATCCATCCCTTGGCCCTTGATCCCACAGCCAGCATGGAGATCCGTGGAAGGCTCACCTAGATCACTGTTAAATCTCATCAGTCCCTTGGCCCTTAATCCCATGGCCAGTATGGGGATCCGTGGGAGGTTCACTTGGATCACGCCAATCTCCTTCTATATTTGGGTAGCTAATTTAGGAAGAATTATATTAAGCCAATTATGCATTAATTTGTAGTTATTTGGTTCTTTATTAAGACATTTAGTATAGATCTATAAATAGGGATAATTTTGTATAATTAACCTTTTTTTCCTCTCAAATTCTCTAAATTTAACATGGTATTATAGAAATATTCTCATCACTGGCCTTCATTATTGGAATTCTGAGGAATACTAGTCCTTCCACTGGTCTTCATTGCCAGAATTGTTGGAAGAGAATAAGAGCAAGCGGCCTTCATTGTCATTGGAGATCGAACAAGAGCCAAGTAGTCCAAACCGCTCATGCCATCTATTTTGACTTGTGGCCAAAAGAAGCAGGGATGGGAGTCTCGCATGCGTGCAATACCGAGGAGAGATCAAGCGTGAGGGCTCCTCTTATGTGTCTGGGGCAAAACAGAGCAGAACCAAGCGAAAGCCTCCTCTCGCATGCGTGCGACTGCACGGGATGAGAAAATCGTGCGTCAGGACAACGGCTAGTACCTCCAGGGAAAGTCAGCATCAGGCTCAGCCTTTGTTCTTACGTGTAATGTCCATATTTGATCGAGCAGAAGTAAGAGAAGTCGAGCGCATGACCTCTCTTGTGTGCGTGTAACGCCCCAAAATCAGATTTGGAAGAACTATCTATTTTATCTTTTTAATTAATCAACCAGAGCTTATAAACAATAATATTGTAGATGACTATCCTCTTCTGATTCATTATGTCCCACTTGTCTACTCTAAGCATCACTCATAACTTGTGTAAACATGTTGTCTAGCTGCATCAAACTATCATAACTTATTGGAACTGCTGATGCACTCTGTCTATTCTATGTAACTTAATCGGTAGGATCCATCTATCTATCCACTAATAAAATCTTTTTTTCTAATCAATTAATTTACAAAGTCAACGTATATACATATGCAAAGCAATCAATCGAATGCAGAAATGAAAATCTTTACTACCCAACTTATACCCCACTCATAAATCAATTTTTATAATTCTCGTTATAATTCAATTCCTCCAACAACCGCTCAAGGCAATAAATTTTTTTAGGAGTCATTTTAAGCAAAATTTGAAAACCATCTTCGCCATAACATTTATATTGTAGTATTTTAACTACATGAATTTTTTCGTAATTTTTGGGGACTGGTGCAAATCCTTAAAAAATTGAAATCAATCAATACAAGTGGAGATTTTGAGACCGTCATGTGTCTATTTTGCAAATCGATTTCACCAATATTTTTCAAATAAAATAATGAATTTCATGAATATTTTTAAATAATTTTTAAAGCACCAAAATGATTTATATGAATTTTATATTAAAAATTTGATTAAATTAAATAGTTATATTAATATTTTATTATCAGATATCCTTCTCCACTCACCTAAGCTTTTTGAATTCATTTCCTCCCTAAGCATTCGGCTAACAAAGACATGTTTAGAAAAAATTAGAGAGAAAGTGGGCAGAGATAAAAGAGAACCTTGGTTTTGGATGTCATAGTGCAATTTTTGTCGGTCGAGCTTGTTGGGAAATTTACTCGTCTCGTTATAAGGAACCGTTATTTTTTGAATCAAATTTATGTTTCCATTACCGAAAAATAAGGATAAGTTTGTATTGATAAAACTTTCACCGCATAACTTTTTGTATGAGATAGATCTCATCAATATGAGCATTTTGAGAAAAATATATTGAATTTTCACCGCTTAAATTAAAAAATATGATTTTTTTGAAGTAAATCTATAGCAAGGTTTAAAATTGCGTAATTAAGCCTCGAGGCGGTTTTCGTCAGTGAGGCGAGGCGTAAGCCTCGAGGCGGTCTGAGGCGTAAGCCTCACGGACACAGAATTGCGTAAATGAAAAATTAAGAGTTTTAGCAGGAAAATAATAGCAATATTGTATCTTACAATAAAAATATTTAAATAATATATGAAAATAGTAGAAAGTAAGAAAGTAGATGCAATAAAATCATGTCCCAAAGTACAGAATCACAAAATATTAGTTCAACAAAACTCCCAAAGTATAAGAAACAAATAAAATGCAATCATATCCCATCACTAAATGAGTCTTCAAGTGAATCTTATTCTCCAATTGTATCTATGAATGCCATGTCATCATCATCTTCAATATGACTCACTTTTCTCTTCCCTGTTCAATAAGAGAAAAGATCATTAGCATGTTAATTGCTCACTTGATATAAATATACTGCGATAGCATATAAGAAGTTGTGGAATACCTTTACTTGATTGTTGTGCTGCAGAGCTAGTGGATGTGTGTGATGTGGTACTAGTAGATATGCCCACTTGATCTACTTCGCCCCTCAAGACATCCACATTTAGATCTTCTAGCTGTAAGTCTGATAAGTGCTCCTTCATGCGGGTTACTCCACCCTTCACCACTTTGTCACAAAAATTGCATTTTAAATAGACATACGTTTTCTCGCTCCCTCCTACGTCAACTTGCATGCTATATTTCCAAGAAGGGTCACGCCGCAATGACGTATTCGCCTTTCTTTACCTCCAACCATGTCTTCTAAAGCAAAAAACCAAAAACACAAAAAAAAAATCAAAAATACCTAAACCCTATATTTTCTTAAACTTGAAAAATATAACCCTAAACTTTAAAAAAATACCTAAAATTCAATTGGAGTACTCCTAGAGGGCGGCCGGAAGTTTCAACTTCGCCGGAGAGAGGCGGCGCCAGCAGGAGAAGCGGCGGGAAGGAAGCCGATAGAGTGCTGGACCTCTGTTTCGCGAACTGGAGCATGCGGGAGGGGGAAAATTCGGGTTTGCTGATGCCGTTCGGGTATACGGAGAGAAAAAGATTCAATTTAAGTGAGTGGGCCCTATCCCATTGAGGCGTACGCCTCACTAGGAATTGCGCAATTGCACCTCTGAGACGCGCCTCAGTCCCAGTGAGGCGTACGCCTCTTACAGAGGTGGAATTGAGTAGGTTTCAAGGCGCTTTTGGGAGGAATTACGCAGAGGCGCGCCTCTAATTGCGCAATTTTAAACAGAGATCTATAGTATACAAATTTGATGGATTTCCATGTATTTATACATTTATATATTTTATAAATAAACAAGAGGGGAGGGAAAAGATTCCTGTTTTCCCTTGGACCAAAGGAGATGAAATTGACTTATATTGCAAAGAAAAAAGATTGCATTTACATGTAAGCAAGGAAGGTTAACTGTTAACACTATAATTAATACAAGTTAAATTTTAAAATATAATACCTAGTGTAGGAGGGTGGGCTGACATGCTTTCCTTTAAATAAAAGGTTGGTAGTATAATTTTAGTTATAACTTGTAACTAATTAACTGAATTACGCCGACGGGAGGGTGACGACTATTAAATGATTATTGAAAGCCACCAATGAAAATTGACAGATTGAAAGTTATGACCAATAACAGATATACAGAAGAAAACATCACATCAAAGCTAAATGTCATGCCTTTTCATAATTATAATCATGATGATATTTACCTGATAATACATTAAACGTATTAACAGATTGATAGTTCATACTGGAATTTATATTAATACAATATAGCATAGCATACTGACACGATTTATTGAGTAATACTACTCTTTATCGTACATCTTATAGTTTAATAGATCTCTTTTGATTTCACTGATCATATTAATTTTATTATTGATTTTAAAGATTTTTATTGCTCATATTAAGTGATGATTGATATTACCTAGAACTGAACATACATATTGATTCATTTGTTTTGCATTAAAAGAAATGATAGATTTTAATTTTCTACTGAGTTTTTTAGCTCATTATATATAGTTTAAATGATCTCATGTCAAGAAAGTGATCAGGACCAGTTGGAATGAGGTTGACAAAGATCCTTAGATTTTCTTTAGATTTTGTTTAGCATTTTCTTTTATTACTTTATAGTCAGGAGCATATGATAGATTATTGATTGTACTGATCTCTTAGTTATTGTACCTTAATTTAGGGAGAATGAATATAGTGCAATATTTTAAGATATGTAATTGTTAAACGTTTTTATTGGATATACAAATTTATTATTTAGAAGTGTTGGTTGATTAATTGAAAAGATAAAATAGATAATTCTTTCAAATTTGATTCTGTGGTGTTATGGTGCATAAGGACAGCGGCTAGAACATACTCTTGGGAACGACAACATTGGGTTTAATCTTCAACCATGAGTGCGATCGAGAGAGGAGCGGCATTCCTCTTTGTCATCAGCTTCATGCGTCTCTTCTCAGAAGCCAAGCTGAGAGAATCGAGCAGGAACACTAGTGCGTATGAAGGAGGCCGAGCCTCTATGCGTGTGCTCTTACTTACACAAAAGCAGAACAAAGCCCGAGAGGAGTCACGTAGAAGATTTTTTGTGTGCGTGCCTAGGAAGAGCCGAACGCTTGGATCGATGTTCTTATGCATGCCTGCAAGTAGGGGTGTCAATTTCGGGCCAAGGGTCGGGTTTCGGTCGAACTTGGAATTGACCCGAGTTCAAACGGGTCAACCCTAACCCGACCCGGGTAGGAAAACGAGTTGGAAATCTAAACCCGGACCCTACCCGACGGGTTGCCGGGTTCACCGGACACGGGACGGCGAAACAAACGGAAGCAGGCGGGCGAGATTGGGCGTGCACGAGAGCCTGCAGGCTAGTGCGCGCGGCAAGCGCGGGTGCGCGGGTGCACGAGTGCGCGGGTGC
>NW_021319387.1:99175-130104 GCF_001605985.2 Dendrobium catenatum
TTGATTCTGTTTTGTGAATAGTTCTTCTCTATGTTAGAGAGAGAGCCCCTATTCTCTAATATCTAGAAGATATACTCACAACTAAGAATTCTTTTTAAGAGTTATAAAGTAGAATGGAGCTTGCAAAAAAAACATAAATAAAATGGCCAATGATGCCAACAAAAGATGCGCAATGACGCCAAATTGAAAAAAAATATATCAAAAAGCAAAAGATGCGCAAAGCACCAATCAACCGACAAGAGGCATAAAATGAGCCCACTAAAAGACAAGCTCTTCTCTCTTTTCAAATCTTTTAAAAACTTAGAAGTTTTCATGTATCAAAGGCTTGATTTCGATTGTTTTGCAATTGTGACAAATTTACTTTGGTTCATTATTCTATGAGATATATTTTTTTTAAACCAAGTGATGAAGGGATCCTTATCTCATATCCAATTGGTTTTCTTTGAGTTAGGTCATTGATTTCAAAAGACGATTCTAACCTAAAAGAAAGTCCGAGATAAGGGTAACCATAATCGGATATTCTACCGTTCTTTGGATTATAAATGATGTTAACTCATTAACTCATAAGTTTTTAAAAATCAATCACATGGAATGCTACATCATATTCATGCCTTGGTTAAAAAAAAATTCTTTTGATTTGCTTTCTTCGTTTCCTCCTTTTTGAGATGTCAAAAGGGGGAGTAGTTTAGGATGTTTGCTTACACTTTCGATTCCATAGTTTACACTGTTGTTTTTAAAATAATTGTCATAGTTTTTTGTCATCATCAAAAAGGGAGAGATTGTTGCAAATTCAATTTTATGGACTATGTCTTGATGATTTGGCAAACACTCTTGCTTTTCTTCAACTGTCTGTTACTACTGACATTTCAGAAATCAAAGATCGGACGGAAATCAGAATCAGCTCAAGATTGGGAAGATTTGGGTTGAATCAGTCTTTATTTTTCTTTTTTCTTTCTTGAGTCAATTGTAATTGTTTGAAGTGACTGATGTTAAGTAACCCTACACACACACACTTGAGAGATTTAAAACTTGTGTTTTCACTCACATCGTCCCGGACGATATTTATATCGTCCCGGACGATCGAGTTCAAAACATAAGATCTAATCATGATTTCTTAGTTAAGGCAGTCGTAATTAACTTATTGGATTGGACGATATCTGTATTGGTCAGGACGATATGCTCAATACAGAAAGAAATTGCCGCCATGATCAATTTAGGTATTCTGTATTTTTAAAAATCGGCCAAGACGATTATTTGATCGGCCTGGACGATATTGTATAATTATGCCTAAATTGATCCGACAATCATGGGAGTAATCAAGGATGATTGATACGATCACATCGTCCTGGACGATCCATTCAAAAACCCTTGGTTGCTCCTGGACGATAAATATCGGCAAGTACAAATTCAGGGCGATACGCTGGCCGATTTGGATCGGACAGCTCAAATTCAGGGCGATGCTCTGGACGATTTTCCTCTGATTTGAACTGATCGGCCAGGATGATCGTGAGATCGTCCGGGACGATCAAGCAAATTTTCAATCGTTCAGTTTGCATTTAGGGCGATGCTCTGGCCGATCCTAAGAGATTTGTACTAATCGTCCAGGACGATATTTAGTACTGATCGGCTAGGACGATTTAAATATCGTCCTGGACGATAAAGTTGGCAACTTGCACTTAATGAGCCCCTTTGAAGCTCTTTCATTTAAGAGCTCTTGTTCAACATTTTTGAATATCCTTGGCTGCTGTCTTGACCTGAGAAAACCTAAAGGGGAGAAAGAGAGGGAGAGAGAGAGAGAGGATCTTGTGAGGGGGAACTTGTGAGGGGATTCACAAGAGTTGCTCCAAGCATTGTTCCACTTCTTCTTCCCTATAGTCTCTTATCCTTGGAAGGGTTGGGAGAGGCAAGTTTCAGCAAGTGATCGTGGTTCTCTGACTACTTCAGGAGGAAGCAAAAGGAGTTGGGTTCTCTGTCTTGTCGGGTGTGGCAAAAAGGAGGTGTTTTTGTGAGGGCTTCTCCGCCTAGCTGTGGGGGCTAAAGGAGAGTCACGTTTGTAGTGCAATACTCGGAGGGCGCCTCCGAGGAGTGGACGTAGGTCGAGTTGACCGAACCACTATAAATCCTTGTGTTCTTGTTTTTACTGTTTCCGCATTTATTTTCTTCCGCACTTGTTTTTGTGGTGATTTGATTTGTGATAATCGTTCTTTTTGCTTAAAGAAATTTTTAAATATCAATTCCCCCCCCCCCCCTCTTGGTTAGTCTCGGGCCAGTTCTATAGGGCTTAACATCCCTAACGAACTTTCATATGTCATTTAAAACAATTTTTCTAATCTCTTTTTCCTCAACCTTCTTCGCCCAAGCACAACTCAATCACTGTGTAGATGTGAACATAGCCTCTAAAGATTGTCTAGCATCCAACATGCTCTCTAAGGTCAAGTAAGCGGTGACAAATCTTATTATTGTTAGCCCTATAATATCTTTTTTTGAAAATTTTCTCATAAGAGCTAGAACCTAAGAGTGGTTGTAAATAAACTTTATTATTTTTTTTGCTTTAGTAAGTGTATTTTTATGTTGAGGTAGCTCCACAAGCTTCTCAAGAATCGGATATATATAATGTGCAGCACATGAAGTCCAGTATAGATGTTTCCTCTTCTCTATAAATTTTTTACCTACAACCTTATAAACACTTGCATTATCTGTCACAACTTGTACAACCAAATGTTCTTCAACCTCATCAAGAATGCTATCTAATAATCCAAATATGAACTCAGCATCTTTGACCTGGTCAAATGCTTCAATTGACCTTAAAAACACGATATCATAAAGATTATTAATAAGGATGTTGATCAGACTTCTATGTTTGATATCAGACCACCCATCTGACATAATTGTTACTTCTGTTTGGGCCCAAGTCCTCTTAATTTCTTCAATGCTTTTATCAGTGTTTTCCACCTCCTTGAGAATCCATGTTCTCAAATCATACATGGTTGGAAGTTTGAACCCTCTCCCAAAAACTCCAATTGAACGAATCATGATGTAATAGGCAGCTGATGTTGCAACATTAAATGAAATTGCATTTTCGTAGAAGAATCTACCTATATCTTTACACACTATTCTTCGTACCTCCCTTGCATTTTTTGGGGTCATCTTCTATGTAATAGGAGGTCTATCCTTCGATATGTCAACCACATAATAATCCATAGGCCCTCTTCTCAGAACTCAGAATGCCTTTGTAATTTACTATTTCATTTGTATAATCAGGAATTATTTGAATGTCAACGACTAGTAGTGGTTCATTTGAATTTGGGTATGGAATTAGTTGCATTTCAGCTGAGATTGACTCATTTTGAGGAATTGACTCATTTTAGGGGATTAGTTTATTGGGGGGAAGGATATCTGATTTCTATTTCTTATTGGAAGATGAAGAATAGCTAACAGATCGTTTCTAAGGAAATAATTTTCTCTGATCAATGTAATTATTGAACTTAGCATCAATAACTTCTACTCTTTCAACTAGATCTTCAAACTTTCTGCTCAACCTACCTTAAAATTTCAATAAAGAGTTTTATACAGGTTTCTTGGCAGGATTTAGTTATTCTTTCTTAGAGAGAATCCAGTGCTTCAGCAGAAAAACTAAAGTGTGATTGCTGAGGAGATTGGTGGGGGTCTTGCTGAGGAGGTGGGGTATGATGGGGAGATTGGGGGGTTTGATGGGTGGATATTTCATGAGGGGAATCAAGAGATTGAGGGTTGTCTGATGGATATTTTCTGATGTTAACCAGATCAATTTCAGCCTAAGAAACTCCTGGAGAACATTAAAAATCTGGCTTTCCTTAGATTAACAAATAAATTAGTGACCACCTCTATAATTATGCAATATCATCGGCACATCATAGAAAACGAGGCATTTTGTCAGCATATATAGGAGCATGAATAGAAGTATGCTCCACGAATCAAATCTGCATAAGATAAAAGAAAATTTTAGCAAATGAATTATAAAAATTAAATAAAATTACGAATAAATTTAATAGTTAGCACTTAGCACTCACAATTAGCAGAGGTACAAAATCATTGATGTAACCTGCTGGCTTCTTATTTGAAATTTTGGAGGAGGCCTTATTAAACTCTCCAACTAAAAATTCCCTAATCGACCCCGTCTAATTTATTTACAAAAAATCATCTTCATTATTTGCTATTCTTTGAAGCAACCGATGGGCTTTAAAATTGTTAAGTTGAAAAAATAAATTTGAACATAAACACATAATTAACGTTCTTAACATAGTCTCCAAAGGGTTTGCTTGTTCAACTCCAGCATGTCTGCTTTAATTTCCAATGATGTAACTGATGTATGTGCTAAGGAAAGCTAGGATATTTCTTCTCATTTATTTAACAGACCAGTAAGAATTGCTACTTCATCAGCAGTGAAAGCAGTAGGTTGATCTTTTAGAATAAAACATTATTTTTGAAATATTTCACCTTGAGATCAGCTCATAAATAAGTGGGACATTTTGCTCAAACCTAAAAAATTACAAAAATTGTATGATCTTTAAACGGTTCAATCTGTCCACGACTTCAGAAGAAATTTGCTGAGCAAAATTATCACAGATTGTTCGAAAGGTTGAAACATAACATCGATAGGTAATAAGACGAATATATATCTGAAAAATAAAAATTAAAAATATATAAAATAATAAAAAAAAAAGATACGCACAAAATACATATAACATATGCATAGAGAACGCACAACATACGCATATATTACGCACAACATACGCATAGAGTACGCACAACATACGCACAAGTACGCACAGTATACGCTCAACATACGCATGAAGTACTCAGTGCTTCTGCATACCATATGCACATCCTACGCACAAAATTGGCACAAACTACTCTATTTTAAAAGTTTGTTAGGGTTTAATTGTTAAAAACTTAAAATATAATTAGGGTTTAGGTTTCAAATTTCAACATAAACCCTAAATACAAAGAAAATACAATGGCATCAAAGTATCAAACATTTTAAAAGTTTCGAGAAAAAACGCATGCGTATAGCGTAAGTATCAAATACAAATAACTTCAAAACTCTGAACGCATACGCATAGCATAAGCATAAAATACGAAGAACTTACAGAAAACATGCTAGCATACTTGTTAACGGCGAATGGCGCACCATGGTGCAAAGGTCCCATTGGAGCCATGGCACATAGTGCACGGCGCGGCACGCAACATTTTGAACTTGGCGCAAATTATACAAGAATTATAATAACAATCAAGGCAATTTACTCAAGCAATCATCCAAGCAAATTATTTAAACAGATAATCTTGTTATACTATGGAATGTTTGTCTATCCTAACATATCCTTCCACATTCTAAAAACTATGTACTAGTTAACTAACATGCTAAGAAAACTAACACGTCCACTCAAGATATCACTTCAGTCACAATTATATCAAGTTCATTACTAAAAAAAGTCACTTCAACTTTCATGTTCTCCATCAAATATATGCCTTCATACAATAAATTCCAATGAGATTATCCTTTAACATGTCTCTAATAATTTCAAGTCAATAAGTAGTCAATCTTCATACAACTCAAATATATTTAAATGAAAATAAATAGTATTAAAAAGATAAAAATATGCAATCTAACATTTATCTTAACACTTTTAATATATTTTAAAATTTGAAAAAATATTATCTTAAAAATAAAAAAATAAATATAAAAATATTTATAATTACAATAAAAATTTTTAAAAAGCGTGCTATTTTGCGTCGTGCGTCATGCGCCATGGCGCGCATGTAGCGCAAATAGCGCGCGCCAATTTGAAGGTTTGCACCGCGCCATACACATAACGCCGTAGGTGTGCTGCGCCGTGCAGTGCTTCATGGCGCGCGCTATTTTGCGCCATTGACATCTATGCATGCTAGCAAATTACCTTTCTTTTTAGGGGTGACAACATCTGAGAAAGAACTTAGTGAATGCTTGAAATTGCTCCGGAGTGAATTCTTGAAACGTATGCCGGAAGTTGAAAACCGAAATGAAGCGTGAACAGTGAAATTTTTCTGCCATTTTACCTTTACCAGGATTTAAATGTTGATGCCACGTCGACATCTCACTAAGAAATCCACATCGGCAATTGGGGGGTCCGAACTGAACAAAAATATATTATGTTAGTTTTTTTTAGAGGCGGCGCCTCAAAAATGTGAGGTGAGGCGTGCCTTAAAGCGCGCCTCAGAAACTTGAGGTGAAAGCCTAAAAACCTGAACTTATTGCGTGGGCTTTGAAGCTTAAAGGGGCCATATTGCACTGAGGCGCGCCTTGAGGCGTGACTTTTATTGCACAATTTTAAACCATGCTTGCAGGTACGATGCACCTGATCTCGTAAAGACTGTTGCAAGAGTTCACTACATTATTTGTTTGTACGCATTGAGGTCTTGTAGTGTGCCTGCTTGTACCTCGATGTTGGTTACGAGGATGTTGCAATATCCTTCCTGCAAGAACTCGTGAGTGTTTGTATTTGTTGCATCTTAGTCACCTTCATTTGCAAGGATTAATGTGAAGGCCACACATCATTCCTCGTGTATGTTAAGCTTGATATCTTCATTCATTTGCATCCCAATTGAGATGATCGTTATAAGTTAATCCATGCCAAAGTTTGTAACCAACTCATGTATGGGTCCCTTATTCATTCGAGTTTGAGTCTGGAAGGCTCAAGTCATACTTAAAATTCAGCTCAAGTTCAAGTTCTACCTTGTTTCATTTAGATTCAAGTAGTTTACTAATAATTTGAGCTAGTTATTTGTGCCATTTTCAAGTTTGAGTTCTATCAAGTCCACAAGCTCAATGTGCAAGCTCAAGTTCTATGTCCCCTGTAGTCCAACTCAAGTAATTGTTTGAGTTCAAAATATTCAAGTCATGCTCAATATGCAAGTCAAGTCCAACTTGAGTTCAAGTTCAAGGGTAGTTTTCTTTTTATAGTTTGTTTAAATTTGAGTTCTCTTGCATTTAGTTCATTTGAGTTCAAATCAGGTCTGAGTGCAGTCATATGTTCACCCGAAATTTCGGCAGCTTCCCGACTTCTCCCTCCGTTTAGGGGAAAACTATAGAAAATTGGGCCTCCCGCCACGCAGAGAAAAACGTGCACAGTTAGTGTCGTGGGACATCACGGCCATAAAATCTTTAACCCCGCCACGCTAGAGAAAGGCGTGCCTGGGTTTTCAGTACCTGTTACAAGAAAAGCAATTGTTTCCCCGCATGTACAGAGCTGTGTACGGTACTTAAAGTTGTCCATGCCACACTAAGAAAAGCGTGCATAGGGCCTACCTGCCTCGTCGTAGGTGTCGCACCGGATTCCCACCACACTAGAGAAAAGCGTGCATGGATGGTTTGCCGGCTCGACACGAACGTCGAAGACAGGATTTTGGGTCAAAGGCTGTTCACCTACCTCGTCGTAGGTGGCGCACCAAGTTCCCTCCCACCATGCTAGAGAAAAGCGTGCATGGGTGGTTCGTCGGCTCGACACACACGCCGAGATAAGAGAGGGTTTTATTTTCTTTTAAATTAATTATAATTAATTATAATTATTATTAACTAATTAGAATTAATAATAATTAAATTTAATTAATTAAAATTAATATACAATTAATTACAATAAATAATAATAATAATAATAACTTAAAAATGCCTAAAGGGCTGCTCGGTAATAGGATCTGCTCGAAGAGGCGTACGATAAGGAGAAAGTTAACCTCACGGCCAGTGAGCTCCTGTTGCTGCTTCTGATCAAACAGGAAGGGAATATCATTGAAGGGAAAAGTCGACCAGCAACTAGGGGCCGAAGAAGCTCGCGGAAGGGAGAAGCTATCTCCACAGTGAGCGAGATCCCGTCACTGCTTCCTATTAAAATGTCGTAACTTCTGCTCTAACAGGAAGGGAGAGTCGTCAAAAGGGGCTGAGTCGAACGACCAAGAGGGATCCGGAGAAGAGATCGGAAGGGAGAAAGTTTCCTTCACGGTGAGGGGGCTCCCGCAATTGCTTCCCATCAAACTATTCATAACTTTCAATCCAGCTGGAAGGGAAAGTTGTCGTCAGGGCGGGGTCGGACAGTACCGAAGGGCTGAAGAAACGGCACTTGCAATCTCTACACCTCAGCGAGCGAGCTCCCTTGCTTCCGATCCGACCTAGGGGGAATGTCGTCGAAGGAGAGAAGTCGAACAGCACAAAGAGTCGAAGAAGCGCGTGTAAGGGAGAGAGATCGAGAGAGAGGAGGCCGAAGGCCTCATTCCATTCCCTTTTTATCGACGCGAGCGGGTCATGCGACGTGGGAGGAGGTCGCAAACGTGTGCGACGTGCAAACGAACAGCTCAACGTGTGCGGGATGGCTTCGGCAGAGCAGGTATGGTATTTTTCTTTCTTTTTTTTTTGTTTCGGGACACCGGTCAACAAAAAGTTATATTACAAAACTATTGTGAGTGGCGATTATGTGAATTCCGATTTTTTGCATTCATATTTCATAATTTTAGGAGTTTCAGGGTGTCGCCCTCTATCCGCTTGTATTAGGAGAGTGGCACTAGATATAAAGCACATATTGATTTCCATATGAAGGGTAGGCCAAGTCTTTATGGAAAGTAGAAGCAGTCCAAAATTGTCCACATATGGATTTGAATTGAAGGGCGACCAACCATACATGTTTGAAAATTGTTTGACTTATTTTGAGTGCTCATTCATCAAATAGTTACAATATAAGGAAGGGGCCAATCATGCAGATAAGGGAGGAAAATTTTTATTTGAGCGTAATTAATTACCATGGCAATGCTTGATAATAGATTATTGTACTTCATGACCATCATTACATCTCCATGGAGTTATTATTCATCTCTATCCATCATCATAAACCACCTAATTCCTCTGTAAGAGAATAAAGAATGAAAAAGAGGTTTAGGCTCCAAGCCAAAATCTACTTCTAATCCCAGGAGAAAATTAGTTCAAGTCCAAAACAAGTATATACAAGCATATCTTAACTGAAAAATTCAAATCAACTGATGGAACTATTAGATTCTGCCTAAATCACCACCTGGAATAGTATATTAGATCCTATTGAAATCTAATCCACCAAGAAAAATAGGCATTTTCGGATATATTCCTTGGAAATTAATCGTTCTTCCGAATCATCATCTATCACCACCAATTAACGTGTTAAACTATACTTCACAACCACCACCTACCACAGAAAAATCATCGAATTTATAGGCTAATAGTTTATTTTTGAAGCAAAGGCAAGGATGAGGATGAGGAACGATTTCGAGATAACATAAGGATGAGAGAGTGAGAAATTCCGCTAATTAGATTGATTAATTCCCTAATGTAACAGGCAATTGACTCCTTGAATGTAATGGGTGAGCAAGTCCCCTTATATTTGAGTGAGTAATTCCCAATTTTACTGAGATGTTGACCCATATAATTTAAACTACACGCCAAAAGAACAAAAGTGGCGGATCGAGCAGCGCACGGGTTGGTACGACGCATCATTTGAAGGGTCAAATGACCTCTGAATGCCAAATGGATGGCATCGTTGCGATCAGGACACTGAACTCTACTGGGTCGAGGCGCTCGCAATTGAATCAGACGAGATCGGTCAAACGAGACGACCGACACCCGAAATTAAAGCGCAAGACTGATCAAACAATCCCGATCGACGAACAGACTTCATCGTTGCATCCCGAATGTTGCCAACCTATGAAAATTGTATTTTGTTTATTCAATTTGGAGTATCTAGATTGGTGGCACGAATCCCAATGTAATACAAAGATGCGCATATCGAGGAAATTTGCCTCTACGGAGACAAAATGATGTCCAATCGATAAATGGATAATGCCATTGCGTCCGAAACGTCGTCCCCATTCAGAATATACATTTTATTTAATAAATTTGGATCATTCGAGATGGTGGTGAATTTCTAGGCTATGCAAATATGATATAAAGGCCTGTGTTAAGACGGAAACGAGGCCTCGAAGACGCTCGGACGACGTCCGATCGACAAACGGACAACGTTATTGCGTCCGGAACATCGTCGACATTAAGGATATACATTTTATTTAATAAATTTGGATCATCCGAGATGGTGGTGAATTTCTAAGCGATGCAAATATGATATAAAGGCCTACGTTACGACGGAAACGAGGCTTCGAAGACGCTCGGACGACGTCCGATCGACAAACGGACAGTGTCATTGCGTCCGGAACGTCGTCGGCATTAAGAGTCTACATTTTATTTGATCAAATTGGATCGTTTGAGGTGGTGTTGCAAATTTCAAATGGCGATTTAAATAAGTTAAGAAGGCATGCATTACAAGGAAAATAAGGCCTCTACGATACTCAAATGAACTCCGATCATAAAATGGACTGCGTCATTGAGATCAGAACATCATCAATACCTTAAATGCACTATCAATTTGTTTAATCTCGATTGTTCGACAAGACTGACACGCATTACGAGGTTACACAAATTTCAAGACAATGCACAAAATCGGAGTTACATTTTTTTATTACGGTGTTGCTATCAACATAATTAATGACATTGCTTATAATAGCATGTTATTATTAGCTTGGCCAACGTATTTAACCAAAAATTTCCAAATTAAATGTAAAATCAAATCATAATTAAATGCAAAACCTCAAACCTCTAAAAATTTCTGATGAAATCCCATTAAAATCCCTTAAATTTCTCTGTTTTATGCGTCTATTCCCGGAAATCCTGCTGAGCATCTTCACAGACCTCGCCTTAGTTGAAATGAGCTCTTGCTATTAAAACGACGTTTTTGGAAGCGAACAAAAGGCATTTCACGAATATTCTAAAATACCCTCGCACATGCACTGTAGTTTGTACACACTTAGGTACACTAAAAGAGAGTATACAATCAACACCCGCATGGGCCCTGACGAGCGTGTTATTAGTACACACGTGACGTATATGGATACTACGCGGGTTATTAAATTTAAACCCGATCCTCCTAAGTAAGTAAATAGGAGTCGACAAAGTTCAATAAATAATTACAAAATGTCCCAAAACACCCGCATGACCCCGAAGAGCGTGTTATTGATACACACGTGACGTCTAGGGATGCTGCGCAGGTTATCAAATTTTAAATCCGATCTTCCTTAGCAGGTAAAAAGAAGTCGACAGGGTTTAATCATAAAATGCCCTAAAACCCGCATGGGCCCCTGCGAGCGTGTTATAAATACACACGTGACGGCTAGGGATGCTGGGCCGGTTGATAAGTGAATTCAAGTTCGAACCCGATCCTTCTATATGGATCAATAGGAATCGACATGGTTCGAACCTTCAAACAAATACACGGTTGTGGCGACCGATGTATTTGCTTTAATACATTCATATTAGGCCTTCAAAGGTCTATAACAATATGAATTCACTAATAAGGGCATAAAGCATACGAAATCCGATCCTCTATTGATAATTCGATAGAGTTGACAGGGTTCAATCAATAAAGGAAAATGACCCCGAACACCCCGATGATAACCGTGTTGAATGCAGATCTCAACCGGAGGGGTTCCCAAATATTTTCAAATGTCTCCCAAATATCCAAAATCAATTTCAAATATTCTAAAGCTTCACCCAAAATACCCATAAAAATCCAAAACTCCACAAAAATCCCAAAATCCCAAAAACATTTAAAAATGAAACTATCCATCCCACTACTTAAAGCAAAATCCATCCATCCACCCTCCGCAACAGTTTGCCGAGGTGGACAAATCTAAAAAATTACTTCATCTCACAAAGAGCTAATGCCTGGTCGTGAATATCACTAGGATCCATTCTCAAACAATCTCTTGCTAGTAAGGACGTGGTACGTGTCCTCTAACCGGCGGTTTTGCCGCCAAATGGCACCACAGGATAAACGGTTATGACCCGGGGCCCTCTGAACCGAGTGGTTTTGCCGCCAAATGCCACCACGAAATACCGGTTATGGCCAGAGCCAACACGCACCTTAATGGCATCAAATCCTTGAGATATGAATCAATAGGATATGATTGATAGGGCACAAAGCCCTCTGTTAGCTAAGGTGGATTCAAAAACTCAAATCATAAAATCCTCACAAAATGAGGGCGAAATCTCTGGGTAGTGTCTTATCTACAATCCATCTGCCTTCCAAAATTTATCCCGGAACTTAGTCCGTTAAAACTCCCATGCCGAGTAAAAAGAAAAGCGAGCGGAGGCCGGGGCCGAATTTTCGGAGCCCACATGAGAGAAAGCCCTTGGGTGAGTACTTCTGCAGATATTATGAGTGAGCAGATCCCTTTAATTTTGGTTGAGTGAATCCCCATTTTGTATCTTTTTTTATGGTAATCAAATCCTTCTTTCCATCTACTTTAAATTTTGATTAATTTTCTTGGTCCATAATCACTAGCCCAAACACTAGTTGAAGTCCAGGCTACCTGTGCTAGGCCAAAGCTCAACTCATCAAATCTTTCTATGGATTCATGCATGATTATCATTCTTATTTGTATGGCATGTACTGTAAACTTAGATTTTCAGCTAGTCTCTAAATCATGTTACTTGTTTGCCGAACAACTATCTATAGGCAGTTACCTCTTTAATCCTTATATTGTTTCCATGTTTGTGAATTTCAAAAATCTTATGTTGCATTGTATTTGGTCATTGCTTTAGGTCCAGGTAAGTTATAGATTGGTACTGCATATGCAGAGAACCAAACACCTAAATATCAGGCAATTTTGCTCAAGGATATACAATTCAAATTTTCTCTCTTTCAAAATCTTTCTTCCGGCTCCATGTTCCCACCCTCGAAAATTTTGATCTCACCATTATTCCTTTCCGGTTGACCATGCTGCTGGCTAAACAAAGTATACCAACTGTTAAGAGCAACGAAGAATAATGTCAGCATTAGCTTTCCATGCATCCTATTCCCGGTAATCCTTTTCCACAAAATCAAGCAACTCCTTCGAATGAGCTTAATTTAGACTTTCTCATTTGTCATGCTCATTCTGAATATCCATCAATAGGCTTAAATGGACAAAGGACTGTTATTGTGGATTAGGAAAAGGACCAGAATAACCTTTGGTATGGTCGTTCAAATAGTTAAGTTTAAATTAACCTTCAGTAGGAAACATTTTTAAGCAACATTATGACACTTTATGCAGCTGTAGTGCCTAAATTTAAATTAGTCAAAGTTGCAACCTTTTTAGCTAATTTTAAGGGAAAACAATTCCTATAACAGCTGAAGAGGTTTGGAATAGAGTTCTTACTGAGTGGAAGTTTCAGCCCATTGGTAAATGCATCCTTTATAGGAGCTGGGAGTTGTTGTAGTGTATTGGTTGCTTGTCCAAATGCACCCTTTAGTTGCTCTGGGATAGCCTGTTCACTTACTGTAGGTGGTTCTACGAGCCCTTCCGTATATTCTTCTTTCATACGTGTAGGTCCCTCTACAGACAATTTGGACGTAAGGAGGAACTTGCCTTCTATCTGCATGTCAGAACAAGCACAATGATCAGCCTGTATTGCAAGAGTAGTATCATATTTGCATTTATGATGGGTATGCAACTAAATGAAAAGTTTAGGATAAGGAACATACGATTACAATAACAAATAACAATAATATCATATGTAATTTTAGTGGGTGTAAATATTATTAGGAAATATTCTTAGAACAATTAATGATATCTAGGTGTGTGAAGGTGCAGTACGCAAAAGTAGATCTTTTATCTACTAGTAATCCTGCATAATCAGCATCGGTGTATGACTCTATGGTTATTTCTTAGTCTCTTCTAAAGAGAATCCCTTTTCCTGGGTTATCTTTAAGGTAGTGCAGTATTATGTCTACTGCTTGCATATGGACCTGTTTTGGATTTTGCATAAACCGACTGACCATACTGACAACAAATGTTATATCTGGTCTGGTGTGGGAAAGATAAATCAATTTTCCTACAAGTCTTTAGTAGGCTCCTTTATTTTCATCTGGGTCTTCTTTAGCTTCTCCTAATTTGAGATTCTATTCTACTGGTGTTGGTACTGGCTTACAGGCTAGTTTTCATGTTTCTTTCAAAAGGTCTTTAATGTCCTTTTGTTGTGAGATGAAAATTCCTTTGCTGGAGTGAGCTACTTTGATTCCAAGAAAGTATTTTAGTCTATCAAATTCTTTGATGTCAAACTCTTTGGTAAGGCTTTTTCTTAAACTATCTTTCTCTTTTGCATTATTTCCAGTCAAAATGATATCATCCACATGCACTAACAATATTGTGACTCCCCCTGAGTCTGAATGTTTAAAGAATAGTGTATGATCTCTTTGGCTTTGTTTATACCCATTAAGGAGCATGAATTTAGATAATCTTCCAAATCAGGCCCTTAGTGATTGTTTGAGCCCATATAGGACTTTTTTTAATTTGCATACCTTGTTACCACTAGAATTTTCCTTAAATCCTGGTGGTATTTTCATAAATATTTCTTCTTCCAGATCTCCATGTAAGAATGCATTCTTTACAATCAATTGTTCCAGATGTCAATTGTATTTAGCTGCTATTGAGAGTAGAATTCTGACAGTGTTCATCTTATCTACTGGTGCAAAAGTTTCCTGGTAGCCAATGTCATATATCTGAGTGTACCCTTTTGTCACTAGTCATGCTTTGTATCTTTTCAGTGTGCCATCAGCTTTGTATTTTATAGAGAACACCCATTTGCAGCCGACTGGTTTTTTTCCTGTCGGTAGATTGATGATCTCCCACGTCTTGTTCTTTTCTAACGCCTGCATTTCATCTTTCATTGTATTTTTCTAATTTTCATCAGATAGTGCCTCAGAAATATAATTAGGAATATGAATTACATCTAGTGTAACAAAGAAGTTTTTGTGTAGGGAGGAAAAATTATTACAAGGATATAGAGTTGGTATAGGATATAAGGGAGGTGGAGAGTTTACCTTACTTTCAGGAGATGATTCAGATTCTTGAATCTGCTTCAAAGCACAGGTTGAACTTGTATACCTAGAATAAAACTTCCAAAATCTAAGGATAGTTTTGTCTTCAGCTTCCCTATTTTGAATTTCAGGAGGATTGGTTTGATGTGGAAGGTCAAGAGGGGCAAGCATATTTTCATCATCTTCACTTTTTTCAATCTCCCCCTGAAGATGAGGTTTAGTAAAGTAGGAGTTGTGCTCATCAAAAATGGCATCAATGGATACAAGCATTTTCTTTATAGGGGGTGATAGCATTTGTACCCTTTTTGGGTGGAAGTGTATCCAATGAAGATACATTTTGAGTGCCCTTGGATCTAGTTTTCCTCTGTTCTAATTGTGTATGTGAATATAGGCAATGCACCCAAAGATTCTGGGTGTAAGGTTATTATGGGTTTAAAATTCGGGATAAAAGGTGGACAAAATATCATTTGGAGCTTTCATCCCCAAGATTTTTTAGGGTAGTCGGTTTATGAGGTAGGTGATGGTTAGGAGAGCTTCTCCCCCGTAGGATTTGGGTGTAGTATGGTGGAGTATGAAGGCACGAGTGGAGGCTAGGAGTTGATAATTTTTCCTTTCCACAACCCCATTTTGTTGTGGGGTATGAACGCAGGAGGACTCGTGGATGATACCTTCACTCTGAAAGTAAGAGTGTAGGGTTTGGTTAAAGTAGTCTTTAGCATTGTATGAACGAAATCTCTTTATTTGACCCCGAATTGATTCTAGATCATGATGTGAAAAATTGGAAGAATGGTGTTAACATTTGATTTATTTTTTATAAGATAGATCCAAGAAACTCGAGTACAATCATCAATGAAAGATAAAAACCAGCGAGCCCCAGAGATGTTGGGGATTTTTTAGGGTCCCCATATGTCACTATGAATGAGATAGAAATGAGTATTGCATCTCTCATTCTTGTTTGAAAAAGATGTTCTTTTATGTTTGGCTAATTCACATGTTTCAAAATGAAATTTTTCATTTTCCAATTTATGAAAAAGTTTTGGATAAATGTGTTTCAAGACTTCTACTGATGGATGTCCTAATCTGAAGTGATTAAGCCAGATAGTAGATATCTTGTCAACGAGAGATAAGATATAGTAGCTATTTTTAGATTTGTTTAGCTCTTCCAGGTGGTACAGTCCACCTCTCTCCTTAGCAAGTCCAATCATCTTCCCCGATCCATGGTCCTGAAATAAGCAAAAAGTATGGCTAAATAAAGCTTGGCATATGGTCCCTGGTAAGTTTTTGTATGGATATAAGATTTGTGGATAATTGAGGAACATTGAGCACATTTTTTAGAGTGAGGGAATGGGATAAGGGTATGTCTCTTTGACCTTCTACTTTAACAAAAAAACAATCAGCAGCGATGATTTTCTTATCTATTGGGCAAGGATCATAATTGATGAAGTGGGTAGTGGAGTTAGTCATGTGATATGTGGCTCCTGAGTCAATGATCCATATTCCTTTCGAATGATTTCTAAAGGTACTTAATCCAATGAATTTGGGAAACTTACCTGAAAGTGAAAGAGAGGGAGATGCAGGTGGTTTTTCATGGGATACCAGGAGTTGTCTAAGTCTTTTAATGTCTTCTCCATTGAGACTTTGGGATGAGTTTTCTCTAGACATTGTGTTGTTATATCAACAATAAAGGCTGATTTGATTATATCAGCAATAAAGGCTGATATCGGGTCTTAATCAAGTTTGATTTAAGATTTCTTACTTCTTTCGGCCTATCCTAGGTATTTGAGAGGGGTGTTTCTGCGGATTTGAGCGGAACAAAAAAAAAACAGAAGATATTCAGTCCAGGCGCGCATCATCCTCCGAGCGGGAGTCGTCGGGGCTGTTCGGCTTCGTTGCTTTCGTAGGAGGTGCTTCTTCGGCTCCTTCATGATTGTTCGACTACGTTCCTTTGGCGTCGTTGTTGTTCGACTTTGGGCGCGCGTCCTCCTCCGAGCAGGAGTCGTCGGGGTTGTTCGGTTTTGTTGCTTCTCAGAAGGTGCTTCTTCGGCTCCTTCATGGTTGTTCGACTATGCTACTTTGACGACTTCTCCTTCATGTCGGTTCGGAAGTTACAATACTTGGATCGGGATGTCGGCTAGGGCTTCCGTCTTCGGCAAGGCGATTTCTTCTTCTTTTCTTCCTCCGATTTATGATCTTTCCATAACGGCAATAAAGGCCATTGGCTCTGATACCATGTTAGAAATCAGAGGTTTGAGAAGAAAAGCTTACTTTATTCCATGATTTCTTCCCTATTTATAGATCAATATAAGAAATTTTGATACAAAAACAAATAATTACATACTAACTACATAATAACTCTAATAGAATCCTCTTCCTAAATCAGCTACCTGAACATGGAAAGAATTCGGGCGTGAGTCATGCGTCCCACAGATCATGCATTGTAGTGGTTGGATCTTATTTGCGTTGAATGACTAGATTTTAACACTTTCTAACCAAGTCTTTTAGGTCTACCTCTACCATTTCTTAACATAAGTTAAATCTAATACATATATTCTTCTAACCAGGTCATTAGAAGGACGAGGTTTTATGTGACCAAACCTTCTAAGGAAGCTCTCTAATCTTATATGTCACTGGAGTTATTCAAACCTTTTCATATATATACTCATTTCACATTTTGTCTCTTAGAGTAAAGCCACTCATACACTTGAGCATCCTCGTCTCTGCAACACTTAACTTAATTTTATGTTTCTCTTTTAAAGGCCAGCATTCTACATGATAAAGCATTGCAGGTTTCACCACCATCTTATAAATTTTTTCCCTTAAGTTTGAGGGGTACTTTTCTATCAGACAGCAGGCCGAATGCATTCCTCCACTTAAACCATCCAACTTGAATTCTACAAATAATATCCACATCTATTTTACAATCACTTTGAACAATAGACCCGAGATATCTAAAATATGTACTCTTTTTTATGGTTTGATCGCCCAAAGTCTTAATACCCCCACTAGATCTATTACTATTAAAATAACACTATGTATTCGGTTTTAGACTCTAAGGTTGACCTTCATAATTCAAGTCTTCCTTCAACTATCTCTAGTCTTATCAACAAGAATATATATATATATATATACAACTTCAAAAGCTCATTACCAACTAAAGAAGCGAAATAAGAAAACTCTCCATCAAAAAATCCTAATCACTCGAGTGGACCAAAAATGATTGGTAGTTGCACTAGAACGCATGCTGGCGCGAGGGCGTATGTGCATGTTTGTGCACATACTTATGTGGGTGCATGTGTGGGAACGTACATGTGCATGTGTGTATGTGTGCATGCATGTGTATGCACGTGTGCATTTTCGCATATTTTGCGTGAGCGTAAATGTGTGCACGTGCGTGCACATCTATGCACATGTGTCTGTATAGAAATCTCAAAACCATGAAAATATTCATACAATAATACACAATAATAGCATGCACAAATTGAGAGAATTATGGATCAAATGCAAGAATCCCAAAATCATGAAAGCAATAATTTAATACTAAAATCATGCACAAAAGTCATCACAATATCTTCATCTCCCTGCCATGAAAGCAAGCAAATAAAAAAAGTAAATAAAGCCTAAAGGTAAATATCAATATAGTTCTTAGGATCAAATAAAAGTAAGAAAAAAAAAACTTAAATTAGGTTCTCAAAACCTAAAGCAAATATTGGTTGGATCATTACAGAATTGTTGGATTAGCAGCAAGCAATGAAGATCAGAAGCAAACACCGGAACCAACAAAAATAGGGAACACTGAGGTTGATTACAAAATTGCAATGGCTTGCGTGACTTCCTAATAGGTCATGACTGGTTGCAATAGGGAAGAGCAAAAATAAATGGTGGATTATGATGGCATGTGTAATGGCCTAACAGGTTGTGGCCAATTGCAACAAGGAAGATCGATGCATGTAGGCAATTAATGGCAGATCACAACAGCTCATGTGAAGGCCTGACAAGCCACAACTGATTGAAATTAGGAAGATTGGCATGTGCAATTGGTGGGCTGTGACAAGGCAATAGAGCAGATCATTGATAACATTTCTCAAGAAATGTTATGAGAAGATGGATAGGGGGGGAGCGCTACACTGAGAAAGAAATTGAGATGAAAACGAGGATCCTAGGGTACACTTGGACTCCGTCTCTTCCTTATTTCGGATCATCACTGCAACTCTATTTAACTTGTAAAGGTAGCATAATGTGATGGAAAAGGACATATTTTGTAACTTGTGAAGTGTCTCTGCATCATAGTAGGTACCATCATATGATGCAGGAAATAATTATTTGGATGTCTATGTATAACTTCTCCAATAATAATATAGAACATATGCGTCAGCCATAGAAGGAAAGAAAAATGAAGCATAATGAAATTGCTAAACCATAGATGAACAAAAGCAACAGAAAATTCCATCAACAGCCATGCATCACGTGAATAAATAATCTAATACTGGCAGAAAGAATCATTCTGAGGATTACTGAATTAAAAAACTTCAAATTCGCTGCGACTTTGGCATATCCATCTTTGATCTGTGCATCCAAACCTACCAAATTGGCTACTGCGGATGGAGTCCTCCTACAGAAGAACCATGAAATTACATAAATGGGATTAAAGAAACAATTTCCTTCATTAAGAAAATTTAAATTTAGAAATCAGAATCATTTTGATCAATGTTCATTACAATTTAGTACAAATAAGTAAAATAAAAAATTGCTTAATATCCTTCAAGAAAAATGACATAAATTTGTCAAAAACTCAATTAATTATTGCATGTAAATAAATACCTACTCAAACAAAAATCTCGCAGCAAGCAACCCAGGGCTGCCAGCACCAAACCACTCAAAATTCCATCGACCTTCAAGAAAAGGTGACCTGATAAATTAGAATAAAAGTAACATTGTAAGAGAAAAATAAAGTTTCGCATCCATAAACATATGAAAAAGAAGAAATACAATTGGAGTATATATACTCAAATGTTTAAAAGCATTAGCTAGACTAAGAAAGCTGTGAACAAAATACAAATTATTCACCCACAGACTGCATGTTCACAATAGAAAAAGCATAAGCTATTATTATAACAAAACTTACGTAGTGGGACGAGGAGTAGGATTTAATCGTTCGAGGCCAACAACTCTCTCATTAACATCTATTTGTTGTATTTCAGTCGTTTTCCCACTGATTAAAGATTCAAAACCCCCAGCATCCTTAAACTGAAAAGTCATTCAAAAACCTCAGAGATTTGTAGGAAAAGATAGGATAATGATCCATCTAAGAAGCATACTACCAAAAACAAGCTAATCTACTAAGAAAATAGACAATCACACACAAAAAGCCAAAAGCAAATTCAAAACATATAAAGCATGAGATGGAAACAGGTAGTTGAGAAATCAAACTTTTTACATAGCATGAGCTTTACATCAATATCACCATCAATCACTAGCCAAAACCCCAAACAGTTGGAGTTAGATTTTTAAATCTTCCATTGCTATTTCCCCTATATTTATTACAGATTGGAGAAAAAAGTGTCCAAATCTGCATTTAGTTTAGATAGACAAACTAAACCAGTTTTAATGATTTATGGGCATGTTACATTTAGCCTCTACCACTTTTCCTGCCTACCCCGTTAGGATTCATTCTGGCTCCTACGTTACTGGTATGCTCTCCGCTCTTTCAAGGATATTCAAAACCATGTCAAACATCAGAATTACCACAAAAGCCAAGCATGTTGAAGCAAACAAAGCTGAAAAATTAATCTCAGGGCCTGTTTAGCAACAATTAGGAATTAACTTTAGTAGGATTTAGTAAATCCTATAAATCCGGATCTAATAAATCCTGGCTATGTTGAATTCTGAAACTGTCAAGATAACTGGTAAATCCTGTTCAATCGTTTGGCAACACAATCAAGAGTTTAAGGCAGTTAGTGTATTAAAAACCTAAATATAATTTATGTTTTGAATTTAATCTGCATGTCAAGTATTATCAATTTTAATTGTAATTACAACCAATAAATTATAAGGATAAACAATATAATTAGAAGCTAGCTTAATTAGCAAATAATTTACCTAATGATTTAATTACACGGGAAGATCAAACTCCACCCAGTTTATGAAACCAAGTAAACAAGCATTCCACTGGCGCTTGCACTAATCAAGATGAAGCAAAGGATCTCTTAGACTCTAGAAGTAATGGGAAAACTGAACTCACAGCTAGGAGAAGAGATTCCTTCGCGGAGAGCCTCTCCATTTCTTTGGCATAGTTCGCGGAGGCTCCTTGGTAGGTTTGCTGCTGAACCATAGCTTTCCATCTGCAGCCGCGATGCCGACGGCGGAAGCCTAAGCTCCGGTGACTCTCTGATAAGTTGACCAACTTAGTCGAGGAGAGATGCAAGGCAGTAATCGCCTGGAAACCTACGAAAGTGGCAGCCATGACTTCCTTAACCCTAGATTTTCTCCAAGGAAGGCAGGCCGGAGTGTGGACTGTGGACTTCCACAAACGCGGGATATTTTTGTCATTAAAATATTTAAAAACAAATGAAGTAATCAGCCGTTTTAACTTCTAGATGTTCTCCTACTTTATTATTTTAAGGCAGATCTCTATTCGTGTATGGGTCTCCCAAATCCTTTTCACATTTAAGTTGGATATTAATTTTTAATTATAATTTTTATTTTGACTAAATAGGAAATCAAGTGCAATAAAGAATAATATGCATTAATTTAAACATAGGAAATTTAATAAGATGTAAAATGAACATGAAACAATCACAAGGTACTAACAAAGACAAAAAATAACAAAAATAAGCGGCTGCCTACCATCAGCGCTTAGTTTACTATAAAAAACGCTCATTTTCGATGGCTATATTCATCAGAAAATGTGAAATTACTGGGAAAATAAGTTTTTGGTGGAATTCCGACAAAACATTTTTCTTCAAGAAAACATGCGTAGAAAAATAAATACCGGCAAAATTGAAAAAAAAAATTCAGTGGATTTTCTTCGAAAATTTGTTGTTAGAAAAATAAATAAAAATTACTCAAATTCTACCCTTATTAAATTAGTTAATTTAATTTAACAATATTTATTTTTAATTAATTTAAACTATTTAATGTAACATAACAATAATCATTAAAACCATTTATTTATTTTAGTTTAATAATATTTAATTTAATTTGATAATAAGTTATTAAATTAATTAATTTAAATTAACAAAAAAGAATAATTCTAAATATTATGATAATTATTTTTCAAAAAAAATAAATTATGTCGAAAATAAATCCATTGGAAATCTTGTCAAAAAATTTGTCGGAAATATTCCGTCAAAAATTCAATCATAAATTTGTATTTTTCTTGTAGTGGTTTATAGTCTCCAGTCAAATTAAACATCAAATATAAGTGGGGTTCCTCCCATCAACATTAAGTTTAAGTCTTCAGTCAAACTATACCAATTATTATATTTCAGGATAAACCACCTCAATTATATTTCTTAATAGATCCATGTCCCCACCAAAATAGGTTTTAGTCTATGACCAATAACCATGAAAACATGCAAACTTTTTTTTATCTTGAATTTCAATAGTTCCATAAGGAAATACTCTCATGATAGTGAATGATCCTGACCACCTGAATTTTATTTTTTCCAAGGATAAATTCTTTGTTAAGAAGCTTACGATCCTACCATTTTTTTAACTTTATCCTTATAAATCTTATATTTTTATAAGCCTCTTTTTTTTTTTTTGAGTTCATTCAAATGTATAAATCTTTTATATTTTGTTTCTTCAAAATTGAAATTCAATTTTTTAACAACCCAAAATATCTTATGCTCTAATTCTACAGGACGGTTGCAAGCTTTTTCAAAAGCTAATTTAAAGGGGGACATGTCAATAGGAGTTTTAAATGCAGTTCTATATGCTCATTATGTATCATTTAACTTATTAGCATAATCATTTCTTTTAGAACTATTTTTTTTTTTTAATATGCTTAATTTCCTTATTGTTGATCTCAGCTTGGCCACTGGTTTGGGGATGAAAAGTAGTTACAATCCTATGATGAATCCCTTATTTTCTTAATATTGCTTCTATTCATTATTGCAAAAATGACTTCCTCCATCACTGATTAGAACTCTATGTATTTCAAATCTAGAAAAATTATTTTTTCTTAAAAAAAACTATCATAACCTTAGCATCAGTTCTAAGAGTTGCCACTCCTTTAATCCATTTTAAAATATAATTAATAGCAATGAGAATATATTGAATTACATGGGATTGCACAAAAGGTCCCATAAAATATAATCCTCAAACATCAAATATCTCAACCTCTAAATTATAGTTCAAAGGCATTAAGTTTCTTTTTGAAATATTGCCTAATCTTTGACATTGATCATATTTTCTAATATATTCATTAACATCCTTAAATAGAGTAGGTCAAAAAATTCATATTTGAAGATTTTAGAAGCAGTTGTACAACCTCCAAAATGTCATCAATTATCCACCCAAAAAGCTTTTTTAAAATCACTTAAAATCCTAATCAATTTACTTTCTTGATGTTTTTCTAAGTTTACAATAATGATTATAGGAAGAGTTGATTTGTCACCAAGGAAATCATACTTAAGATGCTTGGGTAAAATCTTAAGCTCTAAATTAGGAGCTTCATCTATATAATGATCACACAAAAAATTATTTTTCAATTATTCAACGTGACAACCGTGTTCTAATACCATTTCTTGGATTCAATGGAAATGAAAAATAACTTTCATTATCTCCGAATTACATGTTAAATCATCGAGAAAATTAATGGAAACATACTTGAATCAATTGAAAATGCAGAATTGAGATTATGATGTTTTTAATCTTCCATGTTTGAAGCGGCATTCTCCAAGAGAGCGACATGTCCCTTCTTTTCACTCAAGATGGAAAAATGAGAGAAATAAAAACTTCACCGCATAAACTGGAAACTATGATCCTTTTATACTTTAAATATATTTATTTTATTTCAATCCATCATCAACAACAACAATAACAATAAATCTTTATCCCATTATTCGGGAGTCGACAACATGAATCCTTTTTCTATATTATATCTTGTTCAAGGTCAAATTTCAGCCCATCATTGAAATAAAATAAATACTTGGACTCTACGTAATATTTAAATCGACACAAATTTAATTGAAATGTCACATAAGTAAAATAATAATTTAATTCTTAAATAGACCACGAATTTAATTAGCCCAATTTTAGATAGCAATTAATATATAATACTTAATTTATATGTATAAATATATGAATCCACGTATAAAAGTTTCCCAACGTCTTAAACTATGTGAAGATACAGCATTTAAACTCTTATGGATCTATAAACTGAGTGTTAATAGGAGCAAGAAGAGTAAAAAGCAGAAAATTTGCAACATATACCAAACCAGCACGCCAATATTGCAGGCAGGTGTTTAATCAAAGAAAGAAAACTACACAGCATGAACTTTATACAACTTCTGAAAGAGCAATAGAAGAAATTCATAGGACATTCAGAGTATCTCATCTTTATTTAAATAATTTAAGCTTCGTTTGGGACGGCTTTTTTATCGCTTCTTAAAGTTGATTTTTGTACTAAAAATTTATTTTAAGAAACTGTAAAAGCGCCTTCCCAAATGAAGCCTTAATCTTAAAATTCTGCAATCCATGGTCTTCTAATCAACGTTTAAAAGACCAGCTTCTTCATAGTACTGAACTGAATCAGAAATAGCCTCCTTTAGTGTCCTGTGCTTCCAACCAATCTTCCTCAATTTCTCCGAACTCATATGTAAATCTACGCCCAGCCCACGGAAACTGTCATTTAATAACAAAAATTCAGATTAATAAAACATGAAATAGGAAGGATGGTAATATATGTAATCTTCCTGCATCAAGATAGCGGCAAGTCTTACTTTTCAGGGTATTTGAAACCAGGAAATATGGTCTTCAACATGTCGAAGAGGTCACCAATTTGAATGGGGTCAAGCGTGCAAATATAACGCCCAGATGCCTCTTGCTTCTCATATATCATAAGCGCTGCATCAGCTACGTCTCTAACATCCACAAAATGCCAGTTACGATCTTTCTCCATAAGGTCACTGGATCCTATACAAGTTGTTGATTCATCTTTCCACTGTTATTTTTTTTAAGATGGATAGTTTAAGGTTTTACAGGATTCTTATAGTTAGGGGTGTCAATTCGGGTCGACGGGTCGGGTTCGGGTGGAACCCGACTTGACCCGGGCGTAAACGGGTCAACCCGAACCCGACGTATTTAAATAAACGGATCAAAAAATTAAACACGAACCCGATCCGCACGGGTTGCCGGGTTGACCCAACCCAACCCACGGACCCGTTTAATTCAAAAAATGGGAGACGTCATGCTACGGCGGGAGTGGAGTCGACGACGCGACGTCCACCTGCTGCCTGCAGACCGCGGAGGTTGCATTAAAAATAGACGGTGCGACTAGCGGAGGCCGGAGTGGTGCAGACGGATGCGATGCAGCGATGGCGTCTGGCGGAGCGGCACGGACCGACAGACCCCGTAGACTCACGGAGGCGCAAATGCGACTGGCTCGGAACCCCAAACTGGCAATGCGGCGGACGTGACTCAGCGATGGGCAGAATGACATATGTGATGGTTTGACCGCGATGGACAGACACGGGAAAGACAAACGAAGTAAATTCGGATTTTCAAAATATAAACGGGTCAATTCGGGTTGACCCGCGGGTTTCCGGGTCAATCCGAACCCGACCCGTTTCACAAACGGGTTGACCTAAACCCGAATTTTTCCGGGTCGGGTCCGGGTCGGATTTCAGGCCGTGTCAAAAATTGACACCCCTACTTATAGTATTAAGGAAACTAAGACTTCGTTTGGGACAGCTTGTTTGTTGCTTATTAACGCAGTTTTTTAGTACAAAAATTAAAATTTTTATACTAGAAAGCTACTTTAAGAAGCAACAAGAAAGTTGTCCCAAACAAAGTCTAAATCAGACTACTTGGTTATTGGTATAGTACATAAGTGTACCTTTCAAAACGTCGAGGAGCAAGAAGCTGCTAACATTCACTGTTGATTGCAGTAGAGGTCCAATAACTATACTTGGACTGAGAGTGACCAAATCAAGTCCAGTTTCCTGAGCATGTCTGAATGCTTCCTTCTCTGCCATTGTCTTGGAAAGGGAATACCAATCCTACCAACATCACGAACATGAATTCTACTTTGTAAACATTTTAGATTATTTAAATAGTTAAAGTGAAGGCAGTTCATTGATTGTTAATGCCCCAAGCAATGGCTACAACTGCACTTCTGGTGTGAGGTCTATTTAAGGGAAGTTAAGATTTTACATTGCCAATATAAAAACACTAACTAATCCTATATCTTAAACTTTCTTCTTTTAACTGTTTATGTGATGCGGGCCAAACACTTCTAATTAGCTTCACATTTTCAAGGCCTTCATCACAAAGGTAGCAATTTTAGCCTTCCTCACCCTTATTCGAGGACATTTCTCGTCTCTGAGCACAATTTTGGCAAGGAAACAAATGGTTTAATCTCAGGCATTGCAGCATTTGGAAAGGCAAAACTCTGCATCATCCTCTATTAATGGCTTAACAGTTTGTTGACAATAAATATGAAGGCAATCTTAACAAAAAACAAAAAAAGAACAACAGAGAAAAAAATTTATAACTGAATGCCAATATATTCTTTTTGCATGTTGGCAATGATTAATGCGGTGGGTCTGTTCATTGAGTTTCCATCTTATCCACAATCAGCAAATGATGTTAGTTTGCCGTAAGGTATTTGCTCGCAAGAGTTCTTTGATACTCAAGCTAGTTCTTTAACCTAAAAATAATTTATTCTATCTAAACTAGAAGGGAGAGCTCCCTGAGAATCAAGTTCCTAGTTCTTTCCTGAGGCAAGGGCTCATTTGGTCTCCCGAAGCTAGGAAACTCGATTTGCTAAATCTAACATCTGGCGAGACGTAGTTAGAACAAACATTAATGTGAAACGCAACAAACCACCAACGATATCTTTTTTACAAGCAAAATGAGTGGATAAAATCATCATTTTCAAAGTGTTTCCTATACACAAGAAAGCAAATGAGCCCTAAGAATAAAATTCAAAACTGAATGCCTTTACTAAATAAAATGCTCACTATAGTCACATATATAGCTCGTCAAGAACACTATAAACATTGTAAAAGATGGTTGCAATATAATCCTATCATACATCTGGGATCGCTTCATATTAGCTTTCAATGTCATACAAGAACCATAATTAATTGATATGGCCTTTGAGCATTCTAAGTTGAATGCATTGGTTAGATCATACGCGGGTAATTTAATTCGAAAATGAGACTTTAATTTAGCTTTTAACCCCATGCAAATTTTAAATGAAAGAGTGATTACGCATTTTTAAAATTTGATTTAATTTTTTTAAAATTTGTGCAGCATTCTTAGACCATATAATTAAGGGTTTGATATATTGGTCAGAGCACATTTTAAAAATTAAATTTTAATTTAACTTATTTTTGACCCCTCACAACATTCTCAAACTTTGTATTTGAGAGTTTGATATGTTTGCTGGAGCACATTCAAGGATTATATTTAAAAATAAAATTTTAGTTTAACTTATGACCCTGCACAACAATTTTGAACTTTGTCTTCGAGCATTTAGTAAATTTGATGGAATACATACGGGGTATTTTAATTTTCTTTTAAGTGGTGTGCATGCTTTTCATTGCATTTGCATGATGCACTTGAATAGTGCATTTGTGTGCTTTCAATATATTTGCAAGCTTTGTGTTGTACTCATGCGATGCACTTGCACACTTTTTAATACATTTGCATAGTATTTTCACATGCTTTTCACTATATGTTATTCACTATTTTTTATTTTAAAAAATAATAGTTCTTATTTTGGGATAACTACATGCTTTTTGAGGCAACTGAGCACTTATCAATGTGATGACATACATCTCGAGGCACCTGCACGCACCCGCACACACGCCCACACACGCACATGCGCGCGCGCACGTGTACTTGCACGCACCCGCACGCACTCGCGCGCACACACACACACTACATATATTATAATAATTTTACTTATTTTTTATTTTTATTTTTATTTTTTGCTTTCTATTTTTCTAGAGACAAAAAAAGAGAGGAAGAGGCATAAAAGAGTGATAGGTGGAAGTTAGGAAGACAAATGGGGGGGGAGGCCGTCATGAGGAAGAAAATATCAATGTTTTGAAGGTTGATGACAGATTTGATGGTGAGAGGTTGTCAGAATTGATGGTCTAGAGACGTGAGATAGTGGTTGCAAGTTGGGAAGTGTGGATGAGTTGTTGGCTATAAATGTCCCAGGGAAAGGTGGTCTATTGGATAGCAAAGAGAGGAATGAGGGGACCAACTAGAGAGGAGAATGGCCCGTGGTGGAAAAGACGTGATGGGGTGGATAGAGGTGGGAATAGAGGAGCAGGAGGGTCGTGTAGAGCCCATTTTGCAAGAGAGAGAGGTGAGTTGAGGAAATGTTGGCTGTGACAAAAAGATGGGTTTTGTCGAAGGAGTTGGAGAGGTCGATGGTGGCATCGGTGGTAGGGCTTGTCCGATGGTTGTGGTCTTACTGTCTAGTGGCACGCACCAGGTGAGGAAAGCTGGGGTTGTGCTTGTAGGCGACTTTGGCGCTTAACTAGGGTGTGTGCGAAAGAGAGGGTGGCGAGCAGGTTGTGCAAGAAAAGGCAGAGACTTGTATGACATGGGTGCGACTGACTTGCTAAGTGTTGGCTGGGAGAAGAGGAGATTAAACTGGTTGCCTGGGTGGATTATCTCACTCAACAAAGAGGGAAAGAAGTGACGAACAACAACAGGAGAGTGCGAATAAGAAAAATAGGATTGGAATTATTATTATTATTTTTTATTTTAAGTTCATCATTTTTTTATCATATGTGAAGATCAAGATTGAATTGCAAGATGCAGTGAGGACTTTGGTGCAAATGAGAGTAATATTTTTTATATTATTATTATTATTGTTGCGTCCTGGAATATTCACGGCGGTAGAGAAATATATGATTTAACGTCTTAGCATTGTACGAAGATCTAGCACACAAGCAGATAAGAGAGGGGGTGAAACATTCATAAGAGACACCGGAGTTTTTACGTGGAAAACCCCTGAAAGGGGGAAAAACCCAGTTTGAATGAATCCACTAGTATTTGTAGTCGATTACAAATGAGGCCCTTCTTAGGGAGAAGGCCGGATTGATGTAGCAAATGTACATCATATAGATTGCATTACATGGTAGGAGTTACATATACATGTTTGTTTGGTCAGAAGGACCTTAGTCGGCAAGAGACCGGGGTCAGAAAAACTGTGGTCTTTTGATGAAGGTCGGAAGGACCCTAGTAATAAAAGTCTTAAATACATACATTGTTACAATAAAATATTAAAATACAAGATTACAAGTCTCAAGGCTCAAGCTGGTGGCTGGTGCTTGCCGCCTGGCGAGTGGCGAGCTCCTTTTTGTCTTTCACCCTTTAACCTGCAAGGCTGCAAAAAAATAAACAAATAAAAGCAACAATTTGTTGACTACTAGCACCCTGGAAGGCTAGCAACGAAAGGCGAAAGCCGTAGGGCCGTAGGCTCAGGATGAACCTAGCAAAGAAACATCATCTGCAACAAGAACAAAAAATATGCCATCCAAAGTTACAAATTAGTAATGTTCTATTCAATTAAATAGTATATGCTCAAACCAAACCAATTTATAACTCGGTTGCATCTAACTGTGTGTCGTAACTAATGCATAACTTCACCAATGTTCTTCATCATCGCCTTATAATTTATAAACATCAGTCATTCAGCACTTCAGCAGTTCAAACAGCTGCAAACTGCAGCTCAGATTCTAATTTCCAAGCAAAAATTCCACACTCAGCTGCAAGCTGCACTTCAGCAGCTGCAAGGTTAACAAATCAGACATCAAATAACATCAAATAACAGCTGGAAGGTTAGTTGTTTCAACAGGCAAAATTCCATTCTCAGAGTCTCAGATCTATTTGTTTGTTCTCAGAATCTCAGAGCCCAAAAATTTCAAATAACATAAACAATATGCTTATACTCCAACAGTCCAAGGTTAACAATTAAATTCCAACTGTCTAGATCCCAAAACATTCAATTGCAGATGCCAATAACAGCAAAACAAATTACTATACAAGGTTAACAATTAAATTCCAACTTTCCAACCCAGCAACACTCCAACAGTACAACTCCAACAATTAAATTCCAACTGTCCAACACAGCAAAACAAATTACTATACCGGCTCTAGTTATAGTTATACACTTATACCATCAGTTAAATCGGCATTCAGCAACACCAACACTGGCTATTAGAAAATTAACATAAAGCAGAGAAGAAGAAATTAATCAAAACAATGACAGAATACTGATAAAGCCACCAACACTGGCTACTACAGCAGCAAGCTTAACATAAAGTCATTAGTCACAAACAATATAAAGCAGTGAAGATAAAAAACCAGATGGTCCAAATTGTCTCAACATAGAACATAAAGCAATGAAGGATAAGAGTTAAGATGCTAAATTCACTGAGTCTGTAGGGTTGATCGTTTGAATTCCGTCGAAATTAAAACTCATTATATCATCTGTCACCGCATCAAGCTATGGATCTTTTGTATCTACTACAAAAGCAGTATATAAATTTGTTACATTTTATAGTTCTAGTTATACACTTATACACTAAATTCAATAAAGTAATAATTGTTACCTTGATCACCATATAACCAATCTTTTGTGCATACCAACGCTTCCATAATATCATGTTTCAATGCACTTCGATATTGGTCGAGAACTCGACCACTATTGCTAAAAGTACTTTCAGATGCCACAGTGGAAATCGGTATGCACAAAACATCACGAGCCATTCTTGAGACTTGAGGAAACCTGAACTGGTT
>NW_021319387.1:134659-149438 GCF_001605985.2 Dendrobium catenatum
AAAAGAACAATGGTGGACTTGGACTTGATTGCACTCGAATGACATGCAAGAACGATGGTGGACTTGAACTTGGAACTATGCTCAGAACTCAAATCAAATGACTAAAGAAGAGCTTGAACTTAAATAAATTGAAAGTGCTAAGCCTAAATCATATGGAAAGAAATTCAAATGAACCTGAACTCAAGTGAACTTGAGTTTGATACTTGTGGACATGCATTTGATGAACCCAATCTAAGCTTGAATTTTAAACTCAAAGATCATGGAGGACCTTTTATTTGGGATTTGAGCTTGAACAACAGAACAATGTACTATGCTTGGACTTGGACTAAGCTTGAACTTGAATGTGGACCGAAGCTGATAAGAACAAGGGATGCACTTGTACTCAAACTTGGACTCTAATTTGAGCAAACATGAAGAACCTTCACTCAAATTAAATATCAATCAAACTTGTAGGCATAGGACTTGAGCTTGAATGAACTTTAAAGAGCTAAACTCATAATGACATGAAATTTGAAATGAGCAACGATCAAATAATTGTGAACTTGACATTGGATAGATAAATGTCAAAGTGAAAACAAAGATTTGTAAGCCACACTCCAAAGTTAAACTTCATGCAAGCAAATACAACTAAGAGAGAGTGTAAGGATTTGTTTGATTAAAGATATTTTGCAAAATGAGTGGGCATGAAGGGATGTGGTGGCATCCCTATCACCAACAATAATCAAACTCCAAAAAGAAATATCAAAGAAAAAAGATCAAATGCAAGTAAGCAATAATTTGTAGTGGACAAGGATGTTGCCAACACAACTTGCTCACAAGCGTTAGTGAAATGGAAGAAAGGTGGCATGATTATAAGTCATGACATGAAACTCTAGAATGACGATATTTGACTTGAAATATCCACCTCATATTATGCTTACAAATAAACATGTACGGTTGTAATAAGTAATGCCAATATTGGTGACATGTGAGAAGCACAATCCATCCAACAACCAGTGCTAGTATATATACAAATGAATACGCTAGGGATGATGCATAGTGAATGCGATATGACCCTACAGTTCACATGCAAGCAAGAATCATGAATTCACTGTAAATACAAGTACTTATGAACAACTGAATAAGCATCCACAAGTAAAATGTAGAACTTCAACAAGTGCAAGCCCTACGGCCAAGACGGGAGATTAGTTAGTGCACTACAATCTGCCTGTATAAATCATGCAAGTAGTGCACGACAGTCTGCCTGTATGAAACAGCGAACAACTCTATTCAGAAGCTACTACATCACGCCACCGGATCCGCAACTTCTATGCAAGCGGACATAATGCGTCTACAAATACTTTCAAAGTACCCCCGCATGTGCGTTGTAGTTTGTATACACTTAGGTACACTAAAAGAGAGTATACAATCAATACCCGTATGGGCCCCGACGAGCGTGTTATTGGTACACACGTGACATCTAGGAATGCTGCGCGGGTTATTAAATTTAAACCCAATCCTCCTTAACAGGTAAAAAGGAGTCGACATGGTTTAATTATAAAATGCCCCAAAACACCTGCATGGACCCCGACGAACGTGTTATTGGTACACACGTGACGTCTAGGGATGCTGCGCGGGTCAACGAGTGAATTCAAGTTCGAACCCGATCATTCTATACGGGTCAATAGAAGTCGACAGGGTTCGAACAATTAAACAAGTATACGATGATGGCGATCGATATATTTGTTTTAATACATTCATATTAGTCCTTCAAGATTTATAACAATATGAATTCACTAATAAAAACACAAAACCTATAAGAAACCCGATCCTCGGTCAACAGCTCAGCCGAGTTGACAAGGTTCAATCAAAAAATAGAAATGACCCCAAACACCCCGATGATGGCCGTGTTGAATGATTATTTCATCCGGAGGGATCCATTCCAAATATTTTCAAATGCCTTCCAAATTCCACTCAAATACCCACAAAAATCCAAAAAAAAATCTCAAAATCCAAAATATTTAAAATGAAATAAATCTATCAACCCACTTAAAGCTTATTCAGTTAAAACTCCCTCGCCGAAAGAAAAGAGCGAGCGGAGGCCGGGGACGAATTTTCGGAGCCCACACAATAGTAGAAGATTTTAAGCACGCAATAGCATCATTCACTATCAATGTTAGAAGATGCTACATGAAGTACAATTTGTTGATGGTCCATATTAGCATTTAAATGGACAACTACATCAGGCCTATTGTGTAATAGAAAAGTACCCTTCAAACTTAAGGAAAATTTTGTAAAATGGTGGTGAGACCTGAAATGCTTTATGGTGCACAATGTTGACCAAAAAAAGACAAGCATAAAATTAAGTTAAGTGTTGCAGAGATGAGGATGCTCAGGTGGATGAGTGGTTTCACTTTTAGAGAGAGAATGCAAAACGAGCATATATGTGAAAAGGTTGGAGTAGCACTATTGTTAGATAAGATTAGTGAGAGTCGCCTAAGACCCGATTAGGGGAGTCAATGTATTAGATTTAGTCTATATTAAGAAAGGTAGAGGTAGACAAAAAAGACTTAGTTAGAAATGATTAGAAATGACATTTTCTATTAGATTTAAATGAAAATTTGACTCTTAATAAAATATAATGGAGAAAAAGGATTTATATAGTCAACCTCATATAGTGGGATAAAGGCTTGATGATGATGATATTGTTATTGGAGTAGACATTAGTGTTCATCTAGAAGGTCACGAAGGAAGTCATTGAAGCGAGGTTATGCCAAATTTGTAATGGTCAATGGAGGATTGCATGCTAACTGGGATGTACTAGAAAGGATGGATGGAACAAATGATGTTGAGGAGTTCATTATACGGATTCAATGGAGGTTGAATTCTAGCCTTGTGGTGATATGACACTATCTATGTTTCCTTGCACTAATAAAACTTAACATGGAGTTGATCATGCGGGAGATAGACTCTAGTGTAATCATGTTGTGATATACTAGCTAATGAGTCTCACTCAGGAGATACAATTTTGTGACCCCACAATCATGCAAATGTGGATGGGTTAGAGGTGCATTCAATAAAAGGGTAAACTTATAATGAAGGAGAGGAGTCGAGGACCGATGTCCCTAGTTGAAGGACTATTTCATGGAGAGATGAAAATTAGAGGGAAAGGCTTGCATGATTGCTGTGATTGTAATGATTGTCATCCATTAGTTAACAATTAAAATAATATGCGATGGTGAGATTATTTCTCATATATAATGCTAAAATATATCATACTAGAATATTTAAGATAATAGAGGGAGAGTTTATCATCTTAACGTTGCATAAGATCCAACATCAAAAATGAATAGCTTGTAACACATAAGAGTGTGAGGATTTTTACATAGAAAACTTGAAAAGAAAATAAATCTAAGTTTTAACCTAATTGAAATAATTTCATTATAGCTTAGAGATAACAAAAAATACCCTCCTCCATAGTTGGATAAGGCAGGATTATAATGACTAAATTGTAAAAGCTATCTCTCGTAATGGTGGATGAGAATGTTGGAAATAGATGGCTTTTATGGAGATAATAAATAATGACAAGTGTCAACATTGATCAAAGATGGTAGCAGGTGCTAGTGTCAAAAAATGAGTGACGGAGAGAGATGATGGGTATTAAGTTAGACAACAACAAGCCTCAAAAGATGTGTGGCAATAGTTGTAAGTGTGAGCTATTTATGAGTGATAATAGAAAAGTGAAAACGATCACCAAAGGATAGACAATAGCAATTATTGGAAGATGACAAACCCAAATGATAGCATTAGTTGATGGTGGATGAACATAATTATTAGCGTATGAGCAATAATGGTGCTTAGCATCTGTCCACAAAAAGAAATGATGGTTGTTGAAATCATTTTATGGTGATCATTGGTGTCAGTTAGTGACCATCTTTAGCACCACTTGATGATGCTTGTTCGTGTCGGCCAGCAGCAAAGTTAAACATTAGCATCTAAAATCAAGTATTGGAGGGTGGCCGGTGTGGTTGTCCTTCAGACCAGAGATAAGATAGAGTGACTAGAAAATATGATGAAATCTCAAAGACTGATGGTTGAAGCTCCAACCAAATGGTGACTAAAGCTCGATAATTCTCTCCATGAGATGTCCTAAAATGTATAAGAACAAGGCCTATTTATAGAGCTTTAGGGAGGGCATTCTGATCATTTCTACTAGAATCTTGGATACTCCATCATACAATCAAAAAAGATACCCTTTAATCATAAAATATTTTTTGGATCTCTTAATGCCCTAATGAACTAAGCATTGAGTGATCATGAACTTGCTACATTCATCTTGTCATGACATTTATTTTGGTTATAAGTATTCAAAATTCACAGGACATTCTAAATAACCCTGAGAAGTTTCTAATTATGCTTATAAGTGTTTGATTTAGGCCATTTTTACTCAAATTTGTGCATCACAATATTGTTTGATTCATCTAAGTCAAATTGCACCATCTTAACTACACAAGTTTACAAAATTTCAAGTTTGAATGATATCAAAATTAAGTTCTAAAGTTTCTATCCATAACACTTAGGTGTTTTGAGGCCTTAACTTTACACAAATTTGTATATGATCAGATGAATTTTCTGATGATGTATTACATACAAACAACTTAACCATTTGTCTACGTTCACCCTTAGGCAAAATTATTGAATTAAAGTATCTAAAATCATGTTACATTATCATTATGGAAAAAATAAAGTCAAACTAGTTAAAGAAGTATGAAGATTAATGATAACATATTATTGCTACGTTGAAAAAAGAAAAGAAAATTAGTTTCAATGTAAGTAGAAGATTTTAGTTAAAAAAAATATACCTAAAACATTTTTAAAACTCCCAGTATCCTAACTCTCACATATAACAAATAAATTACCTCAATTTCCCTACAAAACTCCTCATTTGACCAGCAACTCTCATCCATTATTGTACCATTCGGCCAATCTGGATTAAATGCTACAGAACAAACTGATGAAACAACCACAACTCTTTTCACATTTGCCTCTGAGCATGCTTTGAGTACATTTCTAGTGCCCACAAGAGCAGGTTTCATAAGCTCCTCCTGAAAAACAGAACATTTGGCTTTCAAATAGTTGAAAATATATAATAGAACTGAGAAAACTTGTAATCAAATTAGTACTACCTCTGGATTTGAAATTCCGGTTAAAATAAAAGGCTGGCAACATGGAAGACTCCCTCACAACCAGAAATGGCTGTCTCAAGAGTATTATGGTCAAGCAAGTCTGTCTTAAAAAGTTGCAAATTCTCTGTTGCCTTATCCAACTTTGTCAAATGGTCATTCTTGTCATTGCCTTGGACAAGTCAAGCTCAATTAAGATAGCAATTTTATAAAAATAAGAGAAATTTTTTACTTTAAATGCCTCATTATTGCTATAATAGGTCAAATATCTCCGTTGTTTGAGATAAATATGCTCAAAAAATTATTTTGGATTTAAATGATCTCTCTTTTCTTCGCAAACTGCTTATTGAAGTCCTTCAAAAAATGAAAACAAACAGCAAGAAAACAAACTTTTGAGCACATATTTCCCAGAAATAAATAGCAATCTTACTTGATTAATTATGAATATTATGACGCATACAAAGTCAAATTTAACATGCACTTGCCGAAATCAAAATAGAACTAGGATACCAAGCAGCCCCTAAGCATGAAAATGACCTAGGGATGCTGAGATGCACAAGAAAAACAGTTTCTTCTCTACAAAATAACAAAAGAATGGGTTTTCGGAACAGTGAAAGAAACCAAAGAAAAGTGAAACAGTTCGGTAGTGGTACTTGGATCTCTGACGGTGCCATGAACCTTGTAGCCCTCGGAGAGGAGAAGCTTCACAAGCCAGGAAGCAATAAAACCCCCTGCTCCAGTAACACAAACTCTCCTCAACTCGCTCATATGCTCCTCCATTTTCAGCCAGTTCTCTTTCTCTCTAGCTGCTATATCTCATATGGATTCGGGGATGCGATAAGTGTAACTCCGTTTATGTAATTAACGTGCCGTTGGAAAGGATCCGAATTCTCTTCATGTCTTTACCTTGAAAAGTATTCGCTTCTTTTGAATGGTCGCCAGTTTCGACTGGTCACCTACCCGTAAAGAACAAATTGGAGAACTCATCAAGTTGACGTTAAAATTCAAACCACTAGGCTTCATTCTGCATATTATAGTGTTAGCGGCAACTGTGCTGTCCGCAACAAAATTATTATAGGCCTACCAAAAGGACAGATATTTGACCCACTGCTGCTTGTCCGGTGGTGAAGAGTTAGGCGAAGCTCAAATCTTTGGTTCGAATACTTTGGCAAACAGTGAAAATCTTAAGGGTTGGCCCATGTAAATTAGTATGGGTTGCATGTTAGATCGACTGAAGTTTATACTTGACTAAGAACAGTGCTTCCTATTAAAAAAAAAAAAAAAAAAACAGATGTTAAAAGTATAAAATTAGAAAAAAAAAAAAAAAAAAGACAGATGTTAAAAGTATAACATTAGAAAATTAAGAGTAGGTTTAGGGGGTTGCCATGGCCACCGGAAACATGTTGCCGTTAAACTGGCAATTTATGCTGATTAGATTTTTTAATATTTTATTTTGCTGATTTTTTTATAATCTTAATGAAAAGAATTTTTTTAAAAAGCTTAAATAAAGAAGTTATGAATGCATAACAATATGAAAATAAGATTTTATTAAATTTTTTTCTTTAAGATTTAAATTTTATTTACTTTATCAAAATTTAAATCCTAAGAAAAAAAACTTAACTTAAATTTAATTTTTTATATTTGTTATGTGTTATTTTATGTATTTTTAACATGCGGTTGGATTATTATTATTATTATTATTCTTTTAACTTCTAAAATGATTTCCTTTTCAATACTTTTCTTTCTTTCTTTTTTAATAATCCTAAAGACAAAAACTTGAATCCCTATCTCAATCCTATTTTAGTCTATCATGTAAAATGTTATATGAAATATCATCATATACATGTCAATGATATCAATGGTTTAATAATATACTCATATGGATGAACTATGTGTAATGTAATCGCAACAAAATCAGTATGTATCAATTATCATAATAATATAATTAATATCTTTATTATCAATGTGTCATGTCTATGTTCTATCAATATCAATGGGTCATGCCTATACATATGAAATTACTTATAATGCATGTGGTATCTCCACTATATCAGTTATCATTATTGATGCAAGTCAATGTTATGAATGCCATCAATTATATCATAAATGATTTAAGTTATATGATATAATATCCATTATATATTATATCATATTAGTTCATGTGTATCATATATCATGTACCTTTATTAGTCTAATCATTTATCTTGTTCATGTATCAATCATATCATATTACTTATGTAATTATCATATCTTGTCAAATGAAATCAAGTTATATACATTTATATCAATAATATTATGCAAGTCATGACCTCTGCTTCAGGTGGAATTTTTTCTTGTATCAATCATATCATATAGTGTAGTTAAATTAAGCTAATAAGAATAAGTCATATCAATCATGAGTCTCTTCAATCAATAAGTCAAGTGACATCATGTAAGAAGTTGTCATTTTATGCTTGTCATTGTATCATATCATATCAGTCAATCTCCTTATGTTTTAGTTATATTCTTAAGGATTAGACCATAAACTTTTATTTAAAGGAAAACCTATCGACTCGCCATTTTATACATGATAATATGCCTCTGACCAACCTGAATCAGCCAACTCTCTAGCCAGCCTTTCTTGTAGATAGATGCATATATTATATCATATATTTATCATTTATGATAGCATATATTATATATCATGTACATATGTAATGAAATTCAAATAGCATGAAAGTCATATTAGTACTATGAATTATAGTAGTTATATTAAGTATATCTATCAGTATGCATGTCAAAATGCTTCTCATCAAAGATACATGTTATGTCAACTATATAGTAATAGATCCATGACATTTCACACTAAATTAAACCAAATATAATAGTATTAAATGATTTTATGTGTCCTTTTATTCTTATCATTTTAGGTAAAATGCCACACTTGCAAATATACCTAGTAAAAATTTAATATGATCATATTAACTTGTACATAATGGATATTTCTATAAAATATCAAAAGTTACATGTTAAACGTTTGTTAAAACTAAAAATAAAGTTTTTTTATTAGATTAGAGAGAGAGAGATTCAAACATTAAAATAATTGAAATATATAAATAGAGTTAAGGTCACTTACCACTAGATGAATAAATTTCACAACGATGACAATGAAGAAAAATAACCTATGATGAACTTTCTCTCTGCCCTTCTCTCCTTTCTATGGACAAATAAATGAATGACCACTGATTCACTATAATGTTTCCTTAAACAAATCTGCATAAATAATATTATACTACCTTAATAGATAGACTAATGTTACACTATCGACTTAAAAAGAGAAACAAATTTATTTTCATAATTAAACTCGGAATAAGGAATATGAGATTCACCCCAAAAGGTAAAATTTACATTTACATATCATTTTGAAAATAAAACTAACTAATGATTATCTTTAATTTGCTTCCAAAGATTTTCATCTGTTTCACCAAAGTAAATTATAATTTATTTTAATATGGGTTCCTAGGTTCCCATAGAGGCAAACCTCTAAAATTAATTATATCTCCAAAGATAAAACTTTTAATTAAAGTGGTGGCTAGACTTATTTTAGATTTAAAAAGTTTATTATATTTGATTTAAATATTTACAATTTTCAATCAATCATTTTGAAAATAGTTTTAAAATTTATAAAATTTATTTAGAATGTCGGGATAATCAACCCTGAAAAAATTTGAGAGGTGCAAATGCATCTGGACTTATGCTTACTTGGAGTGCATTGCCAACTAATCATCTAAGCACACAATTTTAAAACCATGAATTTCATGTCTGATGCATACAAGTAAGATAACTATTTTAATATCAAAATCAAGGATTTTGGTTTATATTTATAATCAGAGTTTAGTAATATGAATCGGGTCAAATGCACCTAACTAATATAGTTTTGACACAAAGACTTCATAAACTCTAAATTTTATTTTTTAACTAAAACTAAATTTTCTAAAACTTTCTAAAAAATCTAGCAACATTACAGCTCTAACCCATATGAAAACTACAATAACCTCATTTCTTGAGCTCCTCAATCCTTACCAATGGCTTGTGTGCTAGGCTAGTGTACGTTGTAGAAAAGAAAATGCATGTATGTATGTTAGACTAAAGATGTTTGTGTATATTGTATCACTACCGTATCATCCTAGAACTAGCATATATGTTCCTATAAAGTTTGGAACATGCTCACTGTAAGAAACCTATGAAAAAGGCTACCATATAATACAATCTACCTCCCATATGAATGCAATGCAAGAAATTTTATTTCATTTATATAAAATATTTATATAACCTAGGGCCTATAGTAAAATAAGACGGTCAAGCTCCACCCCAACAAATCTAATTTTCTACACCTATAATATATATAGATTTAAATGCACTTACTTATCATCTTCTGACTCCCGATTTTCTTATAGAATTCCAAAAGAGAATACCCTCTAGAGGAGAGGGAATTATCTTTTGGAGCCCTATATGTATACTTCATTGAAGGAATTGAGAAATATGCTTACAGATTATTCTTACTAAATCATATGTTGGATACCCATAATATTTTTAATGTATCGGTACTGAAGAAATAGGCATAAGATTAAAATCAAATGGTTCTTGATAATGAAGTAGAAGTTCCACCCAATTTGACCTGCTGAGAAGAACTTGAATGCATTATGGCTTATGGCATAAAATAGTTAAGTAATAAATAAATGCATATGGTTAAATTTCAATGGAAGCATAGGTCAGAGCGAGAAGCAACTTGGAAAAAAAAAAGTACAGATGTTACAACTATATCTAGATCTCTTCTGACTGTATTATAAATAAGAAATATCAAGAATGATATTTTATGTAAGGAGTGCAAGATGTGATGTCCACTACTAAAAAAACTCAAGTAATTAAAGCAATTTAGAATGAATGTTCATTAATCTTGATTTAAATGATGTTTATATCACCTATAGTATTTAATGAGACCATCTAAACTCGTATCTATGATTAAAAAAAAAAACAATTCTATAAAATATATGATTAATACTTTATTTTTCTTGGGGTTTATGATATCTTTACTATATAACTTTCAGTATATTATTATATGCCTCATTATGAACATTTAACTATAAGAAGTTGAATTTCTACCTGTTAATTTTCTCTTTGATGATTTTCATTTGTATCCCGCAAATGAGGCTTTTTCAATTTTCACCATAGTTTTATAATAGGCATGAAATATTGTTCTGAGCATACTTCTAAAGTTCTAAGTGGATTGGAAAATGTTTAGTGTGTAAGATTACACACGTGATATATAATAATGTAGGTCATTTTTGAAATTCATGGATCATTCACATAGTGCATCAAGTTCATAATTAATTACTATTACATTTAAATTAGATAATTCTTGATATGCCATTAGAGAAGTACTTATTCTTCAAAGTAAAACGTGCACTATCTAAAATGGTACAAGGGACATATATGTTCTATTATGACCCCATCTGTCTACATGTAGAAGATATTCGAGCCCCGTTTGTTGAAAGTGGGCGTGGGAGTTTTTTTTTTTTTTTATAATAACACCGCTTGTTATATGTTGGTGAGAGAGGTTAAGGGAGCTATAAGTGTAAGTGGAGATATAAGCAGACGTCAGAACATGTGCATTATATTCATATATTGCATATTCTGATAAATTAAGTTCAAAAGATAATTTATTTTGGTTCAGATAAGTTCTGAATCTCTGTACGAATCCTAATGAAATAATAAAGTTGTGCACATATGAAACTCCGATGGCAAGTATTCTATGACACCTCTTGAAGTTACGTGAAAGTGAATAGTGCAAATTTAAATAGTAATTCTGAACCTAAGTACACTCTGTTAATAATAAGAAATAATGTCCTGTTAGTAATTTTTAAATTATTTACTAATTATTAAGTTTTTAAGTAAAATTAAATTTAAAATTTTAATTAGATATTGATATCTATAATGGATATAGAAAAGAATACCACTAAGCTGGTTGTGCTCATAATATTAATTATTTTGATATTTTAGTGAAAGGAAAATGCCCAACAGAATAGAAAGGGATAGAGTTATGATCTCTCCAGAACAAGATTATTGAACTATTATTTTGTAATCAAATTTAATTATTTTGATACACATATTGGAAGAAATCAAATATATATATATATATATATATATTATTGGTCACATGTATGGTTAATGTCTTGTTGTTTATTAGTAGATTTCAATTACCAAGTTTATTTCTTATAAACACAGAACTACTATTTATATATTTTTGGTTAATTAATTAATTAAATAATAATTTATTTTCTAGAAGAGTTATTATAGTAGTTAAACTTTATTTGCATTTTTATGGACAAGTTAATAGGTGTTATTGAATTTAGATGCTTTAATGATATTATAAGTGTGGAAAGTATTATCACAAACTATTTATAGTTGAATTGATTTCATTCTTCAAGGATTCATGTGTGGGATGTGATGCAAATATTTATTGTTGAAACCTATGAACCCGACATATTATTTTGATGATTTCAAATATTAATGATTAAATAAATTTATTATTCTCTGCAATATATAGAAATTATTTTTGTTATACTAAGATTTTAGGTTCAACATAGAAGAAGTCAAATCAAAAGAGAAAACTCAAGAATTTCAGAATTGAGTTGAATTAAAATTTGTAATATGAGTCTATATTTTCTTTTTTTTAGTCTTCATATATTTTGATGTATATTGGCAAGACAACATAGCATACACTTGCTAATTGGGATCAAAACTGAACTACTGATTTCTTTGTTAAATCGTACTGTACAATCAATTATTCAAAAAATTAATTCAAGTGCTTAATAAAATTGAAAAAAATAATATGATAACTAATCATACTATACGATTTAGATCATCCAGGATTATAAATATTTCTGATAAATACCCACTCAAAATTCTAAATTTCCAAAACCATGCAATTTAAAATTTTGAATAAACGTATTGTACAAATAGTAATGAACTTGCCTATTTTGATCAATTAATCAAGCAATCAAATTAGATCAAAATCATAATTACCCTTTTGTACTATACTTGTACAGTACAAACGAACATAACATTTGGCTCACAAACAAATGATTCATACATAACGATTATTGATCTGATTCAACTAATCATACTGCATGATTCAAATCGTACTATCCAATCTATCAGAACTCAAATTCGAGTATTTTCTCATATTGAACTAATCGAACAATACAATCTACGATTTGTATTGTACGTTTAAAATTAAAAAGTAGGGTTTGCTTTAAATATCTAATTATGATGCTCTCAATATTATGTGTGTGTGAGGCAAAGTTACTACATACATTTTCTTCTCAAAAGAGTATCCTTAGAGAAGGAGAGGTGTGCTCTTCATACTTGAGAGACATTGTCCTAACCACTTAGAAGAGAAGTCAAGGTTGAGAGGTTGTTCCTTGAGGGGTCAAGGCTTGTATGAGGAAGATCACACGATTGCCTCAATTGCTTGCACATTGGTCCTCCAGGTTATGTGTTGGGAGCTCTTATGAGAGTCTTTGGGTGAAAGACTTGTGACTAGCTGAGGAGGCTAGGGAAGTAACATCTCCACCATTGTGAGGAGCAAGAGAGTAAAGGCATCTCTTCCATAGAAGAGGCAGAAATGAGGCATCGAGGGGAGTCTAGGCTATCAATCAAAAGTTTTTTGTTTTGAATTTACCTTTAAAATTAGCCTTAAAGTGAACTTTTACTGCTCTAAAAAAAAAAAAAAAATATATGGAGAATTGCATATGGATTAATCTCAGGAATGACTTGGATTAATCTCAAAAATTGCATCAATCCAATTGTTTCCTTGCCAAAATCATGCTCAGAGTCTTGCCTTTCTAAATTAGCAAGAAGAATAGAAAGCAGAAAATTTGCAGCACACACCAAACCAACCCTCAATATTGCAGCCAAGTGCTTAATCAAAGAAAGTTACAAATAGCATGAAGTTCATAGAGTTTCTGCAAGAGTGATAGAAGAAATTCATAGGACATTCAGAGTATGCCAGTTTTATTTGTACAATTTAATCTCAAGCAAATTCAGCATTTCATGAGCTTCTATTCCATTTTTAAAAGACCAGCTTCTTCATAGTATTGAACTGAATCAGAAACGGCCTCCTTTAGTGTCCTGTGCTTCCAACCAATCTTCCTCAATTTCTCCGAACTCATATGTAAATCTATACCCAGCTCACGGAAACTGTCATTTAATAACAAAACTTCAGATTAATAAAACATGAAATACTAATATACACAGCTTTAAGATGGGGTGCGAGTCTTACTTCTTATGGTATTTAAAACCAGGATATATGTTCTTCAACATGCCGAAGAAGTCGCCAATTTTAATGGGGTCAAGTGTGCAAATATAACGTCCAGATGCCTCACGCTTCTCATATATCAGAAGTGCAGCTTCAGCTACGTCTCTAACATCAACAAAAAGCCAGTTACGATCCTTCTCTGTATACTCACTGGATCCTATAAAAGTTGTTGAGGCATCTTTCCATTCTTATTAATTAGAAGATGGATAGTTTAAGGCTTTATAGGATACTTTTAGTACTAATGAAACTAAGGTTTGGGTTGGGACGATTTTTTTACCTCTTCTTAAAGCAGTTTTTTCGTAAAAAAATTAATTTTTTTCACTAAAAAATTGTTTTAAGCAGTAGTAAGAAAGCCGTCCCAAACGAAGCCTAAACCAGAGGTACTTCATAATTGTCATATTATAGAAGAGAACCTTTCAAAATGTCGAGGAGCAAGAAGCTGCTGACATTCACAGTTGATTGCAGTAGAGGTCCAATAACTATACTTGGACAGAGAGTGACAACATCAAGTCCAGTTTCCTGAGCATGTCTGAATGCTTCCTTCTCTGCCATTGTCTTGGAAAGGGAATACCAATCCTGCCAACATCACGAACATGAATTCTACTTTGTAAACATTTTAGATGATTTAAATATGTAAAGTGACAGCAGTATATTGATGGTTAATGTCCCAAGAAATGGCTGGCTGCACACATCCGTTTGTGAGGTCTAATTAAATGAGTATAATATATAGCATTACCAATATAAATGTACTAACTAAGCCTGTATCTTAACCTTTCTTCTTTGAATTGTTTATGTGATCCGGGTCAAACACTTTGAATTAGCTACACATTTTCAAGGCCTTCGTTCCCAACACTTAGAAAGCCGAGGTTTTTCCACTAAGGTAGGAATTTCAGCCTTCGTCATTCTTACTCGAGGATATTTCATATCACTGAGCATAATTTTGGCAAGGAAACAATTGGATTAATCTCAGGAATTGCATCATTTAGAAAGGCAATACTCTGCATCATCCTCTAGTAATGGCATAACAGTTCGTTGACAATAAATATTGTTGCGTCCTGGAATATTCGCGGGGTAGAGAAATATAAACTTTAGCGTTATAGCTTTGTACGAAAATCTAACACGCAATCAGATAAGAGATAGAGGGTGCAATATTCATAAGAGACCAAGATTTTTACGTGGAAAATCCTGAAAAGGGGAAAAACCACAGGGCCTGGCCCAGTTTGAATGAATCCATTATTATTTGCAGTCTATTACAAAT
>NW_021319387.1:150424-299103 GCF_001605985.2 Dendrobium catenatum
AAAAAAAAAAACCTCCCAATATCCATGCAAACTTGGCGTCGACCCTCTCTAGTACCGGCCGCAGGCATCATTTGTGCTTGTCCTCTATCCTCTTCTGGATTAGTCATATACTGATCCATAGGACCCCGTGCACCTCTGTTATGTATAGTGGAGGAAGATCCCTTTCCACTCTCGCTCCCAAAATAAGCGCCATGTTCGACCCTATCATCAAATTGCTCTTGTTGCTAGTGTTTTGCCGTGGTACTTTTCTTCACATAAGCAATAATTTCCTCCTTCACCTTTTCCGGCACATTTGCATACGGTGCTACGTTTTTATGCGAGCATGATAAGTGTTCCTTCATGCGGGTAACACCTCCCTTCACCACTTTTTCGCAAAAATTGCATTTCAAATAAACATAGCTCTTCTCTCCGCCGCCTATGTCAACTTGTACACTATATTTCCAAGAAGGGTCCCTCCGCAATGACGCAGACGCCTTTTCCTTGCCTCTAACCATGATCCCTAATTCCTTGTACTAACAATATGACATATTTTTTAACAATTATTTGTACTACCAATAATAATAAAAAAAAAACATGAATACAAAAATATACCAGTCTGCCATGGGTCCAAGTTCGACCTGCCCGGTCAAGTCGCTGGGTCAAGGGGCAGCGCCCCTGCGGGGGTTTCCGGGGGCAGCGCCCCCGGAACAAAATTATATTATAAGAGTAATTTTGAAATTTTGTTTATTGTATATGCTCAATACCGAGCATGTACCGCTCAGTACCGAGCATGTACCGCTCAGTACAGAGCATGTACCGCTCAGTACCGACATCGATTGGTCGCTGGGAGGTGTTCGAGGAGTCTGGTGGCAAGAGAACTCTTCCTTCTCTTCTTACTTGGGCTCCCTTCCTCCTCGCTCCCCTCTTTTAGGGGTCCCCTGCAATGAGAAATGAGGGGTCTATTTATAATTTTTTTAGAGTGTCATGACCAATAAATAAGAGGAAGATCAACGATAAATTAGGAATGGTTTGAATGTACGGCCGATGTTAAATCCCTTGATCATGGCACATTTATTGGGCATTTGAATGTATTAATGATATCAAAATTCGACGATATTGGGCTCGTTGGATTCATCTCGTCTAGCTGCTCGATTTAACTATAAGCATGTCATGTTTGAAAATCATATGCTAATCAAAATTATGGTTTGAACCTTCCAAAGATGCTTTGAGTCTTTGATTTGAACCCATTTTAACTCGGATTGGGTCGAATTTGGTGTCGTTGGGTTCGTGTTTTTGAGATGTTCAGTTCAAATATAAGTTTGCTAAAATCGGAATTCAGATGGTCCCATATTTAATTTGTGAAGTTTCCAACTTGATTTTGCATCGAGATTTGTGCCCGATCAAGATAATTTTTGATGATATATCAAATATGTAGGCAAAAAATTTAAAATAATAATAATAATAATAATAATAATAAAACAGAGTTAAAAATTTCTAGCTGAATGCCAATATGTCTTGTTGCATGTTAGACATGATTACTGCGGTGGGTTTATTCAATGAGTTTCCACACTATCCAAAATCAGCAAATGATGTTAGTTTGCCGTAAGGTATTTGTTCTCAAGGGTTCATTGATACCCAAGCTAGTTTTTTAAGCTAAAAATAGTTTAATCTATCTAAACTAGCAGGGATAGCTCCCTGACAATCAATTTCCTATTTCTTTCCTGCAGCAAGGGCTCATTTGGACTCTTGAAGTCAGCGAGCACATTTTGGTAAATGTCAAAATTTGTTAAATCTAACATTTGGCAAGATATAGTAAGTAACCAACATTAATGTGAAACTTAACAAACTTCCTTAAAACTCAGTCCAACCTAATGATATCATTTTTACATACAAAATGAGTGGATAAAACCTTCATTTTTAAAGACATGTTACGTATGAAAAAGCAACCAAATGAGCCCTAAGAATAAAGTTCCAAATTGAATGTCTCTACTCACTTTAATGCCATATGTATAGCTTGCCAAGAGCACTATAAGCTATTTGAGCTAGGTTGAACATCATCATACTAGTTTGGGCAAAGCATAAGATACTCTACAAGTAGATTCTGTAACCTTAATCGAAATGGATGGGGTAGAGCCTCTGCTCTAGTAGCTTGGCAACCTTCACAGGTGATGGTAAACAAATATTCAAATCATTAAAGATATGTATGCAAGAGTTATTACTTGTGTTCAAACACAAGGTGGTTTGACCAAGTATTTTCCTACTTCGGTTGGATTACATCAAGGATCAGCCTTAAGCTCATATCTTTTTTCTTTAGTCATGGATGTTCTCACTAGACATTTGCAAAAGGATGTACCTTGGTGTATGCTTTTTGCTGATGATATTCTACTTGATGATAAGACTAAAGAGTGAGTTGAAGGTAAACTTGAATTTTGGAGGTCAACCTTAGAGTCCAAAGGTTTTCTCTTGAGTAGATTTAAAACTGAATATATGGAGTGTAATTTTAGTAGCAATAGACCTAGTGAGGGGATTGTGACTTTGGGTGATCAAGTCATTAATAAGAAGAGTACACGTTTTAGATATCTTGGATCTATTGTTCAGAGAGATGGTGAAATAGATGGGGATATTATTAGCATAATTCAAGTTGGATGGTTTAAGTAGAGGAATGCATCGGGCTTGTTGTGCGATAGAAAAGCCCCCCTCAAACCTAAGGGAAAATTCTATAAGATGGTGGTGAGACCTGCAATGCTTTATGGTGCCGAATGTTGGCCATTAAAAGAGAAGCATAATACTAAGTTAAGTGTTGTAGAGATGGGGATGCTTAGGTGGATGAGTGGCTTTACCCTTAGAGATAGAATATGAAATGAGCATATACATGAAAAGGTTGGAGTAGCTCCAATGGAAGATAATATTAGAGAGAGTCTCCTTAGATGGTTTGGTCACTTTAAACAGAGGCCTTCCGATGACCCGGTTAGGAAAGTTGAGGTTTTAGATTTGTCTTATATTAAGAAAGGTAGAGGTATACCTAAAAAGACTTGGTTAGAAAATATTAAAAATGATCTTTCTTTATTAGATTTAAATGAGAATATGACTTTTAACAGGACACAATGTCGAAAAAGGATTCATGTAGCCGACCCCACATAGTGGGACAAAGGTTTGATGTTGTTGTTGGGTTAAATAGCATAGTGATACCCAACTATTCGTATTTGACCAATTTAATTACAGAGTATCATATTTCTTCAATTAAAGATTTAATCATATATGATAACTCTAAGACTAAATTGAAGAAATATGATAATATGAGACTAAATTGGCCGCATAAGAATAACTGGGGGATTAATTTAAGATTTAATCTTTAATAAAAAAGGAAATGGATACCCTCTTGTTGTTGAAGAGTAGTTGTATAACAATGATTGGTGCCTTAAAAAGATGAATTTACACACATAATAATATGCTAATTTTAAATTTAAATATTTTTTAAATTTTAAATTTGATTTTTAATCTAAATTTAATTTACATATAATCATATAATTTAATATAAATTATTATTAATTTATATTACATATATAGATAAAATTTATGTTATGAAAGTTAATTTAAAAAAAAGGATATGTATTGTAAACATGAAACTAAAGAGAGTTTTTTGCATTGTATGCTTTAGTCCCACATCACTTGTCAAGTTTTGCTTAGTATAGTTTATATAACTTTTTATTTTTAGCCATGACAGGAGCTTATATGGAGTTGTGGAACAATTTGACAATGTTTGAAGCTATTCTTAATCATATATATTAAATACACATTTAAGAGTTTTAATATATAATATCATGGTTTAAAATTGCGCAATAAAAGACGCGCCTCAAGGCACGACTTAGCGCAATATTGTCCATTTAAGCCTCAAAGCCCGCGCAATAAGTTCAGGTTTTGAGGTTTACACCTCAAGTTTACTCTCATCGCCTAGTGAGATATCGACGTGGCATCAACATTTAAACCCTGGTAAAGGTAAAATGGAAGAAAATTTTCACAGTTCACATGGCATATCGGTTTTCAACTTCCGGCATACGTTTCAAGCATTCACTCCGGAGCAATTTCAAGCATTCACTCAGTTCCTTCTCAGATGTCGTCACCCCCAAAGAGAAAGATAATTTGTTGGCATGTTTTCTGTTCAAATTTTGCGTATTTTATGCTTATGCTATGCGTAGGTGTTCAGGGTTTTGAAGTTCTTCGTATTTTATGCTTACACTATGCATATGCGTGCGTTCCTTCTTGAAATTTTTTAAATGTTTGATACTTTGATGCCATCGTATTTTCTATGTATTAGGGTTTATGACTTTATGTTGAAATTTGAAACCTAAACCCTAACTAAATTTTATATTTTTAACAATTAAACTCTAAACTTTTAAAATAGAGTTGTTTGTGCCAATTTTGATCGTAGGATATGCGTACGCTGTGTATAAGCACTGAGTACTCTATGCGTTTGTTGTGTGTATACTGTGCGTACTTGTGCATATATTGTGAGTACTCTATGTATACATTGTGCGTACTCTATGCGTATGTTATACGTACTCCAGCTTATGTTGTGCGTATCTTTTTACTTATTTCATATGTTTTTAATTTTTCTTTTTCAGATATATGTTCGTCCTATTACCTATCGATGCTATGTTTTGACTTTTCGAACAATCTGTGATAATTTTGCTCAACAAATTCCTCCTGAAGTAAAAAATATTTCCTTGTGTCTGAGGCTGCATTCCTTCTGTTTGCATAATCATGTCTCCGCAAGAAACTATTTTTTTTTTTGTTGAATTTTTTTCATAGAATGTATATAGGATCTCTTGTAAATTGTATTTGTTATAAATGTTCTTTTAATTGGTTCCTTATATTTTTTTATTTTATATATAAACATTCTTTATTGTTTAAAGGAAAAAAGAAAATTTTAATTAATTTTTTAAAATACACTATAAATACGCAGAGATTACACATTCTTTATTTGCGTATATTGTGCATAATATCTACCCACAATAAAATACTGAACACATCCAGTACGCATATTTTATGCATAAAATCATATCTTTTATTAGATATTAATACAAAAATCATACATTAAGTTATAACTGCTCCAACTGTTAATTTACAAATACTTTAAAAATAGAATTACAAAATATGCATCACACACGCAGTGAATACGCAGCATATACGCATTAAATATGCATAGTGTACGCAGTATTCTGCTTCCTCGACGGCCTGACATATTCAGAAGAACGTAGCACATACGACTTAAACCTTTACATGGGTTTAAGTGTGGAAACAACGAGAGCTGCTCTTCGCCTTTTGCTTGGAGGTTTCTTCTACTGCGATTTGGGCTGTTGTCTTCTCCGTCCGGCCACTTCTGTCTGAGGCTGCTGTCTCCTCCGACCTACCGCTTTAAGCTCTTCTTATTTGTGGTTGGAGTTAGGGTTTACTTCTTATTTTTCTCATAAAGGTGGTCAGAAATAAGGATAAAGCTGCACCAGGTCATAGAAAAGATCAAGCATGAAAACATAGCACTCAGGTGGATGTAGGAGGAAGTGATAAAACATATGTCTATCTAAAATGCAATTACTGTGATAAAATTATGAAAAATGGTGTGACTAGGATGAAGGAACATCTTTCAGGGTCTCACAATAATGTTGCTCCATGCTCCAAAGTTCCTGATACTGTAAGAGATGAGATAAAGTCATATATGAATAAGTCTACCACGTCAAGACATCTTGCATAGAAGAAATTTGAGGACAAAGTTAATGTTGGCTCTTACTACGGGAGTGAGCGCAGCGTTAGAGATTCATCTTCTTCGATGAAGCCAATTTCATCTAGGGGTACTAGAGGTCCTATGGATCATTATATGGTTGATACATTAGAGGATGGGCCTCCTGCTACACAGAAGATGGCTCCAGAAAATGCAAGGGAGGCACAGAGAAGAGTGTGGGAGCTATAGCTTCACTGACACTTGCATGTAGCTAACTATTACCTAAACTCTCAGTATCAATATGCAGAGAACAAGTCTACAAATCTTGAAATAAAGTTGGAATTGTATCATTGCATGGATCGTCTAATAAGCTATGCAACTGAAAGATCAAATGCTGATATATAATTGGTACATTTTAGGAACAAAGAAAAAATTTTTTGAATTACAATAAGCAAAGAATACAATTGCCAAACGATCTCTAGGTGATTTTATTTAATGTTTAAACATTTATTTAAAAATTATTTTTTCGCACTAATTAAACTCTCTTATATAAATCTAAGTTGAGTGGTGTATTCAATTTAGTGATGGGACTCCAGAATTGCAATGTTTTACTGTGAAAGTTTTGGGCTTGACATGCTTTTCATCTAACTGTGAAAGAAGTTGGAGTACCTACAACCAAGTACATACAAAGAGGAGAAATCGCTTGTCGACATTGAGGATGAATTCATTAGTATACATTATGTACAATAGGAAACTCAGAGATAGGATTTTGAAGAAAAAAGGATTAATGGATGATGAAGATCCTTTACTTTGCGAGGATGTGGCATCTGATGATGAGTGGTTTGTAGATGATGAAGTTGAAGTGATGCCGTCTGAATTACAAGATGAATATTAAAATGTTGATTTCTTTGATGGTCTTAAAGCATCTACATCCACCACAACTCAAAAACAAATCAAAAAAAGTATATAAATAATATAATTTTTTTTCTTAGACTTTTATTATGTATTACATTATTATTTATTATGATATTGTTCAAAAATATTTAAGGAAGAGGAAGATAACTGATAATGAGGAAGGAGCTGATTGGGAGACATTGGACTCTATAGGAGAGGAGGAAGAGGAGAGAGCAATTCATCATAATGATGATTCAAATGAATACCCCCTTAGTGATGACTGATGACAGTGTTGATGACTTATGAGTTCTTATGTGAAATGACCTTGCTATTTATCCTCAAAGATGTGGTAAGTAATATTTTTTATGTTTTATATATTATTTACTCATTAGTATTTACAAAATTTATCATTTTATGTTTACGCAATTTTTTGATTTTGAGGCTTACGCCTTGCCTCACAAACGAAAAATACCTCAATACCTGATTATGCAATTTTAAACCTTGTATAATATTTATATTAGTTTATTAAATTTTATATTAAATTTATTTGTTTAATTATTTAAATAAAAAATTTGTTGAACCGGCCGGTTTTAGAAAACCAGGACTTAGTTGAATCGGCGATTTTTGCCAGTTCAGCTTGGTTTGATGCAAAGTCGGTTCTTAAGTTGGCTCGGACCGGCCATCTAACCGGTTCATAGTTGAACCGGTCGAATAGGCTGATCCAGTCCGGTTTTAAAACTATGGAAAAAATAGTTCAAACGATCTCAATGGCCCAAATAGTTAGGTGCTTTGAGAACTGAAAAAAATTGCTTCCAAATTCATACTTGATAAAATGAATTATTAGGTGGCATATCAATTGCACCTTACAAAAATACCATAATGGAAGAAAGTTGATTGCTGAGAATAGTACATGCTCCCCCAAAGTGGTCTTTTAAAATTTTTCTAATAAATGTTGTATCTTAATGACAATTGTTCTTATAAAAGCTGAAATATATGATAGGAGAAGTTAATACACATCATGAGCTTCATTCATGATTTTTTATGCTGAAAATTTTCATTTTATATGGGAAAAAATTCTAATGCAATGACTTTGTCGATTATGTCGCTTCATCTATTGTGATTTATAAATTCATAGATATTGCTTGAAATATTATGTGGATGCTATCCTTATTGCCTAAACAAAATTGAACTATTATCAAAGTAGTTTGTTCTTAAATAGTCCTGAAGGGCTTATTGGTTAGAAATTTTTGTGTGGCATTATAACTAAAGAAAAATAAGTTGAGAGGTCAAATGAGCAATTTTTAGGCATTCTTATTTTTTTCAAAATGGACTTCTTGATCCATGTATTTAAATATAAGGAGAAAAAAACATCAAAGGTCTCCTAACCTCCATATGAAGCACCAAGGTAGAAGGAGACACTAAGAAGAATGCGGGTGTTGTGGCAGTGGTGACCATATCATGTCTGTTGACCCCAAAAATATTTCTAATGATCAAGACGAGGACGCCCGACGAGGTTGACGATGGGTCGATGATATGCCGCACAAGCTTATATGACATACACCAACAATGCTCGAAACCACTCAAAATGACCTCTGATAACCAACCGAATTGCACCATCATGATTAGAACATCGAAATTAGTCAAATGAGACCTCTCACAAGTAGATCAAGCAAATGTGGCCAAAAACATTAAATCGAATGTGTGACGATATGCGAGGTTGTTCGAATGACCTTTGTTTGCAAAATTGAATGAGCAAACACGTTTGGAACATCCCAAAACCTAAGAAATGAGACCCATATTACCTAGGTACCAACACAATAAAATTGACAAAAACTCCATTTACATGCACGTGAAATGAGGCGGAATTCAACGCATACAAATGACGAGACTTTTGTGAGCAAGTCAATAAGTGTTTCGAGCTAATGTTTATATATTAGTAGTTAATAAAAAAATAAAAAAAACGTGTTTAAATAAGTAAATTAAACTACATTTTATTATACTTAAATTATTTAAATAGATAATAAAAATAAAGGTAGATGAGATATTTTGCTAAACTTTTTAATGAATAATGTAAAAATATGATCAACTTTAGTGACCTTAGCACCCTAAATAAAAATAATTTTTTTTTGTTTTTATAAGTGAATTTGTAAAACCGATGTTAGAATGGCTTTAAAGAAAATGAAGTGTGGAAAAGTAATTGGACCTGATGATATTCCAACAGAGATGTGGAAATACTTAGGAGATGAAGGAATTTCTTGGCTTACTAAACTTTTGAAACTAAATGGATGCCAAATGAGTGGATAATGAGTGTTTTAGTTCCTATTTTTAAGAATAAAAGTGATGCACAAAATTGTGTGAATTACAGAGGATTTAAGTTAATGTGTCATACTTCAAAACTATGGGAGCGAGTTTTGGAGCGTAGATTGCGTCATGATACTAATGTTTCTCAAAATCAATTTGGATTCATGTCGGGCAGGTCTACTATGGAAGCCATACATTTATTGAGAGGTTTGATGGAGAAATATAGAGAGAATAAGGAGGATATACATATGATATTTATTAATTTAGAGAAATCATATGATAAAGTTCCAAGAAAAGTGCTTTAAAGAGTTCTTGAAAAGAAAGGAGTTAATAACACTTACATTCAAATCATTAAAGATATGTATGCAAGAGCTATTACTTGTGTTCAAACACAAGGTGGTTTGACCAAGTATTTTTCCATTTCGATTGGATTACATCAAAGATCAACCTTAAGCCCATATCTTTTGCTTTAGTCATGGATGTTCTCACTAGACATTTGCAAGAGGATATACCTTGGTGTATGCTTTTTGTTCATGATATTCGTCTTGTTAATAAAATTAGAGTGGGAGTTGAAGGTAAACTTGAATTATGGAGGTTAACCTTAGAGTCTAAAGGTTTTCACTTGAGTAGATCTAAAATTGAATATATAGAGTGTAATTTTAGTAGTAATAAACTTAGTGAGAGGATTGTGACTTTGGGCGATCAAGCCATTAATAAGAGCACACATTTTCGATATCTTAGATCTATTGTTCAGAGTGATGGTGAAATAGATGGGGATATTATCAGAAGAATTCAAGTTAGATGGTTGAAGTGGAGGAGTGCATCAGGCTTGTTGTGTGATAGAAAAGTCCCCCACAAACTTAAGGGAAAATTCTATAAGATGATGGTCAGACTTGCAATGCTTTATGGTGCTGAATGTTGGCCATTAAAAGAGAAGCATAATACTAAGCTAAGTGTTACAGAGATGAAGATGTTCAGGTGGATGAGTGGCTTTACCCTTAGAGATAGGATATGAAATGAGCATATACGTGAAAAGGTTAGAGTGGCGCCAGTGGAAGATAAGATTAGAGAGAGTCCCCTTAGATGGTTTGGACACATAAAACGGCAGCCTTTCGATGACCCGATTAGGAAAGTAGATGTATTAGATTTGATTTATGTTAAGAAAGGTAAAGGTAGACCTAAAAATACTTGGTTAGAAAATATTAGAAATGATCTTTCTTTATTAGATTTAAATGAGAATTTGACTTTTAATAGGACACAATGGAGAAAAATGATTCATGTAACCGACCCCACGTAGTGGGACATGATGTTGTTATTGTGTTGTTGTTGTATAATAAATAAAAAATAAAAAAAATCATGAATCTTCCTATGCTCTTTTCATTGCAGCTGAAAGGATATTTTGTCCTTCTATTTTGACAAAAATGTAAATGCATTAATTAAATACATAAACCCTTACTCTATTCATTCAAAACACCCATCCCCTCATAAAATAACCCACCCGCTTCCTTCTCATAGAAATTCACACACAGAACTCCCAGACCGAGTGCTCGATCCTCCCTCTCCCTTTCTAATAGTACTTGATCCTGACCACATGTAGCCGTCCCTACGCCAACTAAGCCTCTCCCAACCTAGCCATCATCCTCGTACACCTCTAGCCGCCGATATGCTCCATTCAGCTGGTTGTCGCAACTCCCACCACTGTCCGACACTTCTTGGCTAAAGTCATTAGAGGTTATCATTGTTTTTCTAAACCCTAAAACTTAGAAACCTGAGATAATGCATTTGGAGCGAAGAGGAAGCATCCATATACGCATTTCTTAGCTTGGTAGGTAGAAGCTTGTCAGAGGCATTTGCATGTCATGGGTGGACCCCACCAGCTATGCACTTGGCATGGTGAGGAAGAACTTACACATGCTTTTCTTAGCATGGTGGGTGGAGACTCATAGGCGAAGCGTGCGGTGTAGTAGATGAACCTGCGAGCGATGCATTCATTGTTGTAGGGCAAATCCATGCATGCTTTTCTTAGCGTGGTAGAAGGAGCCTCGTCAGCGACTCATGTAACACAAACATGTGTTTTGGCTAAACTAAATTTCTCGTGCAGGTACATCATACATTCCTTTCTTGGGGTGGTGGGATTATATAATTTCGACCACAGTGTCACCTGACACTAGTCAAATGCCTAAAATGACAATACATGGAATGCATGTCATATCCCTACTCATTCATGTTTCCATATTTGTTCCCTAAGCAGCTTTCTTAGCAACCAGATCTGCAACCCTAATTCGTGTAACAAAATAAAAGGCGAAGGCAAAAATTCATAAAAAGTGCAAAATATCAAAATGTTGTGGGCACCGAAAATTTGCGCCCCGCCCTCTCCGCGGACCCTTTCTTTATTTTAAGGTCGCCGAGAAGAGTTTTAACAAGTACGTTCTAAGGAAAAATTTTAGAAGGCAAATTGGATTTTGAATAAGACATTACTAAGAGATTTTGCCCACATTTTGCGAGGAGTTTATGATATGAGTTCAGGTTTCCTATAGGCACAAACCATTGTAGTTAATTACCCCTCCCAATAATGAGAGAGAACTTTCAATTAAGGCTAGTTGTCAAACATATACATAGCATCCGGCGTATAGTAGCAGCATATTTATGAGTGCTTGATATAAGCCATTTTTACTCAAATTCAATCGCTCTCAATATCGTTGGATTCATTTAAGTTGAATTGCATAAACTTGATTATATGTATACTGAATTTGGAGTCTGAATGATCTCAAATCAATTGCTAAAGTTTCTAGCCATAATACTTGGGTGGATTGAAGTTTGAAAATTATGTTGAATTCGTATTAGATCAGATGAATTTCCTGATGATGTATTATAGACAAAAAATTTAACCACTGCTCTACGTCTAAGGATTGATAGAATTATTGAGCTAAATGATCTACAATCATATTACATTGTCATTCTAGAGAAAATAAAAAACAATCTTGTTACAGGTATTTGAATGTTAATATTAACATATTACTATTATGTGAAAAACAAAAACAAAACAAGTTTCAATGTAGGAGGATGCTTATACTTTCAAAAATCCATAAAACATTTGTTAAACTCCCAATATCCGAATTCTCAAATATAGCAAATAAATTACCTCAGTGGACTTACAAAACTCCTCATCTGACCAGCAGTTCTCATCCATTATAGTACCTTGTGGCCAATCTGGATTAGATACTATAGAAGAAACAGAAGAAACAACCACAACTCTTTTCACATTTGCCTTCGTGCATGCTTTGAGTACGTTTTTAGTTCCCACAAGAGCAGGTTTTATTAGTTCTTCCTGAAAAATATAATTTTTTGGAAGAAAAAAATCTGCTAAACAGTCCCATTTGGTCTACAAATAGGTGGAAAGCATAGAATCAACAAAACTTAAACCAAACTATTACTACCTCTGGATTCGAAATTCCGCTTAAAATAACAGGGCTAGCAACATGGAAGACTCCTTCACAACCAGAAATAGCTGCCTCAACAGTATTGTAGTCAAGCAAGTCTGCCTTAAAGAGTTGCAGATTCTCTGTGGCCTTATCCAACTTCTTCAAATGATCATTCTTTTCATTACCTTAAGATACCAAGCTCAATAAGTATACCAATTTCATCATAACAACAATAAAATTTGATTTCATATTGCTCATAATAGTTGTAATTGATCTAGTATATTCGCCATTTATTTTTGATAAAATATGCCCAAAAAATTTGTTTCGCAGACAACTTATTGAAGTATGTCGCAAATGAAATTGATTTGAACTAGTTGTATTTAAACATTTTAGTCAGAAACGAACTTTCAAGCATATTTTTTTAGCACATTTGACTGATTACAGTGATTATGAGACATAAAATCAAATCCCACTATTAATACACAATGTTTAATGAGACATGGAAGGGTTTAACATTCATTTGTTGGACTCAATATAGATCTAGGAAAAGAATTGTTTGTAGTTGTTTGGCTATAAGTACTAAATCCAGTAAATCAAGATTTAACAAATCGAAAGGATTAAAATATAAAAACTATTTAGCATAACTAATAACGCAGTTAAAACTAAATTAGATTCAAGCCTCGTTTGGGATGGCTTTCTTAGTGCTTCTTAAAGCAGTTTTTTAGTAAAAAAAATTAATTTTTGTATTAAAAAGTTGTTTTAAGAAACAACAAGAAAGTCCTCCCAAACGAAGACTCAAAATCTCCAACATTCTATTTGGGTGGATTTAAGCTAAATCTTGCCTAATACAGGATAGCAAACAGCCCCTCAAAGCTGGAAAGTGATCTAGGTATGCTGACATGCACAAGCAGAACAGTTTCACTTCTACAACAGTTGTAGCACGTCATGAATTAGACAAAAGCAAAAGTAGAATGTTTATTTCCTGAACAGAGTTGAAACAATAGAAGAAAGGAAAAAGATAGGCAGAAGTACTTGGATCTCTGACGGTGCCATGAACCTTATAACCCTTGGAGAGGAGAAGCTTCACAAGCCAGGAGGCAATAAAACCCCCTGCTCCAGTAACACAAACTCTCCCTATCTCACTCTTATGCTCCTCCATTTTTAGCTCCACTTCCAGCTTCCCTCGCTCTCTCCCGAGAGATTCCCTCCCTCCTTCCCTCCCGCTTGCTTAATTTTCATCGTTTTAAATATGATAGAGAACATTCGTCAGAGCTTGCATTTTTCTCTTACAATCCACTCACGTGACGCGGGAGGCGGCGTGATGATGGGTTGAAATGACGAACCATATTTTTATTTTTAATTTAAAATCTTTTGGGTGTCATATATACAAATAATATAATTTAAGCGTTAAATATAAAAAATATATAATTCTGTGCGCTGCCTTCGTAAATCTCCCAAAAAAATTTAAGAACACGCGGGAGGCGTGAGATGTATTTTATCAGTTATAAATGATACACTACACTTCTCTCTAATTGGAGAATATGTTGATATAATATAACTGATATGAATGGTGGAGGTTGAATTTCATGATGGAATTTATAGGAGCGTTGAGAAATTAGAGTTATTTTCAATTGATTTTTTTTTTTATTAAATTGTGATGAGGAACATTATAGCTTAAGTGTTTCTTAGGATTAGCTTACTATAGTTTGTTAGAAGCTTTTTTAGAATATTCTATAGATAATTTATATATGTATGCATTGCAGTAGGAAAGACATTATTGATGAATAGAATTCTCCTTTAAGCCTTTGAGTTTTGGTCAATCTTATGTTCTTGGAAATCCTTCAAGCATCATTTTCATCCAATGATCCAATGACGATCTCCCCACATCAGTTGGTACCAGAGCCCGAAGCTTGCGAAGAACGATAAACTGCAGAAGGTGGGTTGTCGACGATGATCGAAGCCGAAGAAAATGAGCGGTCGACAAAGATTGTCGCCGAAAGAGATGGGCGGTCGATAAAGATCGCCGCCGAAGAAGATGGGCAGTCGACGATGATCAATGCCGAAGGAGATGGACGATCGACCACGAAGAAGACGACTATCGTTTGCTTCAACTTCTACTCCAATAGTGAGAACCACCACCCCACTATCCTCATGAAGATAGCCGTCAAGGAAGAAGGGATGTCGACCGTGATCGATGCCACGAAGCCCTTCGGGTGGCTCAATTGGAAGCATCACTTGATCGGATTGATGCTTTATTTGCTCATTTCAACTTTTCTTTAAAACGAGTATGCACATTGGTAATTGAACTATCTTCGGCCATCTACTCACACACGCTCTTAAAGATCGATTATGCACTTTCCCGACTTCCTCCGCTCCTGCATCCGCCTTCGTGCGCCACTACCGCGTGACACCATCCGCCTAAATTGAACCCGATCAGTCCTGCACAAACACCACTCCTCTCTTGTGACCCCAAACCCACATCAGAAAGGCTGCACGGAGAGGGCGTTATGGATGTAACTTGCATCAATCTCTTGTCCATCGCCATTAAAAGGATGAGACAATGCTTGAAGGAAAAAGGTTTGCTATGAATCTAAGTGGTTGAGGCTGACATGCTTGACCTTCTGTTTGAGAGTGAGAGCTTTGATATTGTTGTAGAGAAAGGAACTACGGATGCATTGTATCTTGACAGTGGTGATCCATGGAATCCCAGGCCTGAAACGGTAAGCAAAGTGATGAAAGTGCTACAAGGTGTGCACAAGGTTTTGAAACCAGATGAAGTTTTCATCTACATTTCTTTTGAGCAGCCACACTTAAGGCGTGAACTATTTGAAGCTCCATGTTTGACATGGTCTGTAGAATGGACTATTTTGTCTTTTTGTGGACTTGGAGAGGGCACGACTGCCATGAATTTGTTGAGGAATATCATAAACAGGCATTTAGAAAAAAGTCTTGACGACCTCACAACAGAACAAGCATTGAATGGGAGCAGGCTCTTTGGGTCGAGAGAAGACTATCACGACACACTTATGCCTTAGCTTTCACGAAGGTATGTCAAGATCTTCATGCCCTTAGCATTGCTAAAATAAATATAAATGATTTTGACGTGTAGCAAAGCTGTTGGAAGTGGTATTGTGAACGTTTTCCCTGCATGTGCGAAAATGTCAGGTTTGAATTCGACTGACAAAGCCGATCTATCGCAATGCCCCCAAGCTGTTTGATGTAATGTCGATGAAGGGTCTGACCCCAAATTTGTTGGGATAGTCTATAAGGGATTACTAGAAGATGGAAAACTGATAGAATTAAAATGAATTTCAAGAACTTCAGCACAAGGATTTGTAGAAATAAAGAATGAAGTTATTTTGGTTGCCAACCGCTAGTACAAAAACCAACCCCCTTCCTTCCCCCGTCCGCCTCCACCGGGCTATCCTTCTCTAGTAAATGCTGCTTTGCCACCTTGGTAAATTAGCATCCTTCCTGAATGCAGAAATGTGGTCTTCAACACCGCAAAAGTTTGCATTCAAACATCACAAATGCAAATGTTAGACTCTAGTAACGAACAACTTATGCATGAATGGTATGATGAGAAAATTGCTTCAATGGTAGATAATTACCTTCTTACAACCACTGGTATACTAGAGCCAATAAATGTGTCCAAAGACACCAGTGATTATCTTTTGTACATTACAACTGTTGATCTGAATTCAATTGAAAGGTTTCTGAGTAGCGATCAACCTCTTGTTATCATCATACAGTTTGCTGATCATGCATTATATGTTTTTTTTAAATGGGCAGCTGCCAAGCTCTTCTTATGGGAGAAAGGAAATGAAGTTGAACTCTCTCGAAGGTACTTCTTCTGTCAAATAGATGCATGGGGATTTTGTTGGGCAAGCACATCCTCCTTTAACATGGTTCGAAGCATACTGTGATGCACCGGGTGAACAAGAGCTGTTGGCTTGGGCTCCTCTAAATGAGCTTATGGGCTTGCATCAAAGACCCAAAATCTTCAACCTAGGAGGACTGATTATAATGTACACCCTCCTCGATGACACGCTTCAACGAAGTTGAGCTTTTTGACGCAAGGGGAGAATGATGTGGAACATCATAGCTTAAGTGTTCCTTAGGACTAGCTTACTATAGTTTATTAGAAGCTTTTCTAGAAGATTCTACATATAGTTTATATATGTATGCATTGTCGCAGGAAAGACATTATTGATGAATAGAATTCTCCTTTAAGGCTTTGAGCTTTGGTCTATCCTCTGTTCTTGGAAATCCTTTAAGCATCGTCTTCTTCCAACAATCCAACGATGATCTCCCCACATCAAATTATTTGAGAAGAAGATATTATAGACCAAGAAATATAGTTTAATATTGGCAATGATGTCAGAAATTAGAGTTTGTGTTGACTGTGTGCATTGGCATTACTGGTAATGACAGTCTTTGACATTATAGACAATAATATATAATAAAGTCGACAAAGAGTTAACATTGTTGTTGATGGTGTACATCAACTTTTTAAGCAATATCACACATCAATAATGTGATTTGACCTTATAGGTGATGATGTGAGTCAATAGTGTGCATTAGTCTAATTAAAGTTGGAGTATGTCGGCACCATAAGTATTGATGATGGGTGATGAACTTGGAAGACACCTTTCTGTCAGACAATGATGGTAATGAGGTTGTAGACATGTGACAGAAGTCAAGAGATCACAATTGGGTGATAGTGTCAAGCAATTGTAGTTAGGAGATTGTAATCCCGCAATAGTTGATGGAATATGATGGGTGGACGATGGTAGTCAAATGGAAACAATTAGGAGATGATAATCAATGATGATGATAGCTGGTGATGAGCATTGAAATCAAATATTAATTAGAGCTCTAGAGTTCTTCAGATCTCTAAAACCTCTCCAAATATAATATAGTCCCCTTTTCATATAAAAATGTGGATTTATCTATAATTTTTTAGGTGTGGCATTTTTGTACATTTATTCAAAATCTCAAAACACTCCATTAGATGACACACGTTGAATCGTTTGATCATAGAATATTTTTTGAGCATTTAAGTGTTATAATAACCTTAGAATTTAGTGATGTTAGGCTCGTTAAATTTCTCTTGATAAGAAACTTATCTTGATTGTAAACATGCAAAAATCATATATCAGTTAATTATGTAATTATGTTTTAAAATTTTTATTAAATTTCAGAGGATTGATTTGCACTAATTTGAATTTAGATTGGATCAACTTTAAAATTATCGGGTTCGTCTTATCAAGACATTGAGTATAACTATAACTTTATATAAATCAGAGTTCGAGTTGTCAAGAATTTAATTATGGAAGGCTCAAATTATAATATCCATTAAGATCAATACTTAATTAAGTGCGACGATCATATACTATTTACCTCCTTATTTTCAAAAGTTGAAATTTGTGAATTCAAAACTATGCATTAAGCCTCTAAAATAATTTTTAGTGCTAAATTATAATTTCAAAACTCACAATGCACTACTCGCTAAATGTTTATATGATAGTAAACTAAGAAAATGTCCTCAATCATAATTTTATCATTTTATTTTTAAGTCAACATGTCAATTGGAGTAAAAATATCACAAATTTTAATCTAAAATCCTTTGAACATGGTCAAAATTACTTGTAGAGTTCCTATCCTCCCCCTCCCAAAAAAAAATCTAGAATAATAAAAAAATATCATAGAGGAGTACTGTGGCACACGTCATCTGTATTTCTAGGCCATGCGAACACAATTTTTTATTTTTATTTTTTTGACTTTTCTTTAAAACTATTATTTAAACGTTTGAAAAATATTTACTTAAATTATAATTTTGATAAGAATGTTACAATTTTTTGTTAAGCAAAAACTGCAATAAAATATTTTGATATATTATTATTTTACTATAATTTTCATTTTAATAGTGATTTTCTTACTTATGTTATTTTTAACTAAGAATTTTGATCTAATTTTTTTAATTGAACAATCATGTGTGTGTATTATTGTTTCACCTAATAATTTTTGCTCAAACTATTGTCATTTTGATTTTGAGAGAATTTTTTATTTTTGGATATCACAAATCATGACTTCTCTACCTTCAATGAATTTTTGTGTTCAAATCATTCACAAAAAAAATTTGAATTTTTTTATGAATGTGGATAGCATTTTCCATTAAGAGAGTACTTAATCCATTTTCACATTTCCATTCATTTAACATAGAGCAATTAGAGAAAAAAGAGAGGAGAGAGGAAAAAAAACTTAACATTTGGAGGTCGTAGAGTGATTTTTGCTAATCGGTCTTGTTGGTAAAGTTGTTCGTCTCGAGATAAGTTGCCATCACCCTACCTCTGATTTCAATAATTTTATGTATTTTGTGTTTTATGAATTTTAATTGATCAAAACTTACAAAAGTTGTAATTTTTTTAGCAAACTTTCGCCGCATAATTTTTGGTATGTAATAGATATCGTCAGTATAAGTATTTGACTGGAATATATGTAATTTTCATCGAGTTTTTTTATGTTTTGGGAGAAATATCCTATTTGAATAATTTAGATAAATTTAAATATTTTGAAATAATTATTAAAATTTTTTATATGTGTATATAACATGCATATTTGTTATAATATAGTTACTGTATATACATACATGTGAAAAAAAAAAACACACACCACGTTTTCTTATAAATTCCACTAATTAATTTTGGTTCATATACAAAATTGACATGTATTAATATGATACAGTGAACTAAGTATTGAGTGTGAAATGAGATGTTTATTATATTATATATGCTATGAAATATGTATATATATATAAAAGGTTGGCCAGAAATGATTGACTAATTCAGATTAATTGGAGATATGTTATCTTGTATAGGAGGATGAGTTGATAGAATTTCCTTTAAAAAAGATTTATGTTATAATTCTAAATCATATGAAAACGAATGCATAAATAAACATATTGATGTGATATGAAATACTGATTGGCAAAAAATGATGACTTTTGATATAATAGTCATGTAACCTAAATGACTTGTGATATGACTGATTCCTGAAAATATGACTAATATGATTAAGACTGATTTATTTAGGGTTGACTTACATGATTGGGTATAAGAAAATACTATAAATAACTGGATGTCTTTTCTTGCTTATAGTGCTTGCATATACATATGAGAGGAATAAATATATAATAAATTACATAATTGACATGACATAATTTAAATAAGATACTAGTTATGATTGACATAAGTATTTGATTAGACTAATAAAACTAATATAAATACATTTTGATATATGAATAACATGATTTACATTATTTATATGCATAGCGTAGACATTGTACGACATGCATATGATAATGATAGGTGTACTGATGAAATAAGATGTTATATAAATTATTTTATAATTATTGGGTATAGAATTGCTACGACTTATTGATTATTGTTCACCTGTTTGTATTAATGTTTATTGATCATATAACCTATAATTATTTCATTGATCGTTACATGTTTTTATAGTTATATGTTCATATTGATAGTGATTAAATTATTACATGTATATTATTTCTATTATCTTGCATTGATTTAAGTTGTAGGTTATGGTAACCTAATGAGTTGTTAGTCTATCCTATGTTTTAACATATTTTTTTAGGAAGAAATCAGGATCTAGAGGAGTTTAGCAGATTTGGGATTCATGTTTTATTTTATTTCTACATTTTTATAGTTTTATTCTTTTGTAGTCAAGAACTAAATGATATATTGATGAAAGTATTGATTGAATTCTTGTCTATTATACATGAATTTTGAGGTATGAATATAGTCTTATATTTTGACGTATATGATTTTTAGTTGTTTCCGCTAGATTGATTTATGTTGATGAATTCAAGAAAGCTCTGATTGGTTAATTAATAGATAAATAGATAGTTCTTCTAAAATTAGATTATGAGGTGTTACAAATTGAAATATACTTTTTACAAGAACTTTCAAAAAAATTGCTTCTCACAAACACCTTTACAAAAAAATGTAGATGTCCCAAATAGACTTTATATATATAACTTACTTTCTTTAAAAATTCTAAAAGGTTGATGGTATAATCTTATTTGTAGCCTGTAATCAATTAACTTAATTGCATTGACGGGTAAAAGATGACGAATCTTAAATGACTATTGAAAGTCATATGTAAAAATAAATGATTAATAGAAATAAATGAAAGATAAGATAAAATTGATAGATGGATAGATATGATAAATATCAGATGAAATGATGAAAATACTATTTTAAATATTGATGTCCTCCCTTATTACTCTTTATAATTGTATTCATGATTGCATTTACGTAATAGTGCATTGAACTAATTGATAAATAGATTGATATAACATACTGATAAATAGTTATAAATGACATAATGATTGAAAGAATTATATAATAGAATCATCAATATGAATATAACTAATAGATGCAACACCTATTATAGATTTATAGGACTTTTTACTAATTTTCTTATAGATTGATAGATGTCTTTTTGTTAGTGAGATACTCTTATTTAAATATCATATTGATTTTTATTATTGATTGATATTGATTTCATGGATTATTTATCATTCATATTAATAGCTTATTGATTGATATTAATTAAAACTACAACAAGCATATTAAATCTTTTGACTTGTATTGAAGGCAGTAGTAAGTTTTTGTTACTACCTGCTTATAATGTAATTTTTACATGATTTCAGGTAAAGATAAGGATCCTACAACATTAGGCTAGATAGAGATGATAGTTCTGTGTCAAATTAATCTAATTATAAATGAATGATTATTGATTTTTACTTAAAGAAAAATGAATAGAATGAGTTGAAAAGATGATAAAGAGAAAATAAAAGAAATTCTTTTATTTTAGATCTTAGGGTATAACACAATTTCGTTAGCCTTCTCTTTAACTCATTTAGTTTCCTGAAATCATAAAATATTTATGTTCCTATAAATCATAATATCTATTTATTCCATTAAGTTTCTTGTAAGAGAAACTATATTTCAAAATTCTATCATAATTCTATTATCACAGACTAGCTTCTTTTGTCCATATTTGTCCATAAAATGACAACCGTACCATTGCCTACTTAACATTGCGCCTAGGCACCGGTACAGCGGCCTTTGCACACCTCTTGCTATTTTCAGGCCATATTCAAGCTATATAGCGCGTCGCTTCCAGGGAATGTCCTAGCAATAATATAATGTATTAAATAATTCATATTATGATTATTTGACAAGTTTTACGTTAGTTGCCAACTTCCTACTAGAACCCTCCATTTTTTTATCAAAAAATTGGGACCTGACAACAACAGTATAGAGTCTTAGACAAATTTTAAAATAAAATAAATAATCTAAATAAAAAGTAGATAAATTTTGTTTAAATCATCACTAGATGGGAATACTTCAGGGTAAAATGAACACAGATTTTCATCAACTGCACAAGTTATGAAATAAAAAAATCAAAGCCATACCAAAAGATTTCTATATGAATGCCCATACAATATCACAACACAGCATTGCCATATATATATATAATTGTATCGTTTTTGCCATTTGTTTTGCTCACTCAGCTTTTACTGGAGGTGCTGCTTTTCGTGTATACATTTTCTACACTGATCTGGTGGGATTTTAGTATGCCTTGGACGATGAAACTCTTTTAATATGCAGTCTTTTTTCTTATTGCTTTTTAAAATAATTTTTACTAAGAAACTATTTAAGAAGCAGAAAGAAAACATCCCAAATGAAGCCTTAGACTTCATTTGGGACGGCTTTTTATTGCTTTTTAAAACGATTTTTTAGTTTAGTTAAATTTTTTTAATTTTTATACTAAAAAACTATTTTAAAAAGCACGATGAAAACTAGTCCAAGCTAAACCTTAGGAAGCAATAAGAAAGCAATCCCAAATCAAGCTTTAGTCTCTATTTTTCATGTTTCCTTTGGCTTTTCCCCTCTTAACTGTTAGTTAATTTTTTTTTTTTTTAATTTTATGAACTTGTTCTTTTTTTAATGCAGCTTCAGTTTTTGCATTTTAATCTTTGTTATTATGTATCCTCCTTTTATGGTTAATGAATTGGGCTATGCCCCCAATTTGCTTGGGATATCGACCACCAACTTAAATAATCACAAGAAGGCGTTCAGCTCAAAAAAAAAAAAAATAATAATAAATAAATAAAATACACACACACATTTTAGTTTAACTATCATCAAGAGCACAAAAATAATTCAAATTTGATTCTCTTTGAATTAGCCGCATTCACAAATGTGCTTGTAGTAATCAGAGGGTACAAAGTCATTGTCTTTCAAGTGATTTATTTCTTCAATGTATCTGCTACAAAGTAAAACATAGCTTTTTTCTTTTGTAGGCCAGCGAACAAAACAAATATTCACAATTGTTAACTATGTTCCTCAAGCACTGGTTAAGCGATTGGAGAAGAAATCCTTTGCCAGTGCCTCCGCAGCTGTTGCACAAATATAGTACATTGTCAAATTCTTTTTTTTTGACAGAATCAAAGGATGTAAAGGCCAAAAAAATAAATCTCAGCAATCTTACAAGGGCAGCATCTTGTCCAAAGCAATAAATAAATATAAGAAAGATGCTAATAACATATCAATTTTTTTTGGCTATGAGAGAGAGAGAGAGAGAGAAGAATTAAATTGATTCCTTAATTCTTTATGAATGATCAAAATAGTCTCCAACTATATTAAAAGATCGTCATGGTCTCTCAAGCTCTTAAAAAAGAACTAAAATAGCCTCATAGTGAGACTATTTTGGTTCCTCTTTAAGTAGTTGACGGATCAAAATAGTCTTTTAATATTAATGGATACTACTTTGATCTTTTATAAAGAGCCAGTGAATCATTTTGATTATTCTCTCTCTCTATATATATATCTATGGGCTAATGTTCATTATAATGCATGAGTGCGCTTCTGATGGGAGCATCTTAATTCTGGCATGCAGATATTAATCTACAAAACTTACACAGCAGATCTTTGACGAAACATTGTCTTCTGAGCATCTGAAGCAAGAATGAAGAGAGTTGTTCAGCCATTGAAAGCAAAAAATGACCTAAAGAAAGTCCAATATTCACATGATCGATATAATAAGAACAGAAATTTATATCATCTTAAAAAAAAAAACATTATTTACCAGCAATGAACTTATTGCTAAAGTGCATAATAAAGTTTTACAAGCTACATATTATATGTCGTTGCTACTCTCACATAGCTGGACAAGCTGCATTGCGAGTGTATCGTATATAATTGTGAAATTATGAAGGAGTTTATGCAATATAGCATTTTCCATCTAAAGTTTCTTGAAAAGGTAAATAATTAGTGTCAAACCTTTACAAATAAAAGAAGATGAATATTATTATCCAAAAAAGCCTGCATTTGGTGATTGTGGGCTCCGAAAATTCGGCCCCGGCCTCCGCTCGCGCTTTCTTTTTATTCGGCGAGGGAATTTTAACTGAATAAGTTCCGAGGTAAATTTTGGAAGGCAGATGGGTTTGTAGATAAGACACTACCTAGAGATTTCACCCTCATTTGTGAGGACTTTATGATCTGAGTTCTGGTTTCCTATAAGCGCAAGCCCCTATAGTTAATTACCCCTCTCGATCACGAGAGAGAACTTTCGATTAAGGCTAGTCGTCAATCAGATACGTATAAATACGTGTTATCTGGCATATAGTAGCAGCATTGGGTATGAAAATTGGAAATTGGGTTTGGATTTGGGATTTTGGTTTGAATTTGAGCATTTGAAAAGGTTCGAAAAGTTTGATATTTAAAATAGAAATTTCACCATCGTTCACTTAAAGCGGATGGTGGGGGAATGGATGATAGACCCGATCAAGATCCCATGGTTCCGTCGTCCCGGGCCATCGTGGTCCCTGGTCTACTTAGTCAGAGGAGGTAGTCGACCCAACCTGACAGAAGGATCCTTGTCGGTAGCCATGGGTTGCTTCGTTCAAGGAGATCTTGTAGACCGGGGTTGAATGTTTGTCTAAGGGGACAAATTTAAATCCATCTTAGCTGACAGAGGGCTTTGTGCCCTATCAATCATATCCTATTGATTCATATCTCAAGGATTTAACGCCACTAAGGAGCGTATTGGCTCTGCCCATAACCGCTATCTGTGGTGCCATTTGTCGGCAAAACCACTCGGTTCAGAGGGCCCCGGGTCATAACCGTTTACATGCAGTGCCATTTGGCGGCGAAACTGCCGGTTAGAGGACACGTACCACGTCCTTACTGGCAAGAGAATGTTTGAGAATGAATCATAGTGATATTTTCGACTAGGCATTTGGCTCTTTATGAGCTAGAGTTTATTTGAATTTGTCCACCCCGGCAGACTGTTGTGAAGGGTGGATGGGCTTTGCTTTAAGTGTTGATGGATTTATTTCAATTTTAAACATTTTTGGACTTTTGGGATTTTTGTGGAGTTTTGAATTTTTGGATTTTTATGGATATTTTGGGTGGATCTTTGAAATATTTGAAATGAACTTTAAATATTTGGGAGATATTTAAAAATATTTGGGAACCCCTCTGATTGAGATCTGCATTCAACACGGCCATCATCGGGGTGACCTCAAGGTCACTTGAAAAATATTTGAATTTTGTAGAAGTTTGAGGGCATTTTGAAATATTTTGTGAACCCCTTCAGTTGAGATAAGAAATCAACACGGCCATCATCGAGGTGTTTGGGGGGCATTTCCATTTAAAGCTTGAACCTTGTCGACTCTGTCTAGCTGTCAACAGAGGATCAGGTTTCTCGTAGGCTTTGTGCCTTTGATCAGTGAATTCTCTTGATTGTAGGAATTGAATGCCTAATATGAATGTATTAAGATAAATATGACGGTCGCCACAACCGTATATTTGTTTGTTGGTTCGAACCCTATCAACTTCTATTGACCCGTATAGAAGGATCGGTTTCGAACTTGAATTCACTTGTCAACCCGCGCAGCATCCCTAGACGTCACGTGTGTACCAATAACACGCTCACCGGGGCCCATGCGGGTTGAGATTGTATTTACCCTTTTTAGTGTACATATGTGTATACAAACTACGGTGCACATGTGAGGATATTCTTGAAATATTGGTGAAACGCCTTCTGTCCGCCTCCAAGAACGTTGCGGATCCGGTGGCGTGGCGTAGTAGCTTCTAGATCAGTTGTTTGCTGCTTTGTACAGGTAGACTGTCGTGCACTACTTGTACGATTTAAACAGGTAGATTGTAGTACACAAGCTAATCTCCTGCTTTACATTTGTTGATGACTGCATTCATTATAATTGTTTCATGTTTTCTTGCAGATCGTGTACTTTGGGTACAACAAATTTCCTGCAACGACTCGTAAGAGCCTGCACTTATTGAAGGTCTTCTGTATTTTGTTCGTTGTCATTCGTAGATGGACTGATGAATACATGAAATGTCATCTACATTTGTTTGTAAATGCCCATATATATTGTAAATCTTTGTCCGCCATCATTATCTGCCTTCAAGTTGATTGATGATCTATTACATTCACTTATATCTTTGTTAGTAGCTCCTTTTGTAGATTTACAATACCCATGAGCCTTTCTTCATGGATTAACACTTCCATTATGCATTCTGCATGATCGCCACTTTTATGAGCTATCTATTGCGTGCATTATAGCTCATTGGTTATTTGACACATATGCTTGCAATTTAACCTCGTATAGAGGTTGTTATACCTTCATGTATTGTTTGTAAATGTATCACTATATTCATAACTCATTCAATATTATCATCTATTGGAGCTCTTGTACGATAACCATTGAGTTGAAATGATGATTCTTACTGGTTATTGCTTGGAGACAAGTCATGTTTGATTTTGTGAATGATCTCATAGGTTCTAATAGCCCCCATATCATAACTTCACAATCTTCTTCTTATTTGCAACCAAATCCCCACTTGCGAGTTCTTGGCCTTCAAAATTGATTTATGGCAAGTGTAAGGAACTTGATATTATCCTCAATGTCTTTATTCTAATCCACATGACTCTCACAAGTGTAAGGGGCTTATGCATGAATTCTCACTTCAATGTATGGCATTGATTTGAATACATTTAAATGATCGAGGGGGCTACTTATTTGAAGATCTTTGCATTATTGCTAGTTGGCATCTCCATGGGGACTCTTAATTTTATGGGAAACTTCATGTCATTGATTGTTGTCATTTGGTTCTTGACTTGGATTTCATTTGAAGTAATAACTTTACAAAATTACAAGTTTTTTTATTGTCCACAAATTAATTCAAGTTTGAGCTCTTGTAGTCATTTGCAAGTTCAATCCAAGTTTTGTTCTCTTTTGAGTTCGAGATCATTTAAGTTCTATCCTTGTTTATAAGTTCTCTGCTTCTTTGCAAGTTTGATTGCATGTTCAAATTGTTCACTGTTGTTCAATCTGGTCCGAGTTCATAAGTCCCCTGTAGTTCACTTGAATTCGAGCCATTCTTTGTTTCGCTTGCACTTGAAGTTATTAGATTGTTTGAGTTTGAATTAAGTCCATTTGATGCTCCAATCAATGTCCAAGTAAAGCTCCAAATTGTCCCAAGTACAAATTGCATTTACCCGAAATTTCGGCAGCCTTCCGACGTCTCCCCCCGTTTAGGGGAAAACTACAGAAAACTGAGCCTCCCGCCACGCTAGAGAAAAGCGTGCACGATAGGTGCCCTCAAAAGAGGGCACCGCGGCCGTAATAATTTTTATTCCCCACCACGCCAGAGAAAGGCGTGTATGGGTCTTCGGTACCTGTTACAAAAGAAAAACAATTATTTTCCCTCAAGCGGGTACTTATGGATATCCCTACTTCATCGTATACGTCACACCAGATTCCCATCCTAGCACGCTAAGAAAAGCTTATATCAAATATAATTAAATATTTAATTATAATTAATTTAATTAAATATAATAATAATAATAATAACTATACCTAATGGGTCGGTTTAGGAGATCGGGCAAGGGTAGAGGGAGGAGTCGGCTTCGGCAAGCAGAGAGGAGTCGTGGATGGGGCGTCGGGTTGCACAGGTAAGGAGAATGATCTCTTCCTCTCTCTCTCTCTCTCTCTCTCTCTCTCTCTCTCTCTCTCTCGGCTTGGGGTCGGCACAGGAAGAGGTGGAGTTCGGGTTTGACGGGAGGAAGAGCAAGGTGTCGGAGAGGGGAGATGCTTCGGGACAGAGCAGCGAATGGAAGAGGCGAGTGAGAAGCAGAGATCGTGAGCAGCCGAAGAGGAGGGGTTTGGTTGCTTTTAAAGGCCTCGGAGAACAACGAACGAGGAGCTTCATACGGGAATCCCGCGAGGAGATGCTAACTGTGCCGAATGCACAGGGATTTTGACGAGATTTCAGGCGTGTTTTGCGGAGGATTTCGGCAGAATTCTGGGATCCGTCGGGCAAGGTATGATTTTGAGCCCCCTTTTTTGTTGTTTTCCATTGGATATAGTAAGCAGGTCAACAGTGATGTTGTATTGTAATGAAAGAAAAAAAATAATTGCAACTCTCATAAGATGGACTAGCTGCTGCTTAACTGCCGTGGGGTACACACACAAAAGTATTAAGTTCCAATGTGTGTTTCCAAGTCAAATCAAATCGTTGCGTGACAACTTGAAAAGCAGTGGAGAAGCAACATTTCCATACTGTAAAACCAATAAAAAGGGTTGCTACTCGGCAAAATTGTTAGACCGGTCCATTGGACCAGCCCAACCCCGTATGGACTGGATCACGCAAAATACAACCGGACTTTTTTCCGCCTCTTTGTACTACCAACCGAACCGCCGGATCCCATGTAGTGGTTTAGGAAAGATTTTTGAGGGATTTAGGAGGGGAATTTGAATGTAGGGACTGTTTAGAGATTTCCTTTTGGATTGTATGCATTAAATAGTTTATTTTCCTAGGGTTAGGACGTCTTGAATTTGGTTGAAATTTGAGATCTCATAGATTTAGGTTTTCTTTTGGGCTCTAGCAGCGTCTAGAGATTTGGGAGAGATAGATCCTCCTCTCGAATACAAGATCAATTGTATCTTGTTATTTTTTCTTCTGTTAGTTTGATTATCACAATAAAATTTCTATTTTTCTGATTTTTCATTTGGAGTTTGGAAGAGTTTTCTCGTTGTTTTCTGAAATTGATAGGATTTACTTGAAATCTTCAAGTGTTTCCTATCAAAAGTCTTGCATGGACGTGTGTAAATTTTTGAAACACCTTATTCAGAGGTCTTAAAATGATCCTCAAATCTCAGCAACAAAATCAAGAGAATTAAATTTGAACAAAAGATTTAAGATTATTAATGTAAAAGACACCTTAAAAAATTGTTTTCAAATAATTGATATTTTCAGGCTATAAGTTTTCCTATAGGCCCTTTTTTATTTGTTGTGATTCTTTGAATACATCAGAATTACAGGTTATTTTTGCAATTATTTGTTACAAGTTGCTCATAACATAGAAACCAAAGGAAATATTTCGTATACAACAGCTTTATGGGAAGCCATTATCACTATGTATTCCCATATGAGGTCTTATCTCCTGTTAAAAACTGGTTTTTTTGTGTAAACACTTCTTATTACAAATTCTTGTATAATATCCACAAATCATCATAACTTTTATGGAAAAATTATTGCCATTGGCTTATTTCATTAAGGTCGTTAGGATAGTGAACGATTGTTTTGTCCTGCCGTATTAATGATCAGTTGTTGTGGAGAAAAAATGGTTATAAATTAGCTTATGGCCTAAACTTTGAGAATCAATGAATGAACTTAGACCTTCTTCCTCACAGCTCTTTTCTTCTCTTTTTTTGGCTTCTGCTTATTCAGCTATTTCTATTCCACCAGTTCTATCACACCTTCCTAGAGCAATTGAGCTAGCTCGAATCAGCCGAGACCATAACAGGTTCCAATTTAAGCAGATTGTCCTCTCATTTTCATTGCACAAAAGACAAGCCTTATTAAGAAAACGTAAATATAAAAATGGAAATAATGATGATAGAATACCTCAGCCACCAATATGTATCATAGGCCTATTTGCTGTCTTTGCAAGGTCGAGCATTCCAGCATGTGCAGCTTTCTTTTTCTTTACCTAAACAAAAGCAATAACAATTATAATAATGACACACATTAGCTACATAAATTAGAGATTAAGCTCATGCACCCATCTAAACGGATATTGAGAAAGAGGAAAGGTTAGTTGGGAGCACAAAAAATAATTCCAAAGCCTCATCGCTTGAACTTCTCCTTTATATGATAATAGGATTATTAGGTGCGGACACCGGACGCAGAGATACGTCCGAACATCCACTTAAAATTTGACGTCGAGTGCACTTTGGTTGCTTTATCTGCGCTTTAATTGCGCTTTGACTGCTCTTTTGATGCGTTTTTTTACTGCGCTTTGACTGGGCTTTACCTGCACTTTACCTGTGCCTTAGTTGCGCTTTGACTGCTCTTTTGTTACGTTTTTTTTCTGCGCTTCATCTATGCTTTTGGTGCGCTTGGCTTAAAGTTCCACAAACACATTAAATATATAAACTAAAAATTAAATCCAATTGAATGTCCACATGTCCACCATACGTGTTGGCATTTTATTGAAGTCCGGATGTACCTCTACGTCCGGTGTCCGCACCTAATAATTTTCCTGATAATAGAGGTTGAGAAGCTATTATAAGAAAGTTCCTTCAAATTTTTTTTTTCAAAATTCAGGTCCAATGTAGCCTGCTTTACTCCTGGGATGCAACACCACCACAAATGCACGTAATGGAAGAGCAATACCAAACGAATCCTAAATTAGAACGTGATATGAAATAGGAAAAACAGAAAAAGTACCAAGAAAACTAGTAAATATAGTTGCAAGTGCAATTCTATTTAGTCATCCAACATAAAACGCATATTCGTACAATACAAAGGAATAGATCATGCTGCAAATTTATGGCAGACAATATGCTAAAAAAATAACTAAAGAATAACTTCTACAAGAGAGCATAACAAGATATGAAGCAGATAAATTCATACCGCAGCTCCAATTATCTCCTTTAGTCCAAGATCATCAACACCAGCACGAAGTGGATCTCTTAAGCTGACCTGGAAGTCACACATAAATGAACTGTCATAAAGATACATGACAGCAAATAGCTTATGGCCTAAACTTTGAGAATCAATGAATGAACTTAGACCTTCTTCCTCACAGCTCTTTTCTTCTCTTTTTTTGGCTTCTGCTTATTCAGCTATTTCTATTCCACCAGTTCTATCACACCTTCCTAGAGCAATTGAGCTAGCTCGAATCAGCCGAGACCATAACAGGTTCCAATTTAAGCAGATTGTCCTCTCATTTTCATTGCACAAAAGACAAGCCTTCTTAAGAAAACGTAAATATAAAAATGGAAATAATGATGATAGTATACCTCAGCCACCAATATGTATCATAGGTCTATTTGCTGTCTTTGCAAGGTCAAGCATTCCAGCATGTGCAGCTTTCTTTTTCTTCACCTAAACAACAGCAATAACAATTATTATAATGACACATTAACTACATAAATTAAAGATTAAGCTCATGCTCCCATCTAAACGGATATTGAGAAAGAGCAAAAGTTAGTCGGGAGCACAAAAAATAATTCCAAGGCCTCATCGCTTGAACTTCTCCTTTATATAATAATAGAGGTTGAGAAGCTGTTATAAGAAAGTTCCTTCAAATTTTTCTGTTCAAAATTCAGGTCCAATGTAGCAATACCAAACGAATCCTAAATTAAGAACGTGATATGAAATAGGAAAAACAGAAAAAGCACCAAGAAAATTACTACGTATAGTTTCAAGTGCAATTCTATTTAGTCATCCAACATAAAATGCATATTCGTACAATACAAAGGAATAGATCATGCTGCAAATTTATGGCAGGCAATATGCTAAAAAAATCACTGAAGAATAACTTCTACAAGAGAGCATAACAAGATATGAAGCAGATAAATTCATACCGCAGCTCCAATTATCTCCTTTAGTCCAAGATCATCAACACCAGCACGAAGTGGATCTCTTAAGCTGACCTGGAAGTCACACATAAATGAACTGTAATAAAAGATACATGACAGTCTAAAACACGAAATTTCTAATTTTGATAGTTGCCTATAGCTAACCCGTGACCTCATAACTCCATAAAATTTTGAGCGGAAGCATAATTAGAGTGCATCAGTAGCATGACAGTGAGTTTTAAGGACAATATCAAACGAAGTGAAAATAGAGTTGTAAATTTCATGAGGAATGAGAGGTAAATGGAAATTTCAGCATCTGAAGTGTTGTAAAACAATCAGATAAAAAGTGCACGAAAATTCTAAGATGTTTAAGTTGGCTCAATTAGTACTTTACATATTCTAATGTAGAACAGTAAAATGTGCACTTTACTGCAAGTCATTAAATATGCGGTTCAAGCTCCAGTAAATCATAAGACTCTGCTTCTCATTGCTTTTATCTCTTCTAGATGAAAGTACTACGGCTGAAAAACATTGGGTTAGCTCCAATGAGGTACATTCTTCAGCTTAGGTAATCTAGGTCGTATGGCTATGATTGTGTCTATGGCAACCTCCATGAGCCTTAGGTCCATTTAGATCACCCTTAAATTAGAATTTCAACGTACATCCTTTGTTGCCCTTCTCGTAAACCCATAGAAATAGCGTGATTTCCTATTGGTTTTTCTCATTTGAGAACTCAAAGAAATGGGTGACAATGCACCGATTTATGGGATTTGTGTCCCCAAATGAATGAAAATGCATTCAGATTGGAGCCATCCTTCACCCTATTCGTAGTCATTGGATCCCAAACCAATGACTATGCACTTGACTAGTACATGTTATGTTAATGTGGCGGGCCCTTTTTTGCTAGGGCTCTCACTTTCCTAAAATTTCGAAAAATCATTAAATATGCTCATTTAATTATAGAGGTTTGGGAAACTAATTTGGGGTATTTTATGGACCCTCAAAGATCCATAAGTTGTATTACATCTTATTTTTGAATTATTTACGCTTATTTATTCATTTTTAAATTAAATAATTAAATGAGATAATAAAAAATCTAGAGCTTTGAAAATTTTCTAAAACTCAAAATCATTCCATGTACTTCTAAAGCCCTTTGATATAAAATTAAGGCTTCGTTTGGGACAGCTTTTTTTCTGCTTCTTGAAGCAGCTTTTAGTATAAAAATTAAATTTTTTGTACTAGAAAGCTGCTTTAAGAAGCAATAAAAAAGCCGTCCCAAACGAAACCTAAATCCTTGCTCCCAAAGTCATAGGATTGATCCTTCCTATTTTAATGAATCCAAAACAGTCTTTAGAAATATAAACCTTTTTAGGAGTCATTTTTCTTCATGAATAGTGCTTATAACTCATCATCTTGACCAAATCAAATATGTAGTCTCTTTATATAGACCTAAACTCTAGATTTTCATCAATTAGCTAAAATAAATGATCTCATCTTCCACATAAAATTAAAAACTCAAACATACAAGTATGTTTTAAGAGCCTTTATTTGAAATTCATCTTACCCAATGAAAATAATTTCACCAATTCCTAAATGAAACCCTTAAACAAGTTTACTTTACTATTTTCAACAAACCTCTCTCTCTTATAAAATATTAAGAGTAACTAAAATCCATAAAAAACACTAAGGCTTCATTTGATATAATGAGGTGTCATTCTATCCCAAAAGGTGGAATGTCAATGTCATTGGATCTTAGGATTCTATGAATGATAGATTTGCCTCAAAAAAAAAAAAGGTCATCCCACGAGTTCTTCATAACCTTTAAAGAATATAAAATACATTTAAAATCTAGATAAAAGCTTAAGTCACAAATAACTTAAAATAAAACAATCCTAGGATTAAAATTAACTATCTTCCTACTCCTTAATAAAACAAAGCATCCAATCATAGTGTCACATCACATGAGCCAGCACACACTAGATCCACAATCCCTTTGACATCCTAGGATTATGAATTTTTCTTTTTCTATTCATATGATTGTGATGATTGGTGTGAAATGATTGATGGATTGTCTATATTGTGAGCAATTACCCTTAAGTGTCAGGATAGATATATCTTTGGTTTTTATGAAGGTGTCCATACTAAAAACAAGAAAATAATTAAATAATTATCATTTAATATAACTTACTTTAAAATATTGTTTTTAAGCGAAAAGCCTTTAGCATGCATGACCAACCGGATGGAAATTAGTTTGACAGTATAAATGTCAAGTAATTTGTGATTAAACTTATTACATATTACATGTTTCCTAACATTTGACTTGCAAGGAAAAGTCCATTTTTTTACTTTTCAAGTATAATTATAGAGTTAGAACATCATGTACATCAATGTAAAACAGCTAAAGGAACGATGAACAAAAAAAAAAAAAAAAAAAAAAAAAAAAAAAAAAAAAAAAAAAAAAAAGAATCTCAAATTGAAGACCAAGACACATCAGAGTCAAAGCTTACAGATTCATAGGCCAAATCTAAATTTAACTAAGTTGCATTAGACAGGCAACTCAACTATTTTTTTTTTTACTGTAATAAAAGACTTGTATATTATTTTGCAGTTGATTTCTTTTATACTTGATTGCTTGTTTACTTTAAATTTCTTTTTATTAAAACAAATAAGATAATATTTTCCAAATAAAATTGCATAACTTATATGAGAATAAGCTAACTTTTTCTAATTAAATGAAATCCAAAACGTTCTTATGGATAATAATTTGCAACTCGGCATTTGAGTGGTTGTTTATCTATAAATGTGTGCTTATAAATCAACATCAAACCCATGTACTTAACTGATGAACATCATATATATAGTCATGTGAGTCTCATATAAAAACAAAGTCCTCACATTAAAGACTAGATAACAATAAATTGCATTGTGAGTTAGCATGTGCATGCTCTCACGATCAAACATTTTAGCTTAAATGAGAAAGTTGTAAATCTGCTTTTCTAAATTCAAAATAGTCTAACATGTCTTACATATGTATTAAGGCCAAACTTATATGATTTTAAAAATACTTGGATGAGTTTAGCTGGCCAGTCTTTTTAGGTAGTATTGTAAGACCAGAGTTTGGGCTATCTTGGGTGAGGTTTCAAGTTCGTAAGTCTCATTCAATTCACTTATCATATTCAATCAAATCTATTATGTAGGAAAAAAATTCCAAGCATCAAATAAAAATGCAATCTATATTACTGAGTCCATATCAAAAGAATATTTTTATCATTCAGGATAATATATTATTTTCATATCGTACTCGAACATCAAATATTTCAACCATTGGGGATGAAAAAAATCCCTATTATCTTATGTCCCAATACACATTCTTTAAAAAAATTATTCCCCTGCACATAAGATATTTGATAAGGATATCAGCAAGAGATTTTAGCGTGTTTATCAGAGAAGGCTTCCGAGATCAACAGCCACGATCAGGAGCCTTTATTTTTTTATGCATTTTATATATTGTTTATTTTTATATTTCAGTTTTTCCTATCTTATCCCTATGGGTAGTTAGTTTGCTATTGTAGCCAAATGGGCATTGCAGTCCTTTTTCTTTTGTCATGTTGAGGCCTATATCAAAAGGCCCCTTCTATTGTATTTGGGATGATGATTTGATGAATAAAATTTTGAGCTTTTCTCTTCTTCATTGTTGTGAGTTTTGAGAGAAGAAAGAGAATCCTAGGTGAGGGTGATTGCAATACCCTTCAGTCTTTGGAAGAGTCTGAGACTCGCGGCTCATCTTTCTCCTTTCCCCCTCCGTACATCCGGCCACCTCACCTTTTCCCCATCCACCGGCCTGCTCTCCCCCAATTTCCCCTCCTCTTCTTCCCTAACCGAGTCCCTCCCCGTCCCATAGCCACCAGCCTCCTGTTGGCTCCCCTAGCTGCCGGCCACCCCTCCAAAGCCCATCGCCGCCGGCCTCCCCTTGGCCCCTTGCCGCCGGCCGCCCCTCCAAATGCCCCATGAATTTTGAATTTCAAAATTCAAATTCCCTTTAATTCCTTTCCTAAAATAACTCATATCAATTTGAAAAGTGTATTTATTTCAAATCAATTATATATTGGAATTTCAAATACTTTCCTCTTTGATGATCCTTAATTAGGAAACCTCCCCAATTACATTAAATATAAAATTAAATTCAGATTTAATTCCAATCTCCAATTAATGCATATGGCCCACATACATTGAATCTAGACCCCTTTCTCCCTCTTCATATGGCCACCCCCCTTACCATTACCTTTACTCTCTACAATTAATCCCTAGCCCCAATTAAACTCCCCCATAATTCCCTCCTAAGCCGCCGACCCCTATAGCCCAATTTGGGATAATTTGGAATTCAAATTAATCCCTTTCCCTCCCTTGGAAAAATCTGAAATTAAATTCAGATTTTTCTAATTCATCTCTTCCACCTCCCTAGCCCTAAACCCAAGAAGTTCCCACATAAACCCTAGCCGTTCCCCTCTCTTTCCCTCTCTACCCGAACACCAACCGCGGGCTCCTCCTCTCCCTTATCCCATAACAAGCCGTCAGCTCCTCTAAGGATCCCAATAAAGGAGTCTCCCATATTCATGGATGGTTGATCCTGAAGTCGACCACGGATTCGCGTACGATTCTCAAGAATAAATTGATTTCCATCAGTCGCCATTCTTCGACCTCAACTGGGAGTTAGAAGATTACGTCGACCATATACTCTTCCACCTAGCCGAGACTATTAACAAACAACAACCCTCCAGACAGTAGCAACTTGTCGGACGTCCACCTGTGCCTCCTTCGACTACCTTTCCGTGGATAAAGACCGTCGGCTTCCTAACTTTCTTGGTGGAGTCATTTGGATTGCTGAAAGTCTTTCTCCGCTAAAGTCTCTCATAGAATGTGAGTGAGAAAGAAAACTCTAGGTGAAAAGCTCTAAATATTAAACTGTGGATTCTTATTACGTCACATTTAGTTTTATTGTATTTTTTTTCTGATATTATTTTAAGTTGTTCCGTTCTCCTAAAATTGTAACTACATGCAAAAGCAAAACGTCAATCGAGAGTTCTTAAAATTAATTATTGTGGATCATTAATCTTAAAATGGCAAGCTTATAATAATTTTATTATTTCCTTGCAATTCATGTTTGTATCACATCAACATTCCTTACAAATATCTATTCCAATTTCATTACAATACCATAAAACTTGAGACACCTGAAAATAAGAATCAGAAGAAGTCATGAGAGAAAGATAAATGCCCTAGAAAAAAAATCACATTTGAGAAATCGCCAAATTATCAAAAGGAAAGAAAATTGAAGAACGCAAGTGATTTATTATGGTAAAATATAGTGCATACGAGAATTTACAACAACATAAAGTAAAATTAGTAGTAAAAGAATATACTAAATCTTATATAATTGATTATAAATAAACTTTTGTTCTTGTTGCAAAAATGAATACAATTTGCATTCTAATTTTTGTAGTTGCTAATCTAGGTGGTTTATATAATAATATGATGCAAATAATTCTTTCATACATGGAAATGTTGAAGAAAAAGTTTATGTGGATCTACCATCGGGTTTCAATAGATCTTTCACAAAAAATAAAATGTACAAATTAAAGGAGACTCTATATGGATTTAAACAATCTCTAAGGGTATGGTTTGAAAGATTTACAAAAATCATGATTAGAGCTGGATATAAATAAAGACAGAAATTATACACTTTCATAAAATAATCCACTAATCGATAAGTTTTGAATTCTCATTTTATATGTTCATGATATAATTGTTACATGTGATAACATTAATGAAAAGGAGTCTCTCAGGAAAACACTTGATGGAGAATTTTAGATAAAGAAGTTGGACAAACTCAAATAATTTTTAGATATAAAAGTCACTCAATTAGAACAAGGAATATTTCTCTTTCAACAAAAATATGTCATAAATCTGTCAAAAGAAACAAAAATGACTAATTATAAATCTTGTAAAACCCCAATTGAATCAAGTCAGAAATTGGACAGCGATGAAGAAGGGATAGAAATAGACGATAATATCAAATATTAGTTGAAAAATTAACTAATCTATCTCACACCCATCCAGGCATCCCATTCACGACGAGTCTCATCACTCAATATATGCACAAGCATAACGAATTCGGCCTTAAAGATTTTAGAGTGCTCATTAACCTTAAATTAAGGTTCCAAAAAGTAATTCCCTGTAAAAAGTAGGATAATATACGAAAATATACTATGATAATAAATCTTTCATCAGAATTGATCATAATCCAGTACAACACGATAACACCAAATATGTGGAGGCTCATAGACAATTCATAGAGAAAAATTAGAAAGTGGGTTAATCTGCACTTTATATGAGCCAACTGGGAGTTAACTCACTAGCATATTCACCAAATGATTCGATAATCTAACATTTAAAAACATTGTTTGCAACTTAGAATGGTAGATCTTACAGTCTAGGTGGTGCAGAAGACCGTGGGACCCACTCTTCCGCCTCCACACATCAAACAACTATTTTTACCATAGGGTTGGAATCTGCGAGCCTCACTATGCTACTCATCATAATACAAATTCTTGAGCACACGGATTAAGGAGCTTAGCCATTGGATCTTCTCCCTCATAGCCCTTAGATTTCAATTCGCATAGTCCTCTTCTCCACATAACTGTCGGCCACCCTTTTTAGAATTTTTATTTTATTTTGTGTAATTAACATTGATTTATTTCCATATTTAACATCCTTGGAGGAGCCAATATATACCTCCAATCCTTATATAAAAAGTAAGCAAAAAAATTAATTCTTTTATATATATCTACTTTTCTGCACTATTTGTGATATTATATAGTCCAATATAATAAGCATTCCAAAGGCAAGATAAGGGACGTTTTATTATTATATTATTTTTTCGTATTCCTTCTTTTTCCATTACTTTTAGTTTATAAAAATATTAAATAAATTTTCCGTAAGTTGATATATTCCATACATCTGTATGCTATGACTGGCTGAAGCGACCATGCCTTGTTGCACAAACCAATTAACAAAATAGTCTGATGATATACACATTTGCAAATGAAGTATTTGATATCATGAATGGTCTCTAATGTACTCAGTCATATTGCATGGTTCTTTGAAACATGCTAAAGAATGTTTCTTGAATTTTCACTTGTCGATTTCAAGTTGCAGATAATTGAGACGATTATTTCAAACAAAAGAGTTGCAACAGCACATAGGAATGACTGAATAAAAATAGCGCAATGAGCTTATCCAAAAAACCAATAAAATGAATGAAAATGTTCTGACATACCTCAGATGGACCGAAGAGGCACACTTTCAAGTTTCCATCAGCCAATAGCCTCAATCTGTTGCAACCAGCACAGAAATGGTCAGTCATTGATGTGATAAATGAGATTGTTCCATGATGACCATCTATCATGAAGTTCTTGGCTGTATCAGAAGGATGATCTGTAAGCCTTTTCACACCTTCAAATCGTTGTTTCTGATCCAATAAAAAAATTCAAGTCCTATTCTCATCATGTGGATAAATGTTCATTGACGCTATAATGATAAACAGATATAAAATTCAAATTTACCTTACCACTTTATCCAATATCTCAGCATAAGGAACTAACTTTTTAATATTCCACACATTTCCATCGAATGGCATAAATTCTATAAATCTCACATTAATTGGCTTTTCACGAGTCAATTCCACAAAGTCGCAAATCTCATCATCATTTATTCCCCTCATTACAACGCAATTGACCTGCAAAGTGCGTTTTACACCAACATTTTCCCAAGTATTAGGAGGTAGGGGAAGTCATAAAATAATGGCGGATTTAATTTGTGTGGAGAAGACTGAAAGAAAACGTGAACAGGCAATAGCATACTTTAACAGGATTAAATCCATACTCCACCGCAGCAGTGATGGACTCCATGACTCTTTCATGTCCTTTACGCCTTGTCAACAATTCAAACTTTGCTGGAACTAATGTATCTAGGCTGATATTTATCACACCGAGTCCACACTCTTTTAACTTCGGGATCTTCTTTGCTAAAACAATTCCATTAGTAGTCATCGCTAGTGTTTTCAATCCTTTCAAGCGAGAAAGTTGGAGGCATATTTCTTCAATGTCTTTCCTAATAGTTGGCTCTCCCCCTGTTAAGCGGATCTTATCTACTCCAGAATTGACAAAAAGATTGGCTAATCGAATTATTTCATCAGAACTTAATAAATGAGAATTTGGTGTTAACTCAACGCCTTCTACAGGCATGCAATATTGGCATCTAAGATTGCAGCGCTCTGTTAGAGAAATTCTCAAATAATTATGGAACCTCCCAAATGAATCAACTAACATATCAGAAGCAGGGTGAGCTTCTTGTGATAATTCTGACCATGTGGCGCATGAAGTTGCATATCTCATTACCTTTGGGCAGCCTGGTCCATCACAGTTAGTACTCCGAATATCATTATTTCTGCTTTTGAAAGGACAGTTGGTCACACCATCTAAGTTAAACCTTAAAGCCTCCACCTGTTTGAGCAGATCAATAAATAATCACAAAGTATTTTAAATCATTTTAAGTTAAGTTCACTGAGTGTAGCCTAAAGTGAACCAGAAGATAGGGGTGAAACCAACCACCCCTTTAAGGTTGAGCAAATTTATCATGTAAATAAATTAATAATTAAAAAATAAAATGGATAATAAATAATTCAAAATAAAATCTTGTATTTTATTATGATTGATGAATTGACCTATGCTTACAAGCTTTTCAACATATTATGTATGCATAAAAAAAATAACTCAACACTGATCTAAGAGAAACGATTATTCAACTCTTGAGATTGCATATCAACTACATCATAAAATAACTAGCAAACATCCGAACAACATTTCTCCTAACTCTCAAGGGGAAGTTATGATTTTTTGACTAATGTGGTCAATTTGCTAAAACCTAATCAAAAAGGAAAATCCTTAAGTCAACGTAAATAATTGGGAATCACATCATCAAACAATGCCTTACTTTAAAGTATAAAATAAGACAATTTTAAAACAAATAAGGGCAACCATAATTTTAAAGCAAACAGCTTTATTTAAACCATATTTAAGATTTAGCTCAGATTTGAATAGGCTTTAGGCTAAATCTTGCCAAATAATTTTTTGAATCACATAAATTCAATTGCCTTCTTAAATCCCATTTTCGGATAAATCTCAAATTTAGTAAACCCTCAAAAAAATAGTACTTAAGAGACTTACCACTTCTCCTTACTGTTTATTCAATTTGAATTTTTAAGATTTACTAAATCCTACTTGTAACTAAACATCCCCTAAGAAAAGCAAAACTTTTTTTCAAAAAAGGAAGCCTTTTACTTCTATTCAATCTCATTATGACAAATATCTAATGGCCTTTTAGAAAGGAGAAATTATTTTGTGCGAAGACCGGACACAGAATGTCATTCGGAGATCACCCAGAATGCGTCACGTTGGCGAAACCGAGCCACGGTACCAAGTGCACGGGTGACGTGACGTTTTTTGGTTGGTCTCCAGATGGCGTTCGGCGTCCTCACAGAATAATTAATCTTTAGAAAAACGGTATAACAACCTCTCCATGCAATGTAGGGATAAGACTGCATATAACAACTCCTCCCTAGCACATTGGCGGAAGCATCAAGAAATGGGTATGCCCTTTTTTGTTTTCACGAAATGAAAACAGCCTCTCTGTAAATTCAGGGATAAGATTGCCTACATCAAGGGCCTCTCCCTAATCCCAACATTTGCAGAAGCTTCATGCACTAGGTTAAGCCCTTTCTAGCCCTTATGAACAATTAGCAATTACTCATCAACTCACCAGTAACAACCTCAATATTACAGTAAACAAAGTCATTCCATGTTCGGAGTAAAGTAAAAAATTTGAAGAAATAATCATAATCAAGGCACTTCGGTAAAAAAAAAGTTACCGAATAATTAGAACGCTGGGATCCCAAACTCTGCCAAAGGAGCTTCGATAGACGCCTTCGCATCATCTCCACTAACAATTCATAAAGAAAATAAACACCAACAATAATATATTTGTAACTGAAAAGAAAACCAAAAGAAGGAGAACTCCACTAAATCGACATATTCAAAAGCCAATACCCTAATCGAATACCTCAAGAAACCTTTCCACCGGTCTTTCTGATTCCCTAAAAAAACCAGAAAATTTTAGAGAAGCTCGGAAGATGGAAGATGGAAGATGGAAGATGAACGAAGCCTCTTCGTATTGGGGAGGGGAAAGAGAAAACTTTTCAGGCGCTGGATAACACAACCGCTTCCATGAATCGAATGAACTGAAATATATATATATATATATAATCAGAAGAGCGTTGTCCAACATCCGGATGTTCCAAAGTGCGGTCTTCATCTCAGATCAAATTCTTCTATTTTATAGCTTAATTAATGTGGGTTCTGTTTGACTGCTAGAGATCCATCAAGGCAGTCCTTTTGGATTACGGTCGACAGGCTGTCCTACTAATTTTAAATGAGTAATATTTAGAAAAAAACTGAAAAATTAATTATAATGAATTATTAAGTTATTAAATTTATTTAAAAATAGACATAATATTTATTATATTTATCTCAAAATAAATTAAATATATCTATAACTTATCTAGAGCTTATCTTGAATTGATGTTGAATTTTTTTATTAATAAAAAAATTGTTGGATGTGTTCCAATTGTAATTGAACATTTAATGAGAATCTGATAATAGTATTAATTGGTGAAATATCTTCTTATTTGCTTTCGAACGTAATTGGAAAAAAATTTAAATATTGTTCTAATAGTGTTTGAATAAGGCTCTGAATAAGATCACAATCTATCATGTCATTGTGTATGATGATTGAAACCACATGTTCTAACATTATAATATATTGTTTATTATCATGATTGCACTATGATGTATCAAATTTGATACGGCATCACAAAATTAGCTTGATCGGGCATGAATCTCTCCTTCCGACCTCCATCAACAGACAACGGTCTTTCTGACTCCGGTCTCCTGCCGACTACGGTCTCCTTCCGACTACGGTCTCCGGCCGACTACGGTCTCCTGCCGACTATGGTCTCCTTCCGACTACGGTCTCCGGCCGACTACGGTCTCCGGCCGACTACGGTCTCCGGCCGACTACGGTCTCCGGCCGACTACGGTCTCCGGCCGACTACGGTCTCCGGCCGACTACGGTCTCCGGCCGACTACGGTCTCCGGCCGACTACGGTCTCCGGCCGACTACGGTCTCCGGCCGACTACGGTCTCCTGCCGACTACGGTCTCCGGCCGACTACGGTCTCCGGCCGACTACGGTCTCCGGCCGACTACGGTCTCCGGCCGACTACAGTCTCCGGCCGACTACGGTCTCCGGCCGACTACGGTCTCCGGCCGACTACGGTCTCATGCCGACTACGGTCTTCGGCCGACTACGGTCTCCTGCCGACTACGGTCTCCGGCCGACTACGGTCTCCTGCTGACTACGGTCTTTCAGGCCAAACAAACCTGTATATGTAACTCTTACCATGTAATGCAATCTATATGATGTACATTTGCTACATCAATCCAAGGCCTTCTCCTAAGGAAGGGCCTCATTTGTAATCGACTACAAATACTAGTGGATTCATTCAAACTGGGCCAGGCCTCGTGGTTTTTCTCTCTTTTTCAGGGGTTTTCCACGTAAAAACTTTGGTGTCTCTTCTGAACGCTACACCCTCTCACTTATCTGATTGTGTGCTGGATCTTCGTACAACGCTAAGACGTTAAACTATATATTTCTCTACCGCCGCGAATATTCCAGGACGCAACAAAATTTAAATAATGTTATATTATATATTTCGAATCATGTTTGAATCTTGTTCATGCATGATAGAATAATTTTTTAACATTGCACAAAATTTTATGAAACTTAGATCGAAAATTAGTTAAAGGCTTCTTTTGTGATAGCTTTATTTTAGCTTCTTAAAGCGGCTTTTCTAGTATCAATGTTTAACATTGAGTAATTGAGTATTGAGACATTTTTTTGTTCATGAGACGAGGCGTAAGACTCAAGGCGTTTGAGGCGTAAGTCTCAAAATTAAAAAAAAAATGCGTAAAATGATAATAAATGTCAAAAGTGATTTTTTATATAATACATGAATAATATGTTAAATGATGTCATATTAACTTCTTATTGAATTATGAATTAACATATTGACATATATGAAATAAGAAATTGCACAAGAAATAATGTAACAAGTGATAAATTGTGTGAAATAGAATTAAAATTCAAATACTATAAAAACAAAATAATACTAAATATAGAAATTACATAAATGTATCTATAACATCAAGTTCAACTAAAAATTTCTTCTTTCTCATTTCTCAACTCATTTACATTTAATTCATAATAAAAGTTGAAATAGTTAACAAAAACATAGGAATCATCTGCACTGTCAGCACTGAGGTGTTCTTTACCTGAGTTATCATCATAACAAATTAGTCCATCATGTGCTTCATTCGGTAGAGTCGAATTCCTCATAATATGCTTCTTTTTAATTTATTTCAATAATGTTTATATTTTAGAAATATTTTCATCAACATAAATATGAGATTAATGCTCCAAATTTTTTAGGATGGTGTGCATCTTTCAAGTGATTGCCGGTGACGGCTATGATGGTGTTGGCTGTGGCGAAGGCCGCGGACTGGAGGATTAGGCAATCTAGAGGAAGTTCTTGCGCTCGAATGTGTATGAAGGTGTGATTTATGCTAGTTTTAACAAAAAATGTATACAAATGGGGTGAGGCGTAAAACTCACACTAGCGAGGCGATGCATGTTTCAAGGCGGGCCTCAGCTAAGCTGAGGCGCAAGCCTCATAAAAAAGCTAGAGGCGTAAGCCTCGAGGCATTTTTCACTAGAATTGCATTGAGGCGAGCCTCAATGTGAGCCTCATATTGCGGAATTTAAACAATGTCTAGTATAAGAAACTTGCTTTAAGAAGCAGTAAGAATGTTGTCCCAAACGAAACCAAAGTTGTTCAAACCATGCTCAAATCTTAATTAAGCCATATTTGAACCTTGCTCTAACTATGTTCAAACGTAAAACATTATTTGAGAGAGGTTCAAATAACTTTTGAATAATATTCGAGCAAAATTCAAATATGGTTCGAACGACTGCGACTTTGGCCAAAACAAGTTGTGAATATGGTTTGAACAATGTTTAAATAAATTTGAGTATGATTCGAATATAGTTGTAAGTGGTATTGTGATGCCTACTGATGTTCAGAATTTAGGGTTGATCGTACGAGCGAACTTTGAATCATGTTCAAAATTTGTTCATACTTTTTTTTCTTTTTTTGAACCTATGATATTTTTGTATTCTTTTTTTTTTTTAATCATAACCTATAGTGTTGATGGATGCATTAGAACCTAAATAATCAAAAGAATAATCAACAAAAGATTGATACAATCTATAGAAGCTTTACGAAAAATGATCACATAAGCTTTGAAATTCTTGGAGACGAAAAATGGTCATATGAAGAAGGGACATTTGAGGCTCTCTTATTAGAAAGTTCGTATAAGTCTTCAATCAAGGGACATTCGAGACTCTCTTGAAATTATCTTAGATTTTCTTTTAAAATAAAAATTTTGGCATATTTCTCCAAATAAAAAAAAATAACAAGATTATTTAGCCAATTATTGTTATAATCAAGCATATAAAGTCAAAATTTTCTATTTCATTTGTTCAAAAATTAATATCAAAAAATTAAAAAATAAATATATTAATGTGATTTAAAAAAAAATTAATGGAAAAAAAACATTTCGAATAAGCAATTAGGATTTCAAGTAAATTTTTATTTAAGAAATAAAATTTTAATTAATATATCAAACGAAAATTATAATTTCTTATATAATTATGATTTTCTTAATTTTTATGTTAATTTGATGTCAAATCTTTGTTTAAATGAAACATTCATCGCTTGTATTATGCCAAATTTTATTATGTGGAATGAAAATGGGAGGGATCCGCTCCTCATAAAATATTCATGGTCTAATTACTCTCATCTTTGACGTCCATTCTTTTTTGAATGATTGTGATCATACTTATATCTATTTATCAAATTGATTTTAATTTTGGCGAAGCTTGTGAAAGGAATGTGAGAATGCAATGGAGATAGAATCATAAAATTATTAAAAACTATTAAATTACTAATAAATTTAAGTGTCCTACATCGAAAGTGACATTTTTATTTTTGCTTAATTTTAGATGGGGCTTTCATCAAACACGTACATCTCAGAAGGTAAGATATTATGAAATGTGAAGTGCAAAACTAAACCTGAAGACATTGTAATTTAATGATATAAGTGGAATGACTAGTTGACTCAGTTTGTCGTGAAGATTGAGATTATTGAGATGCAGTTGTTGAGGGTTGGTTTTCTGTTGCTGAGTAGTATGAAAAAAGGGTGTATAACTTCTCCTTCACTTCTGCAATTTCAGATGCATAATTATCCAAGTATAGTTTCTTGTGACACCATTTAACAAAGTAAACATTGTACCTTGGATCTAGAATCACTACTATCACTAAAATAACAATGAAGTCTGACCAATACCTATCAAACTTTGTAAGCATACCAAAAGTCATTATCTTTTTATAGTCCTGGGAAATAAAGATTTACAGTTGGGTACTTTGATCCAGAGAAAACACAAGTAATTTCATACAAGGGTGCGAAAACTTGCGGACATTAGCCATTTTTTTCCACTCAAAATTTGAAGTACAAGACTTGTAGTTGGAATCGCTCAACTCCAAATTCATAAAGCACCTTTGAAGTATATTGCACTATCTAGCATAATGAAAGTAGAATTCCATTTAGTTGGTACGTCTTGCCTCAAGCCTCTATTAGTTTCTAGCAAACTTTGCCGGGCACTTTCTAAAAACTTTTGTTTTCTTGATTAAGAGCCTTTAACATATTTTATACTCTCACGAACCTTCACAACAGATGAATCAATCTAGTTCAAACCTTTCTGAACAGTAAGATTTATTATATGTGCACAACATCTCATATGGAAGAATATTATACGAATTCAAATAATTTCATAAAAAAATCAATAAAAATAGTATTTGTTGAAGCATTATCTAGAGTTATACTAAAAAGCTTGCTGTGAAGTTTCTAGTCAATCAGAAGTTGTTGAAGTTTCTCAAATAATGCTAAGCCATCATGGGGGTGACATGAAACCAAAACTTATAATCTTCTTCTATATCCATCAATTATTGTCAATGAAATGTGCAGTTAAGTAAATAAAACTATCAGTGTTAACGAATGTCCACGAATCAAAGTTAAGGAAACTCTACGCTTATAATTAGATAAAAGGATATGTATTTATGCTTTTTCCTTAATAAACATTTTCTTACAGTCATTTCGTGTAGTATTTCTAGAAACATTTTGTAAATCAGGACACAATTACCAAAGTAATGCTCTAACACCTGTCCATTCCACACACTGAAAAGTTAAATCATGCATAACTATGCATGCAATAAACAAGTTATGAAATTCATGATAATCAAACTTATTTTCAACCATATAAATAGAAGTGCTTGAATTACTTTGAAGAATAAGCTATCCAATATCATGGGAGTCTCGTTTCTTACATTTTTGAAGGTGACATCTCAGATTACTTGTACCCTTTTTACTATCACATAGGTAAGTTGTCCAACATTTCTTACATTTGTAACGTTGTTTGCCATCCTTGTCGAGTGGCAACATTTAATAATGTCCCCATATAGTAGAGGTCAACCTCCTCTTTTTTGTCTTTATTTCTTCATTTCTAAATGTATTATCACCAATTTCACCATCATCTATATTATCATACTTATCACTATCAAATTCTGATAACAATGTAGAATTATGCTCTAAAGGATTACTTGCAACAATAGTATTAGAATTCCCTATCTAAACACAAAATTTTACATTTTAAAAAATAAGATATATCAACCTCTAGCAATAAATAAGTGGTTTTGGTATTAGACAATTTAATTAGAGTAAATTAATAAATTAAAATGATGAATAAGTTTGAAATAGTAAATCAATATGAATAATAAAACATACATCATAACATCAACAATTCAAATACCCTAATCACATATAAACTCATTCCATTCTCCATAGCAGTATGAAGTAGTAAAAGTATAAAATACCTTTAGGTTTTACTGCATTAGTCTAACATTTCATATCCCATAATCCCATTTGACATAATTAAGACTATAAAGTGCAACAAGTTAGCATATAGCAAGTCAACAAGCCAGCAGACAGCAAGCCAACAAGCCGCCAAGCCCTCATCTCAACAACAAGATTGCAAGTGCAACACCACACTACAGTACTACACTCTAATGGTGGGTTATGACATCACAATCATCATAAAAAATAGCTAAAGTGCTTAACGACAAGTCAGTAATATTATATAACAGAGTCAGTAAATCACCAAGCCCATAACATGATAACAACATCAACATTTGACATTTAGATTTTAAACACCATCTATTATTGATCTCAAGTTCACAACAAAATCCTAATCAACATTTAAACACACCCCAATCATTATAATTTTATAAGAAAACCCTAATCGGCAAATCCTATATGGCTTTATCTAAATATTTCAAAAATCACAAAATTAGAAACACAGGAAACACCGAGTGTTGAAACATAAAAATTTTCAAATCCAAATGGCTAAACTAGGGAAAAATGAAAGAATAAATATTCCATTAAAAAATTAAAATAGAAATCGAAAACACCGTTTAATTGTCACATCGGTAGTCCAAAACAACAAGAGGTCAAGAGTTATTCAAGTTCAAGATATTATCGACCGTCATGACCGAGAATTCAAGAAAGGAGGAGGATTTGAGGATAAATTTTGAAGAAATGCACTGATCGTCTGATCTAGTGCTCCTGAAGGCCTAGAGAGAACGAGAAGTGAAAACCTTAATAGGGAAGAGGCGAAGACTCGAACAAGCGGAATAGCTGAATCCGCATGAATGAATAAATCAAAGAGTCAAAGATACTGAATATGCTAGAGTGGTCGCATGTTAGTTGGGTCACCATCAGGTTGGATGGTTGACCTGAACCCGACCCAAATATAAATAGGCCCAAAAAATTAGACCTGAACTCGATCCATTTCTCTCACGGGTTGACCCTAACTCGAATTTTTTTTGTCAGGTTCGGGTTAGGTTTTCAGGTCATGTTAGAAATTGACATGCATAGGTCCTAGTCATAAACACAAATCCAAGTCTAGTCAAATCCAATTTCACCCTTCAATTCAATTTTCAAGCCAACTTTCAACCAACTTTCAATCAACTTTCAAAACATATTCAATCAATCTCAATCATTTATTTGATTTTTATTGAGGTGAATAATTCAAACTCAACTAGTCAACTTCAAAACCCAATCCAAATCCAACATTTTAAACCAAATTTCAGGGTTAAGGGCCTTGTTCTAAAACCCTTTCTAGGTGAATTTTCCGTTACATGAAAACCCAATCAAATGACCTCTAATTTAGGGTCCTTCCATTGCATCTTGCTTAGATATATCTCTAAGATCAACCCACCAAATTTGAATGAATTCTGACGTCCCTATCCTCAGAAACTGCGTTGCTTTTCAAAGGCTGCAAAATCTTTAAATATTTATAACCTAAGCCACTCGACTTGCCATCCAGTGGAATTTGACCTTGGGACTCTTTCCAAACCCTTCAATCACACCCATGACCTTTTTAATGACTTTTTTATATGCGACCTACACTTTTTTGGGCCCAATTTGACCCAAGGTTGACCTGGGGTCAAAATGACCAAAATGCTCTTTAAAGGGGTTTTTGGTTTTTTTCCCCAAAATTTAGCATGGCCTTCCCATATCAACCTTAAAAACCTACCTCAATGGATCCTAAATATCATTAGGAACACATTGGACCCAAACCTACACTTACTTTTGACTTGGTCGACCAAGTCAACCATGGTTGACCAAAGTGGCCCTTAAGGTTTTAAACACCCATTTCAAGCCAAATGACCTTTCCTTGATTTGAAACCACCTCTATTGAGTTTATATGATTAATTTGAACTCAATGGATCCAACCCTTGACATTAGATCAACTTGGTTGACCAAGTCAACAAAGTTTGACCAAACCTTCTATACACTCCCACCCTTTTAAACCCTTTGAACAAGACTTCTCCAAACCCATTCAAACTCATGGGGTAACCAATTGGGTCCTTAAGACCCAAGCCTTGAACCCACTTGGGATAGCCATTTGGCTTGACCAAAGTGTCCGAAGAGGGGTTCCCCTTAAGCTAAATTTTAACACTAGCCCAATTGGATCAAACCAATGGTGGTATTGGGTTTCCCTTGACCCAATAGACCTTCCCTAGTTGACCCAACCCTTGGGTCAACTTGGGTTGGGAATATGTCTAACCCAAAGTGGCCAAAACCACCTTGGGTTGAGCCATTTCTCACCCTAAGTACAATTAAACTCAACCACGCAATCATTAGGTAGCCCTAGGTCCAACACACCTACCTTAGTCAGCCTAGCCCTTGGGCTAACTTGGGTCAACCTCTAGGCTAGCTAAAAGTGGTCAAAACCACCTTGACCCAAGACATTTTCTATCTCAGTCCATGCCAAACCTAATTGACACTTGCATTGGGTGCCCCTTGAGCCAATGCACCTCCCTTATCAATCCCACCACCTGGCTTGATCCAGGTTGAGTCCAAATTGACCCAAACTGTACAGGTTTGGTTTAACCCAAGCCACCCAAGTGAGTTGGGCTATCTCATGCCAATTGAGCTCACATGGTCCTTAACAATCTTTTCAACTCAGCCTCATCCAGCTAGTGGCCGGTGGTGGCCAGGGCGAATGGATAACCAGTTTTGGTGGTCCCCCCATCCTCGAGCTCTGCCCAAAGCCATCGAGGCCCTAGTTTTGTTAGGTTTGAACTCACGAGACCTAGGGATATGTCCCCTTCCACCTAGAGGCCATCTAGTGGCTACCCTGATCAATCCTGACCGTCTAAGCTCACAACAATTGTTTGAATTGGGCACCCTCACCCAAACATCCACATTCAATCTTAGCTTTGTTAAAATCATTCCCTAGAGCTCCATAACTCTCCCTTTTTTATTTCCAGCCTCCCATCCCCTTCTAACAATAATCCCGAGTAAACTCTAGTGAAATCTTTCACCCCTCCGCTCGAAGTAGTGGTCCTTTAGCTAAAACATTTGAAGGAGAAGTGCTCGCCATCCATCCCTCAATCTTTTTGATAAAAAAAAAAACCCATCCCATTTATTGGGGCTTTCTGCATAGTGAGATTTTAATACTGAGCCCCCTAGCTAGGTAGTCATAGAAAGTGCGAAGGAAACCTTCATCCCAGCAGATTTTCATCATTGGATTGAAGGTTTATATTGCCCTGATGTTCCCTATAAAGTTTGGAGAAGTTTCACTGACAGGATCTCTCAGATTATGCATAAGAAACTCTATGGCTAAAGGGACGAGTGAGAGGTCAAAGATATAATCAGAGTTGTTGATTTTGATCAATGACTCTGATTAAATCCCATAATTATGGAGTGGATTTAATTCCAACCGCTCAATCTCGCATCAGATGGCCATGGTTAATCATACATTACCCAGTCAGACGCTAATGATTGGCTGACAAATCAGAGAGCTCCCGAGTGTAAAAGTGTGGATAATTGGGTAATTTTGTATTTAAAAAATTTAGAAATTACAAAGAACATTAAAAATCATATCTCCCTCGACACTTGACAAATTTAGATGTTCTTAGGCTCATTGTAATGATCTAAGGGAGATCTTCAAAGTCCTTATAGTCTCAAGCCTTGATTATTTCTATATAAATGCCAATTTTAATTTTAATGATTATGCTATTATAGCATTTATGGTTAAATTATATGTCACAATGGCTTGGGACTTTGGGAGAATGAACTTGGACATGCCTGTGATATGTCCAATTTTTCTCTCCTCTATTTGATAAGTTTAAGGGCATCTTTGAGTTAATTTGAGATTAAGGGTCAAAGTTTGACCTCTAATTTCTTAGCTTTATGATCTTTTCAATGAGAATTATAGATTGAATGTTTGTGTGTTAATTTAGCTTAGTATAGGGAGTTTAGAGCCATTGATTGCACCCCCATCCAAGCCTAGGATAACAACTTAAGGATTATCTAAGGTGACCTAGAGGTTGCCTTGGGTGGCTTGGTTAGCCACCTTAGAGAACCCCATTTGAGCCCAAATTCATAGAGATTGGACCTTGAAATCAAGTGATTTCATGCTTCAAACTTTACTAGATTTGGTGTCAATTTGGTCCACCAACTAGGAACCCCAGATATCACCTTAGATTTGGCCTAGAACCTTTATTAATTCACTAAAAACTTATATTAAATCTAAAAAATTCACAAAAGAACTCTAATTGAACCCTCAACCCATAAAAATATAAAAACCCTATAAGATAATCATTAATTTAATCTTAAATTAATTCCAAATCAAGTAAAATCAAAGTCTAATGACTCACATTAAGGCCTAATATATAAGAAAATTGTTAAAAATTTAAAAATAACTTTAACTTGCAAAGTCAACTTTTGACCGTTTAGTTAACACATTATGATAAGCTAAATAATTCCAAAATTCTACAATTTACTTAAAAATTATAGAAATTTGAACTTAAACATTCAAACCAGCAATCAACACACTTAATTAAATTTTATTAACCTTTAACCCTCCACGAACTAAATCAACTTAATCAACCCCGATTACTACTAGATAACCCATGTCTACGAGGCTGTTATATTAACCTTTAACCCATGTCTACGGTAATAGCGTGTTTTCCTGTAGTTAAAGAAGGTGAAATAAACTTTACGGCCATAGTGAGAAATAAATGTAGTAATCATTTAACCATTAAAACATACATAATTTAAGCTTTAACACATTAATATTTAAACCTAAACCAAAATCTCCCCTTCTACCTTTAATAAACTCAAACATGAGATAAAATATAATAAACTACCCAGCTCAGGATCTACCCGCACACACAACCCTCTCACACACTTTAGATGACTTGCTATGATAACCAACTCTAGGTTAGGCTAGATCGATGTTTACTTTACTGATGTGTGCCAAGTTTTTTGAGTTTTTTTTTTATAAGTTGTGATTGAAAAATGATTGACGTGTTTGTTTACTTTTACTACACTCTATAAATTGACATGATGTACGATAGTGTACCCTTAGGTTAGAAATGATATGGTTGCTCATTAGGTTTTTTATAGGTGGCTGCGCTCATGCAGGGCAATAGAAAGGGGGTTAAATTAATAATCATTATAATTATTACAGGAGCTTCAACTGCTTAGCCCCCAAATAAATATGAGTGTGACTAACAATAAATTATTTTACTGCATATATATAAATTTCTTAGGATTTATTTGATTATTAAATACTTAGGATAAACCTGCAGGAGAGTCTAGTTTTTTTGCTTTTATATTAATATAATTTATTTTAAGTTAAGAGTTGTAAAAGTTAGTTTGTGAGTTGGGATACTGGTATCCAAAATTAGATTTCAAAGAGGAAAGGATACCCCTCAGGGAGATATTCTTCTTACATTTGGAAGCCCAATTTTGGATCATTTCAATACCCAAAGGAAAAATAATAACCTCCCCCTCAGGGAAAAAGTTTTATTTTTCATTGTTGAATCCAGATACGTCAAACCAAGGAGCCCGAAGAAGAAAAGGATGAAGAGTTGAAGATAAAGAGTATCCCACTCAAAGTTACTTGTGTTTGTCCTAGGATTAGAATTTGGGTTTGTTGTCAGTGATGCTCGACCACTTTTAATTTATGTAATTTCTGGGTTGTCATAAACATGCAATTTGCTTATGGACATTTATTTAATTTGCTTATTTTATTAATATGTTTGATGTAAATTGATTGCATATAGGGTTGCCTATTTTTTTGATAATTTGCATGTCTTTTTAATTTAGCCTAGATTCGATTTGAGGCTCGTGAGGGTACATATAACTTTTTTCTACTTAAAATTAAAATAAAATTTTTAGGCCAACATAAAAGCTCTAACAATTTAAGAAGTAAGTCTGGGATTGTCGGGAGTCAGCATAAGTATATTTAACTTCTCCTATTTGTTAGGCACCTCCCCGCCTGCGAGTTCTAACAAACCACCTAGCCTTTGAGGGTATACATCTGTCAAGGGGATGTTGTGTAATCTCTAGGAAAAAAATATTTTTAAGCCTATTTCAAAAACTACTACATATCTATTTTATGCATTTAATTAATTCAATCAACATGCATTGTATTAAAAACAAATTAAAAGTGTCTAAAATTTTAATTATATTTGTCTTAAGCATCTTCAGCATATATAAGTTAAGGGACCAATTAGGATCTGCTTTAAATGTTGGTTTCAATTTTTAAATATCTTTAACAACAATGTGCCTACTACTCTTTCATAAAAATGAATGGATTCATGGATTTTAATCGACTAGGTGGTTAGCTGGCTCCCTAATCCAGGTTGGGATAAGTCTAGATTTTGTACTGCATTAGTTAGGTTTGGGCCATTATCGTTCGGTACACAAAATAGATTTAGGATATGGGGCATATTTTGAATTATAGAAACCCAACTTCCAGGAATACAATTTCAAATTTTTAATAACTTATTCAACTCAAATTAAAATTTCTCTCAATCCAAAATTTAAAGCCCAGCACTTAGATTAGGTTGGGACACTTTTGAATTATTTTAGAACCTCTAAGTGTCTCCTACCCCTCTTTCTTTTACTGTAGAAATAAGTGTTCAAAACTTGATCCATTTCTAGTTCAAACTTCAAATTCACTTCTTTGATGCCACTCATAAAAAATCTATAAATATAATTTTTACTATTATTTTAATCGAGAGTATTCATAGGAGACCTTGATTTCCTATGATATAATTAGCTATAAGGGTTTGCGCTCGTAGGAGATTTAGAATCCACATCCACCTTTCAAAATCAATATTTAAAATTTAATTAATCTCTTTTGAGAAATCAAAATCAACAACGATCATCATCGTCACATTCAAATAATTGATAACAAATGATATTCTTTTTCCTTTGGGGAGATATATCATTTTTGTTGCGGATCTATTTTCATGGATGATGATTTTGATGATAGCAAACACTTTTATTTCTCTATAACTGCCTTATCTTCTGACATTTCAGGTCCACACGATCAGACTGCAATTTGGAACCAGCTCAAGATTGGGTAGACTAGGTCTGAGTCAGTTTGTACCCTTTTTTCTTTCTTGAATATATTGTATTTGGTGTGGCTCCTGATGCTTTGTAACTTGGAAGATTTCTGACTGTTCCCTAGAATTTTCTATTTTTGGTAACATCATCTGGGAAGATATAACTATCGTCCTGGACAATCTGTCCAAAAGTAGAAACCCTAATTAGGGCATCCTCATTAAGGCAGCCATCATAAGCTAATCGGCCTGGACGATACTTGTATCGGCCAGGATGATATGCTCAATTCAGAAAGAATCAACCGCCATGATCAAATTATGTATTCTTTATTTTAGGAAATCGGCCAGGACGATATATACATCGTCTAGGACGATCTAATGCAATTATGCCTAAAATTGATCTGGTATATTCAGAAAGCATTAATGGCTGATTGGTATGATCACATCGTCTGGGAAGATCGTAGTATCGGTCGGGATGATGGAATGGATGATTTACATCGGCCAGCATCTATTCAGGGCGATGATCAGGACGATTGAAATCAGTTTTAAACTGATTGTCCCAAATCGTCCAGGCTGATGAGCTTAATTTGTACTGATCGGCCAGGACGATATGTCTATCATCCTGGATGATAATGTCGGCAACTTGCATTAATGAGCTTGTTTTTAGCTCTACTATTTAAGCTATGACAAGGCACTTTGTAAGGGTCTTTGGCAACCATTGTAGCTTCGTTCTTTTGGGGGAAACTTGAAGAGAGCTTGAAAGGGAGTGAGGAACGGGTGAAGTCTGAGAGAGGGAGAAGATCCTGTGAGGGGGGACTCAAGGGAGTGTGGATAGGGATTCCACACGGTTGCCCCGGCAGGTTTGCACATTAATATTGTCGGATTCAAGGCTTGTCTCGAGGGAAGTTCACCAAAGAAGAAGATCTCTTTGGTGTTAAAGGAATCGGCGACTCCGCCGCACCGTGGAAGGTGAAAGTGATTTTGTAAGGGCTTCTCCGCATAGCTGTGGGGGCTAAAGGAGAGACACTTAGTTTAGTGCAATACTTGGAGGGTGCCTCCAAGGAGTGGACGTAGGTCAAGGTTTGACCGAACCACTATAAATCTGGTGTGTTCTTTCCTTATTACTTTTGCATTTAATTTCCACACTTTGTTTTTATTATGGTGATATTAGTTTTGATTTGTGTTTTGATTGAAAGATATTTTTTACCAATTCACCTCTCTCTCTTAATTAGCTTTGGGCCAATTCATAGGGCCTAACATCCCTAACGAACTTTTAATTTGTTGATAAAACTATGAATACGAGATTAACGATAATTCATTTAGATTATCATGGCTATATATTTGATTGAACTTCACTTTGACCCTTTAGAGCCATATGCAGATCTTTAATAAATTTGACTATGATATTTGAGATGGAATCTGTAATTCTAAACCTAGACCCTATTTTGAAATTTTATTTCTACCACTCGAGGTAGTATATCTTTTTTGATGGGTTGTTCAATTTTAGAATAAAAATTCAAAGTCAATTCCAAAATCCTTTAAAGAAGATTAATCTTTTCAAAAAACCCTTTTTAACCCAAGTATGAAAATGCTCTAACAGACAATCTCAAATAAGTCAAACATTCTTGATGAATTTATATCCATCTTTTTCATACATGTTAACATTATTGAATAACACTCTGATAAATAACCACATATTAATCTAATCTCCTTGATAGATTCTCTTGTCCTCTTCCACAAAGGTCAGTATTATCAAGAAACACTTAGATAAATAATACAAGATAGGTTGGTGGATTTTTTCTTAATATTTTTTTTACAAATATTAATGGTATTAAGTAACACTCGAATAAATAAGCTCCAACAAGTTAACAACTTTGGTGGATCAATCTTAATATATTATGCTATTAGTTAAGGTTTGTTGTATCACCTCATGCCAATGATCTATAGAAGATAAACATTTAAAAGAATTATTTATAAATCTCCTTAGCATGGACAATGAGCTTAGATAAAATTGTATCATTGGTGAAGCTTGTTACAATCATGACAAAATGTGAATCATACTTATATACAAATAGAAGAAGATATAGATATTCAAAAAGGCTTAGTCCCAAATAGAGGGTAAGTTCTCAAAAATTAGATTTTTAATATATAAAATATTGGGAATTCATCAATTATCATCATTACTTCAGGCCACTTGATTGTTAATGTCAGTTGAACTTATATATTATATGTATAAGTATATATTTATAGGACTTACAAATAAGAAGTCTTATTTTAAGGCCATAGGAAGAACTATTGAATATATAAGATATCAACATACTCTTTATCAATATCGCATGACATTTGATGGAGTCTTTTATAACTTTAAAAGTATTTCTTTAGCCTCCAATTGGTAGTATATTATCTCATAAAGCTTATTGTAGTTTTCAAAAAAGTAAAATTGACCAAGATTGTAACACTTCTTAAATGCTTCTGATATCATCAAAGCCAATGCTAATGCTTCAAATCATAAATGTTGGTGCCCAATGTCATTATCAAGATAAAAATCAAACTTCATTAATTTTTAATGATACCTAAAGTTTACTTACATACATACATACATATTGGATTTGAGAATAAATCATGAGAAGTAGTGTGGAAATAAACACATGAATCACTCTAAAATTAAAAAAAAAATTAGCCCATCGAATAAACTTCTGAATTTCTAGATGAACAACTTTTTTTAAATGCTTTAATATCACTTTATCAATGATTCTCACAGCATCATTATCCATCCTTCAAAATTTTAGGACAATCATCTTTATATGAGAAGAAAATTAGAGCTTTAAAGCTGGGTAGAAGTGCTGGGAAACATCAGGATAGCGTCACTGCAGCGTTGAGCTCTTTGAAATTTTTTAAAATAAATTAGATGCTTCGACACATATGTGGCACTATGGTGTAGTACTCTTTCATATACAACACTGTGATGTTGGGGCTTAGGCTCTAATGTGTGTGTGTGTGTGTGTGTGTGTATATTGCCACCATTCCTCCCCATCCCTTATTTCATTCCTTTACAAGGAAGGAGGTTGGTAGAAGGAGAAAAGAAAGGGAGAGAGAAGAGGTGAGAGAAGAGAGAAAAAAAAGAGAAAGTATTGCAGGACTTTTTTGTCCTTTGTTCATATTATGAAAGTTATTTTGATCATAATAAGTGAACTTTACTCTGCATCTTCTTTCAATGATTATGAATTCAATTTATTTTCTCTCTCCTATAAGTGATAAAAAGATTGTATCTCCCATTTTTGTGAATTTTTACCTTGTAACTTTTGATATGTGATATATATCATTATTAGGAGAACTTTGATCGATTCTATATTGAGTTTTTACTAGGTGGTTTAACTTATATAATATTTTATAAAAAAATAAGTTTGGAAAATATTATCCATAAAATGATCAGGTGCTAATATATTAAATCTCGAATGAGATACATGATATACATATGATTATCATTCATTTAGCATAACATACATTTCATGGCATAATATCTGCACAAGAATAAGATGCATATTATATTGAGTAAAGCAAATGATTAATTTTATATATAAAGAAGGTGGCTTTTGTATGTAAGCAAGGAAGGCTAGCTGTCAATACTATAATTAATACGGGTTGGCTATTTAAATTTAACAACCTACATATGAGGGTGGGTTAATAGGCTTTCCTTTAAATAAAATGTTTATAATGTAATGTTGGAAGTTAGTCTATAACCAATTGACCAATTACACCGATGGGTAGAGACTGACGATTCTTAATGATTTACTGAAAGTCACATGTGAATTGATTTATAGTTTATGGATGATAATTGTAAGATAAAGATTGATGACCAATTGGTTGATAGTTGGGGTTAAAGATGTTGAAAATATTATATTAAATATGGATATCTTACCTTGCTGAATACATATTAATATGCATACATGATAGCATACATAAGCATATATAATATGATAGATATAAAAATGACATATATGATATATCATAGACATGATGAAGTGAATAATGACATGATTGATTGATTGGTATGTTAGAAATGCAATTAGACTTATAGAATGGTGATATGAACATATGACATATGATGAGGAGATGATTTTTTTGTATCTGATAAGAATCTATATGACTTACAAAATATACAAGATACAGTTCATATTGACTACTAGTAATTATTATAGATATTTGATTACTATTTTTGATTGATGTATTGACTTCAATTATAAATATTAGTTACTTGTTGGGCTATGTGCTTATTATGTGGATTTAATATATTTTCAGGTAAGGGTAAGAAGACTGAGGAGTGAGATAACAGACATTTGTCTTTCCTTCTACATCTAGTAGTTAATCTTTTATAGTCATCATATATTCATAGTGATGGATTGGATCATTTTGTACCATGAATTTTATACATATGCCATTTTAGGCTTATACCACTTGTAAATATTTAATGAATATAAATGTATTTATATTTTTGTCATTTATATTCTACTATTTATATGAAATTGAAAGGCTCTTATTGATGATTAAATGATAGGAAGTTGTAATTATTCTAAATTAGATCTTAGGGCATCATAAAGTGGTATTAGAGCAATCGTTGTTAGAAGAATTTAATTATAACTAGTGCTTATGAGTGGAATAAAATGGGAGAGTGTATGCATGTATTGAGTTGCATTCATGAACATGATTTGTACATATGAATATATATGGGATAAATAATTGAATGTGGATTACAAATGTATTTTATTAAAACTCTGTTAACTAGTTAGGCTCTAGAAAATGAATCCAAAAGGGGAAGAAATTCTAACTGAACAATAAATATGAGCATCTCTAATGACACCTGAGGGTATATAGAAGTTTACTAATGTGATTGCACAGATAATTAGTGATGCATTGGCTATATAGTCTGAATAGATACCTTCTCAATGAAAACCTCTACCATTTAGGAACTTTGGCGAAGGTAGTAAGAAAATGATCGATAAGATTATGAAAGCACCTGCTCAAAGCACCCCATAATATATCTAGTGTATAAGAAGGCATACAGGCTAATGCCATAAAATTATTGGGTAATACTTCATGTGTGGTAACTATGAAGATAAGATGATACATTGCCCATTGTATCCCACTACTTGGGTATAGAAAAGGGGTGTTTAGACTCGTGAAGGAATTGTGAGTAATACTGACCCATCTGGATAAGAAATGCGTGATAGTTCCATTGATACAATTTTCTAATATGAATATAATTTAGATTGAATTGCATTGCATACGTCTTAAAGAATTGATTGGCTTATATGTATATCTATTATATAATGAATATATGATTTGTTTGTTATTATTAATGTATATGGTGATCAGTTTTACTATGAAATATTAAGGATGATATTTTTTTAAAGTGGGTATATTATAATAACTTAAAATTTTAAAAATAAACTTAAAATGAAAGTCTGAAATGTTTGGGCTTAAGTGTTGCGACATTGTGCTTACAGGCGCAGTAGTATTGAGAATCTCTAGGATAATGCTACTGTGATGCTAACCTCGTATTTATAGATGATATAAACGAGATATTTCCCCGATGCTTCGTGTGGCTCGCTCGCTGGGGTGTGCTAGGGCTTCGCCCTACCCGCCTCTCCCTTTCTCTCTAGCATCTCCGTGCTGGCGTTCTGTCTTCATGTGGCTCACGGAAGTCTTTTCCTTCACGTCTTTAGTTTTTCTTTCGCGTCTTTGGTTTGATGGTGCAACGACGTTTTCGTGATCCTGAATTTTTGAATGGGACTTCTTCTCTTTCGTTTAAAGAGGCGCTTTCTGGTTCTGTTTCTTCTTCGTCATCTAGTGTCTTTCCCGATCTTATGGTTTGCTCTCTCAAGGGTTTACCGGCGTTGTGGATTTATGATGCGGAAATTGCTTCGCTGACTATTCCGTTCAAATTTCCACTTGTCGAAAACATTTTGGGCTGTAGGCCATCCCTAGATGCAATTAGGAGTTTCTTTTTTAAGCTTAAGCTGATTGGGAAGGTATCGGTCACTGTGTTGAACTAGAGGAATGTTTTGATTAAGCTGTTAAATGACTTGGACTATTGTAGGGTTTTTGCTCATAGATCTTATTTTGTGGATAATTCCTATATGAAATTGATTAAATGGACACCTACTTTGGATGGGGAGGTACAATCCCCTGTCATTCCCATTTGGATATCTTTCCCTAACATCCGCCCTCACCTCTTTGCCCTGCGTATCCTTCATGGAATTGGTTTGATTTTTGGTAAATAGCTCAAAACGGACAATACGACATCCTTTGGCTCTCGACCGTTTGTTGCTCGCATTTTAGTTGAACTGGATGTGTCCAAGCAATATCCGGACAAAATTTGATTTGGTTCGAATTGCTCTGGTTATGTTTAATCTGTTGTTTTGAAGATTTTTCGAATTATTGTAAGCATTGTCTTGCCCTGGGTCATTCTATGGCCGATTGTAAGATTCTTCATCCTGATCTTGTTTCTGTTGCTTTGATTAATCCGACTGTTAATGGGGATTTACCCACTACTGTGGAGGATTTGGAGGGGACGGATACTGAGGTTTTTCCTGTGCTTTCTAAGGTGGCTTTATCCCTAGAACCTGTTCAGCTTTGTGTTGCCCCTACTTTGGATTTACCTCCTTGTGACTCTGCTGATTTGGTTGTCCCCGTTGGGGTTTATTTGGATGATGGTGTCTGTTTGGACTCTGTGGTGGGTGTGGTGAGTGAGGCTCCTACTCCTCAGTTCCCTCGTGTGGCTTTGAGTGAACCAGGTACTATGAGATGTGGCATTAATCTGATAGCCACTGTGCATTCGGAGGGTAGGTCTGTCACGAATAATTGTGTGCCTTCTCCTCCCCCTTTTGGTGCCGTGGATGTGGTTTGCTTGGATGAATCTATTCCTGTCCCTGTAATTTTGGGAGAGGGCTCTATTACTCCTTTGGCTGGGGTGTGTGAGGGGTTGGTTGTTTCACCCTCATCCCTCAACCTTTTAGTTCCTAATTCTCTTGTTGAGGTTCCAGTAAATCTTATTGAACGTCAGGCTTTGGTGTATCATGTTGGCAATAACTCTAGGGTGGATGTAAGGGTGCAATTTGATTGGCTACACGGTTAGTCTGATCATTATTCCGATTCCAACTTCGTATCCTCGTCAGAGTCTCTGGGGGATGATGTTTCTTGCAAGGATCGTGCCTTGCTTCGTGATCGTTCGATGGTTTATGTCGCCTCTCGTGGGAGGCCGTGTGGGAGGGGCAGGCGGGGGAAGTAACCGTCTCTGATGCTGGACCTTGGGGTTGGCCAGAGAGAGAGAGAGAGAGAGAGAGAGAGAGAGAGATAAGTGAGTAGAAGTTTTTTAGGGCTTTTCTATCTATTGTCCCTATTACAAAGGTTGTCATGATCGTAGTAAGTGATAAAAAGGCAATATTTTCCATTTACTTTGCATTTATTTTTAATGATTGAGAGTTCAATATATTTTCATTTTCCTAAAAGTGATAAAAAGGCAATATTTTCCATTTATATAAATTTTTTACTTTGTAACTTTTGATATGTGATAAATATTTTTATTATGAGTATTTTAACTGGTGTATATACTATTTTATATAAAATGAGTTGGAAAAATATTAACTACAAAATTATTAGGTGTTACTGTATCGATAATGGATATGAGATATGACATGCAGATGATTATTATTTGATATAGCATGCATTTCATGGCATGTATAAGATATTTATCTTTCACCATGTTTCTAGAGAATGTAAAAAAGTAGCCAATTTATATGCTACTATGGCTTTAAAAGATAGTTTTGCTTTTGGTGACATTCCTTCTTCCTTGTTTAGTTTGTTAAAGAAGGAATGTGAGCCTTTTGTTGATTGTAAGTAATTCTTCTATTTAATATAATTTGCAGCTTTCAAAAAAAAAATAAAAAAGATATTTATGATATAATGTAAAATAAATGATTCAATTGATATGGAAAGAATGTGGCATTTGCATGTAAGCAATGAAGGTTGTCTATCAACACTATAATTAATACAATTTGACTCTAAAAACATAAGATCTTGTACATAAGGATGGGCCAATGAGCTTTTCTTTAAATAAAAGGTTTGTAATGTAATCTTAGAAGTTAACATGTAATAAATTGACTAATTATATTGATTGACAAAGAATGGCAAATCTTAATGATTTACTGAAAGGCACATGTGAATGATTTAAGATCTATGAATGAAGATGGTAAGTTAAAGGTTGATGATCAATTAGTTGACAATTGTAGTCAAAGATATTGACAATATCATATTAAAGCTAGAAGTCTTGTCTTTCTAAACTCACATTAATATGCTAAATTATAACATATAAGCATATATGATATGATAGATATAAAATTGACATATGATATAAAAATGACATACATAATATATGACAGATAAGATGGAGTGACAGATGAATGAATGATTGATTGATTGACACATTTGACTTGTAATTAGACTGACTGAATGATAATATGAGCATATGATATCAAACGATGTGATGATTTATTCGTATATGATATGAATGTATATAAATTACATGATATTGTTCCTATTGTTTGCTACTGGTTCTTACAAATATATGATTATTATTTCTGATTGTTGCATTGACTTCAATTATAGATATTGGTTGTTTGTTAGGCTATGTGCTCATTACGTGATTTTTACATATTTTCACGTAAGGGTAAGAAGCTTGAAGAGCAACTTAGGCTACTGGCATTTATCTTTCCTTCTACATGTAGTTGTTATTCTTTTATAATCACAATGTATTCATAGTGATGGACTGGATCATTTTGTATCATGACTTTTGTTCATATATTTTTTTGGGCTTATATCAATTGTAAATATTGAATGAATATAAATCTATTTATATTTTTTTCCATTTATATTTCATTGTTTATATGAAATTAAAAACTCTTGTTAATGTTTAAATGATAAAAAAAATGCAATTCTTCCAAATTAGATCTTGCGGTGTCACAACTAGGGCCTCACCATATGTACTAAAAGTTTTAATCATCTTCAAATCCAATCTATTTGATGCGGATTAACATAGCTATCACCTTTCTAAGAAAAAATTGGAACCTCACCATGAAAGCTAGAAGTCTTGACTAACTATAAATTCGCTCCATTTGATGAGGACAAGAAACACTTTTTTAAATGGAAAGATGAAGACTCGCCATTGTGGCTAAAAGTCTTCACCACCTCCAAGCCCAATTTGTCTGATGAGGACAACCAACACCTTTTCAAGAAAAGATTAGAGCATTGCCCTAGGAACTACAGGCCTTGATTGTCTCGAGTGATTTTAAAATCCTGCTAGAAAAAAATTTTCGCCTTTTATAGAGAAAAATTAGAGCATATTAAATGAATGATGCCTCTCCCCTACTCCCAATGGGGATATTAATAAATCTATAAGGAAGAAAAAGTTTTTATTTTTATTTTTGAGCCAATAATTAATTTTTTCTTTTAAAAAAAAAATTTGATTCAATCCAAAAAATTAATTATTACAAAGACCTGAAGGATCAAAAACTATTCGTAGTGCGGGAATAGACGCTCAAAATTTAGGGTGAAAATTAATAAATATAAAAAAGAAAAATAATGTCGATTTTGACAGTAGCGAGCCAACTGGCCAGGCCAAGCCCAGGCTCGATTACGATCTTAGATAAGTTTATTTTAGCATTTTGGAGGTCCCCAAGAACATTAATTTCTTGACATCTTGGGCCAATTCTTACACATTTCAAGACTAATAAACCCTCTACGCATAATTTCAAGCAATTTTTAATAGTTTAGAGCAATTGTTTTGGGTAATCTTTTCTCTCTCTATTCTCACAACTCTCCATTTCACAAGCTATTATTATGTACGGACACCGGATGGTTCTCCCGCCTGGTTAAACGCTTAGTACCGAGCGGTATCGAGGTTGGGTACCGAGCTCGGCACCAAGTGCGGTACATTTTTGAGATGACATGACACATTTTTATTAGTCTCAGGACACTATCCAGACTCTGCACAAAATAATAAATCCCATTTCACTAACATATTCTCAACTCAACAAATAGATCTGTTAAATTTGGATCAACAAACAACTAGAACTCAATAAATTTCTACTAACTCCCAAAGATCAATTTGAGAGAGCTACATTTATCTATATAACTAAATATAAATTTATAAAATAAATATAAATAAATTACTATTGATACGTTCTCAAAAAATTATCTTGATCAGGCACGAATCTCGATGCAAAATCAAGTTGGAAACTTCAAGACTTAAATCTAGTATCATACCAGAGCAAGAAGAGAAGAAGAGAAGAGAAGGAAGAAGCTCCTCCCAGACCACCGCCGGAGTTTTGCCGGACCACCACCGGACCTTCGCCAGACCACCACCCGAGGTCCTCACCTTTGCCGAACCACCACTTGAGGCCCTCACCTCCGCCGGACCACCACCTGACGCCGTTGCTTCATCGAACCACCACTTAAAGCCCTCGCCTTTGCCAGACCACCACTTCAGGCCCTCACCTCCGCCGGACCACCACTTGACGCTGTTGCTCCGCCGAACCACCACTTAAGGCCCTCACCTCCGCCGAACCACCGCCTGACATCGTTGCTCCGCCGAACCACCTCTTGAGGCCCTCACCTCCGCCGGACTACCACTTGAGACCCTCTTCTCCGCAGGACCACCACCTGATGTAGTGGCTCCGCCAGACCACAACGTGAGGCCCTCGCCTTTGCCAGACAACCACTTGAGGCCCTTTGCTCCACCAGAACATCACCTGAGGCCCGGACTTCCGCCGTAACACTACTTGAGGCCTTGAGCTCCACCAGGCCACCACTTGACGCCCAAAGTTCTCCCAGAATACTTCCGAACTCCATCACCAGGCAACGGTCTTTCTGACCCCGGTCTCCTGCCAACTACGGCCCTTCCGACCTCCATCGCCTACTATAGTCCATCCAACCTCCATCACAAGACAACGATCTTTCTGACCTTGGTCTCTTACTGACCTCGGTCTCTTACCGACTACGGTCCTTCCAACCTCCGTCGCCTACAATGGTCCTTCCGAACTCCATCACCAGATAACGGTCTTTTTGACCCCGGTTTCCTGCCGACTATGGTCCTTCCGACCTACATCGCCAGACAACGGTCTTTCTGACCTCTGTCTCTTACCGACTACGGTCCTTCCGACCTCCATCACCAAAATGACCCTTCCAACCAAATAAACATGTCTATGTTGATTATTGTAACTCCCACAATGTAATGCGATCTATATGACGTACATTTGTAACATCAAGCCAAGTCCTGCTCCATAAGAAGGGCCTCATTTGTAATCGACTGCAAATACTAGTGGATTCAACTAACTGGGCCAGGCCCCGTAGTTTTTCCCCTTTTTCAGGGGTTTTCCGTGTAAAAATTATGGTGTCTCTTATAAATGCTACACCCTCTCACTTATCTGATTGTGTGTTGGATATTTGTACAATGTTAAGATGTTAAACTATATATTTCTCTATCATCGTGAATATTTCAGGACACAACAGTTTGGCGCCGTCTGTGGGAACGTGATTTCCGACTAGGGGGCAATTTTTGCTCCAACCTCAAAAGGTTGTTCATATCAACTTCTTGACTTCAACTATTGCTGCATCAATTTCATGGGAATTAGATCAAGATTGGGGGGCAATTTTGACTCACACTGTGGTAAAAAAGATCCCTCCAATACTTTCAACATCAAGATGATATTTTAGGAAAATACTAGCAAATGCAAGGATACTTCTGATCAATAATAAGCTTCATACAGTCCCCTAATGGACTTCTCCTCCTTGGGCAAGTTCTTGATCTTGACCTCAAAAAGGCAGTAATGGTCTAAAGATAGACCCTTCTTTACCTTTGACTCGGGATACACACGACGTTCGCCCCCTCCCAATCAAAGAAAAATAAATCCTAGGGGGATTCGATTTGACCTCTTCCATACAGGTTAACGTTGTCGAGCAATGCTCTGACATACAACATTGGATAGGTCTTACATCCTTGGTGGATTCTCTCGACCTCTTCCACACAGGTTAATGTCATCGAGCAAAGGCTTTGACATACAACCTCGGATAGGTCCTACATCTTTGGTGGATTCTCTCGACCTATTCCATACAGGTTAACGTCATTGAGTAAATGCTCTAACATACAACCTCGGATAGGTCTTATATCCTTGGTGGATTTTCTCAACTTCTTCCATACATGTTAATGTCATTGAGCAAGGCTCTGACATCCAACCTTTGATAGGTCTTACATCCTTGGTGGATTCTATCAACCTCTTCGACATAGGTTAACATCATCGAGCAAAGGCTTTGACATACAACCTCGGATAGGTCTTACATCCATGGTGGATTCTCTCGACCTATTCCATACAGGTTAACGACATCGAGTAAAGGCTCTAACATACAACCTCGGATAGGTCTTATATCCTTGGTTGATTTTCTCGATTTCTTTCATACAGGTTAATGTCATCGAGCAAGGCTCTGACATTCAACCTTGTATAGATCTTACATCCTTGGTAGATTCTATCAACCTCTTCCACATAGGTTAATATTATCGAGCAAAGGCTCTAACATACAACCTCGGATAGGTCTTACATCATTGGTGGATTCTCTCAACCTCTTCCACACAGGTTCACATCATCGAGAAAGGCTCTAGCATACAACCTTAGATTGGTCTTACATCCTCGGTAGATTCTCTGGATCTCTTCCATATATGTTCATGTCATCGAGCGAGGCTCTGACATATAACCTTATATAGGTCATATATCTTTGATGGATTCTTTCGACCTCATTCATAAAGGTTAACGTTATTGAGCAAATGTTCTAACATACAACATCGGATAGGTCATACATCATTGGTAGATTCTTTTAACCTCTTTCATATAGGTTGACATCACTAAAATATTGTTGGACTTTCATCGGTCTCCTACCCATCGTTGAACTTTTATCAGTTTTCTGCCCATTGTCAGACTTCAACCCGATGTCGGACTTCTGCCTTTCATCAGACTACTACCCGTCATCAGACTTCTGCCTGTTAATAGACTTTCGTCGGTCTTCTACCTAATGCTTTACTTCTACTTGACATCAAAATTCTGCCCATCGATTGACTTTCATCGGTCTTCTACCTGATGCTTTACTTCTACTAGACGTCGAAATTCTGCCCGTCGTCTGACTTCCTCCCGTCGATGGACTTTCGTCGGTCTTTTACCCGATGCTTTACTTCAACTCGACGTCGGACTTCTGCCCGTCATCGGACTACTACCCGTCGTCGGACTTCTGCCCATCGATGGACTTTCGTTGGTCTTCTACTCGAAGTCGAACTTCTGCCCAACACCGGACTCCTTCTTGTCGTTGAACTTTTGTCAGTTTTATGCCCGTCGTCAGACTTCTACCCGTCGATGGACTATCGTCGATTTTCTACTGGACGTATGACTTCTACCCGTCGTCGGACTCCTGTCCATCGATGGACTTTTGTCGGTCTTCTACTCGATGTTGAACTTCTGCCCAACTCCGGACTCGTGCCCATCGTTGAACTTTCGTCGGGTTTATGCCCGTCATCAGACTTTTGCCCGTCGTTAGATGTTGGTCGGACTTCAACTCATCTCCATACTCTGCCCGTTGCCAGACTTTTACTAGTCTCTAGACGTTCGTCGAACTTCTACCCGACATTGTACTTCTGCCCGTCGTCAAACTACTACCCGTCTTCAGACTTCTTCCCGTCGATGGACTTTCGTCGGTCTTCTACCTGACGCAGTACTTCTACCCGACGTCGGACTACTACCTATTATCGGACTTCTGCCCGTCGGTAGACTTTCATCAATCTTCTACCCGACGTCAGACTTCTACCTGCCATCGGACTACTACCCGTCGTCAGACTTCTGCCGTCAACGGACTCTCGTCGTATTTCTATCCGACACTGAATTTCTACTCGTCGTCAAACTTCTGTCTGTCTATGGATTTTCATCAGACTTCTATCTGTTGCCAAACTTCTTCCCGCCGTCAGAATAATACCAGTCGTCGGACTTATGCCCGTCATTGGACTTCTACCCGACGCCAATTTTTTGCATGTTAATAGTCTTTTCAACCTCCCTCCTTACAACGGTCTCTTCGACCTCCTTCGCCAACCGACTACAGATGTTAATCCTCTTCGTCGTGGAATCTCCCGAAGAAGAATGGTCACCCGACATGCCCTCTATATAGGGAGGGGCCCTGCAGTCGGATAAGGGATGCCACCTATCCAAAAGTAGGGAAAAGCTCCCGTATAGGAAGAGAGTAGAAGGGAGAAGGGCGGAAGGGAAGTGCAATTTTTTTCATATCCTAAGGGGAATATTTATAGCATGGAAGGAGAGGGAAGTTATAAAAGAAATGGGCGGTTTAAAAAAAAATAAAAAGTTGCCTCTTTGTTTAGAGTCGGTCGTGGTTAAAAGAAAAAAAAAAGGGATCGGTTAAAAAAAAAAAAAGACAAAAACAATTAGTGCAGCGGGTCCTCGCACATTATAACCGGTAAAAAAAAAAATAATATTTTTGCTGTCGGTTATTATAACCGGCTCTGCATAGAGCGGCGTGACTATTGGCCACGCACAGTGGCGGCAGCCTAGCAGGCCACCTTCGGGATATTATAGCTTATTAATGTATGATTGTATGTTATGGCTTAATACTTCCATTCCTGCCATGTCATTCTCTACGTTCTTGTGTGGATGCTTATTTGTATAAATGCGGAAAAGCTAGCACGTACATTTCTTTTATTTATTCTGTATGTCAAGTGACTATTATTCTAAAATGGGTTTCCTTCAACAAAGACAAGTGCTTATTGATTTTACCGGTGAAAAATGTGGCATGATTTTCTAACTAAATTTTGGAATTAAATTTCATTTATTTATAGCAAATGTACATTTTCAATTAAACCTTGTTTTTGTCAGTTAAATTCATAAAGCATCCCTGACGCTGGCTTCATTTAAAGGAGCTTATTACTGCTAAGGTACCATACGTAGCTTTGATGTTCTAGACAGGAGGAAAATTCTAAACAAGATCGCCGCCTTTTGACCATGTGCACTAGACTCAAATTTGGCATTTTAAAACTGTTCGAGATCTCTACGCCCAAGACCGGAATTATTTTTTAGTTGCAAATCACATAAAAATTTTCTCAAAAGCTGGAACGCATATTTTTCGGACTACTAGAGCTTCCACGTCCGAAAAATAGGGGGGCAACCAGTACTTTCTCAAAAAATTATCTTGATCAGGCACAAATCTCGATGCAATATCAAGTTGGAAACTTCAAGACTTAAATCTGGTATCATCTGAACTCCGATTTCAACAATCTTACAGTCAAACTGAGCGTCTGGAAAATACGAACTCAACGGCAGCAAATTTGACTCAATCCGAGCCCAAATGAGTCCAATTCAAGGACCTGAAGCGCTGTTGGAAAGTTCATATCTTAATTTGTGTTACCAAATGGTCTCCAAATTTGACGAGCTTATAGTCAAATCGAGCGGCTCGACGAGACAAATTCAACGAGCCCAAGATCGCCAAATTCCAACATCATTAAGACCTTCAATTGTCTGACGAACATTCCACAATCAAGGGATTCAACATCGGCCGTCATCCAACCACTCTCCATTTACCCTTGATCTTTCACCTATTTACGGGACATGTCACTCTAGAAATCTATAAATAGACCACTCATTTCTCTTGAAAGGGGGGACCGGAGCAAGAAGAGAAGAGAAGGAAGAAGCTCCTCCTAGACCACCGTCGGAGTTTCGTCGAACCACTGCCGGACCTTCGCTAGACCACCACCTGAGGCCCTCAACTCCGCCGAACCACCGCTTGACACCGTTGCTCCGCCGAACCACTACATGAGGCCCTCGCCTTTGTCAGACCACCACTTGAGGCCCTCACATCCGCCGGACCACCGCCTGACGTCGTTGCTCTGCCGGACCACCAACTTGAGACCCTCACCTCCGCCGGACCACCACCTGATGTAGTCGCTCCGTCGGACCACCACCTGAGGCCCTTGCTTTGCCGGACCACCACTTCAGGCCCTGTGCTCTATCAGAACATCACCTGAGGCCCAAACTTCCGCCGTACCACTACTTCAGGCCTTGAGCTCCACCGAGCCACCACTTGATGCCCAGAGTTCTCCCAAAATACTTCTGAGCTCCATCACCAGGCAACGATCTTTCTGACCCCTGTCTTCTGCTGACTACAATCCTTCCGACCTCCAACACCTACTATGGTCCATCCGACCTCCATCACCCCGTCTCCTGCCGACTACGGCCCATCCGACCTCTGTCGCCTACAATGATCCTTCCGAACTCCATCACCAAACAACAATCTTTCTGACACCGATCTGTTGCCGATTACACTCCTTCCGACCTACATTGCCAGACAACGATCTTTCTGACCTCTGTCTCTTACCGACTACGGTCCTTCCGACCTCCATCACCAACAATGGCCCTTCCAACCAAATAAAAATGTCTATGTTGATTATTGTAACTCCCACCATGTAATGCGGTCTATATGACGTACATTTGTAACATCAAGCCAAGTCCTTCTCCATAAGAAGGGCCTCATTTGTAATCGTGTGCAAATACTTGTGGATTCAACTAACTGAGCCAGACCCCATGGTTTTTCCCCCTTTTCAGGGGTTTTCCTCGTAAAACTCTGGTGTCTCTTATGAATGCTACACCCTCTCTCTTATCTGATTGTGTGATGGATCTTCATACAATGCTAAGACGTTAAACTATATATTTCTCTACCACCGCGAATATTCCAAGACACAACAGTTTGGCGCCGTCTATGGGAACGTGATTCCCGACTAGGGGGCAATTTTTGCTCCAACCTCAAAAGGTTGTTCATATCAACTTCTTGACTTCAACTATTGCTTCATCAATTTCATGGGAAATAGATCAGGATTGGGGGGCAACTTTGACTCACACTGTGGTCAAGAAGATCCCTCCAATGCTTTCAACATCAAGATGATATTTTAGAAAAATACCAGCAAATGCAAAGATACTTCCGATCAATAATAAGCTTCATACAGTCCCCTACTGGACTTCTACTTTTTGGGCAAGGTCTTGATCTCGACCTCAAAAAGACAGTAATGGTCTAAAGATAGACACTTCTTTACCTTTGATTCGGGATACACACGGCGTTCGCCCCCTCCCAATCAAAGAAAAATCAATCCCAAGGGGATTTGATTTGACCTCTTCTACACAGGTTAACATTGTCGAGCAATGATCTAACATACAACATTGGATAGGCCTTACATCATTGGTGGATTCTCTCGACCTCTTCCACACATGTTAACGTCATCGAGCAAAGGCTCTGACATACAACCTCGGATACGTCCTACATCTTTGGTGGATTCTCTCGACCTCTTACATATAGGTTAACGTCATCGAGTAAAAGCTCTGACATACAACCTCTGATTTGTCTTATATCCTTGGTGAATTTTCTCAACTTTTTCCATACAGGTTAATGTCATCGAGCAAGGCTTTGACATCCAACCTTGGATAGGTCTTACATCATTGGTGGATTCTATCAACCTCTTTGACATAGTTTAACGTCATCGAGCAAAGGCTTTGACATACAACCTCAGATAGGTCTTACATCCTTGGTGGATTCTCTCGACCTATTCTATACAGGTTAATGACATCGAGTAAAGGCTTTGATATACAATCTCGGATAGGTCTTATATCCTTGGTTGATTTTCTTGACTTCTTTCATACAGATTAATGTCATCGAGCAAGGCTCTGACATTCAACCTTGCATAGGTCTTACATCCTTGGTGGATTCTATCAACCTCTTCCACATAGGTTAACGTCATCGAGCAAAGGCTCTGACATACAACCTCGGATAGGTCTTACATCCTTGGTAGATTCTCTCGACTACTTCCATACAGGTTCACGTCATTGAGAAGGGCTATAGCATACAACCTTAGATTGGTCTTACATCCTCGGTAGATTCTCTGGACCTCTTCTATATATGTTCATGTCATCGAGCGGGGCTCTGACATATAACCTTGGATAGGTCATATATCTTTGATGGATTCTTTCGACCTCATTCATAAAGGTTAACGTCATTGAGCAAAGACTCTTACATACAATATCGGATAGATCATACATCATTGGTAGATTCTTTTAACATCTTTCATATAGGTTGACATCACCAAAATATTGTTCGACTTTCATCGGTCTTCTACCCGAGGCCGTACTTCTACCCAACGTAGGACTCCTACCCATCGTTGAACTTCTATCAATTTTCTGCTCATTGTCAGACTTCAACCCGATGTCGAACTTCTGCCTGTCATCAGACTACTACCCGTCATCAAACTTTTGCCCGTCAATGGACTTTCGTCGGTCTTCTACCTGATGCTTTACTTCTACTCGACATCAAAATTCTGCCTGTCGATTGACTTTCATCGGTATTCTACCTGATGCATTACTTCTACTAGACGTCGAAATTCTGTCCATTGTCTGATTTTTGCCCGTAGTCGGACTTCCTCCCGTCGATGGACTTTCGTCGGTCTTTTACCCGATGCTTTACTTCTACTCGACGTCGGACTTCTACCTGTCATCGGACTACTACCCGTCATCGGAGTTTTGCCCATCGATGGACTTTCGTTGGTCTTCTACTCGATGTCGAACTTCTGCCCAACACTTGACTCCTGCCTGTCGTTGAACTTTCATCAGTTTTATGCCCGTCGTCAGACTTCTGTCCGTCAATGGACTATCGTCGGTCTTCTACTAGACGTCTGACTTCTACCCGTCGTCGGACTTCTGCCCATCGATGGACTTTTGTCAGTCTTCTACTCGATGTTGAACTTCTGCCCAACACCGGACTCCTGCCCATCGTTGAACTTTCGTCGAGTTTATGCCCGTCATCAGACTTTTACCCATCGCTGGATGTTGGTCGGACTTCAACTCGACTCCATACTCTGCCCGTTGCCAGACTTTTACCAGTCTCCGGAAGTTCGTCGGACTTCTACCCGACGTTGTACTTCTGCCCGTCGTCAAACTACTACCCGTCTTCGGATTTCTTCCCGTCGATGGACTTTCGTCGGTCTTCTATATGACGCAGTACTTCTACCCAACGTCGGACTACTACCTATCGTCGGACTTCTGCTCGTCGGTAGACTTTCATCAGTCTTCTACCCGACAACCGTACTTCTACTCGACGTCGAACTTCTGCCTGCCGTCAGACTACTACCCGTCGTCGGACTTCTGCCGTCAACGAACTCTCGTCGGATTTCTACCCGACACTGAATTTCTTTCCGTCATCGAACTTCTATCTGTCAATGGATTTTCATCAGACTTCTATATGTCGCCAGACTTCTGCCCGTCGTCAGACTAATACCAGTCGTCGGACTTATGCCCGTCATCGGACTTCCACCCGATGCCAATTTTTTGCCTGTTAACAGTCTTTTCAACCTCCCTCCTTACAATGGTCTCTTCGACCTCCTTCGCCAACCGACTACAGCTATTAATCCTCTTCGCCGTGGAATCTCCCGAAGAAGAATGGTCACCCGACATGCCCTCTATATAGGGAGGGGCTCTTCAGTCGGATAAGGGATGCCACCTATCCAAAAGCAGGGGAAAGCTCCCGTATAGGAAGAGGGTAGAAGGGAGAAGGGCGGAACCTCTTTCTTGCAGGCCCTGGGCCTAAACAAGGGATGCCGCCTGTTCAGGGCCCGAGGGGAAGGCCTCAAATGAAAGAAAGGAGGAGAAAGAGAAGTGCAAATTTTTTCATACCCTAAGGGGGATACTTATATCAAGGAGAGGGAAGTTATAAAAGAAATGGGCGGTTTATAAATTGGTGACGCCCACGATTTCAAAAAAAAAAAAAAAATTGCCTCTTTGTTTAGAGTCGGTCGTGGTTTAAAAAAAAAAAAAAGATCGGTTAAAAAAAATTAGTGCAGCGGGTCCTCGCACATTAAAACCGGTAAAAAAAAATGATATTTTTGCTGCGGTTATTATAACCGGCTCTGCAAAGAGCGGGGTGACTTTTGGCCACGCACAGCGGCAGCCTGGCAGGCCACCTTCGGGATATTATAGCTTATTAATGTATGTTATGGCTTAATACTTCAATTCCTGCCATGTCATTCTCTACGTTCTTGTGGATGCTTATCTATACTATCTATACTACTATTATAAAAGCCGCTTGAATTTCCTTCCATATCAAATCTTAGCCATTCATCTTATTACTTCTAAAATTATCTTGTCCATTCATTATATTATAAATAATTAATAAATTTAAAAATATCATCTAATTATGTAAATTAATTCCCTTAAATACACCTAATAAAATAGTTATAAAAATTATTTTAGCTCACGCGAGTTTCTACACTCCACGACACTTCGTATATTTCTCTTCCGTTTCCACTCTTCATAGTCGGTTTTTCTTCCAACAATAGCTCGCTCTTCATCTTCCCCTCAGGTTCGCATCCTTTCGGTTATACCCCTTCGTCATAAAGTATTGCTCTTTGTCTTCTTCTTGCTCATTCATTACCCTTCATTTCACATCCTATCGGTTACCATGTTCGCTGCTCTTCATATACCAAAGCAGCTTGTGATTCTGCTATTAAACAATCTTGGTTGTGGCTTTTTTTAATCTGCGTGCAATTTCAGTATACTCGCCACCCTACCGGAAGAAGAAAAATGTCCTCTTCTTTAGCTAAAAACTTTCTCCCGGAGGCTGGGAGGATCTTGATGGCGATGTGAGGGAAGCTGAGAGGATATTGAAGAAGATGAGATGCTTCCACCTCATGAGATTGTGGCGAGGGCTGTTTCCAAGGAGTTTCCTTTGACCACTTTCTCGATGCTGGAAGGAGTCGGGACAAGGGCGGAACCACTACTAGCTTAGGGGGCAATTTGCCCCCTCAAAATTGAAGCTGGTTCCGCCCCTGTTGGGAGGACGCTCAAGGGTACTTAGATGCTTAAATCTTTTTTCATTATTTAATAACTTTTTATTTTGAAGAGCTGCACTATGCTTTTCCTGGTTTGTTGTATCCTTTTATTTTCCATTCAGATTCTGCAATAAACATTTTTTTTTAGTCATTTTGAAATCATTTTACTTCATTATGGTGCGAGAACTCTATCCAGAATTCTGAATGCTGCCTACCTATCGACTGCTCAACCATTTTTTGGCCTCCTGTGTTTATCACTTTGCTTGTGGCTGAATTAGAGGCTAGCTGAGCGTAATAGTACGATATCCTTAATATATATGATCATAAACTTTTTGCATATTGTAATCTTGTTGAGGGCAAATATGGCCAATGCATATGTTTATCATGATTTACATCCCTACAAGCTTATATAAGTTGTTTGTTCTCTTTGTTATTTTCATTTGATTTCTCCAGTTGATTATCATGCCTCATATGCTTGCTTATTACTTATGTTTTGTCCTTGAACGCAAAATAGCTCAAGGACAACCCATCAATTTCATACCAATATCACAAAATAATGCACTATAACTTTGCAATTTTAAGTGCTGGGCTTAAAAAGACAAAATAAAGAATGCTATTTATGCTATTTCTGAGTCGCAAAGCATAGCACATATAATGTATTCTATTTTTTTGTTGACATTTTTGTTATTTTTTATTGCTTTGTTTCAGATTTCTTAGCTTAAGGGCTTCGGCATGAGTTATTTTAAAATAGGTCTATAATTTTCTTTTCATTTAGGATTATACCACTCTGCCAGCTGAGTGAAAACCAGTTGATTTCAACTGATGAGTCTTTACTGCTGATGCTAATGAGTGGTTAACAAAAAAAAAAAAAAAAAAAAAACGAGAGTTTGAAGATGATTATATATTAGTGATTGGTGATGAAGAGCTGGCATGTTATAAGAGTTAAGTTTTGTTTGGGACGGATTTCTTATTGATTTTCAATGCAATTTTTTAGTAAAAAAATTAACATATTTTGTATCAAAAAACTACTTCAAAAAGCATTAAGAAAGCCGTACCAAACATAGTTTTAGTGCTCATTAAAAAAAGCTATATTCTAGATCTTGCTTGAGAGTGAAATAAAAAAGAATTTTTATCTAGGCTCAAAGCCATGCATATGAACAGGAAAATGATAAGCAGGAATAAGATCGGGATTTAGGTTAAGATAATAACGGAGGCCAAACAATTTTAGTTTATTAATTTTTTTGTTTAATATGAAATTTGTAAAATAGGTGAAACTTCAATCGTGATAATTTTATTATAATAGTTTATTTTTCAATTTTATCGTCTTGCATTATTTTTTATGTATATTAAAATAATTTTTGTTACGTCCTAAAATATTCACAACGATAGAGAAATATAAATTTTTGTATGTCAAGTGACTATTATTCTAAAATGGGTTTCCTTCAACAAAGACAAGTGCTTATTGATTTTCTAAATAAATTTTGGAATTAAATTTCATTTATTTATAGCAAATGTACATTTTCAATTAAACCTTGTTTTTGTCAGTTAAATTCATAAAGCATCCCTGACGCTGGCTTCATTTAAAGGAGCTTATTACTGCTAAGGTACCATATAATAAGTGTAGCTTTGATGTTCTAGACGGGAGGAAAATTCTAAATAAGATTGCCGCCTTTTTGACCATGCGCACTAGACTCAAATTTGGCATTTTAAAACTGTTCGAGATCTCTACGCCCAAGACTAGAATTATTTTTTAGTTGCAAATCACATAAAAATTTTCTCAAAAGTTGGAACGCATATTATTCGGACTACTAGAGCTTCTACGTCCGAAAATAGGGGGGCAACTGATATTTTCTCAAAAAAATTATCTTGATCAGGCACAAATCTCGATGCAAAATCAAGTTGGAAACTTCAAGACTTAAATCTATTATCATCTGAACTCCAATTTCAGCAATCTTACAGTCAAACTGAGCGTCTAGAAAATACGAACTCAACGGCAGCAAATTTAACTCAATCCGAGCCCAAATGAGTCCAATTCAAGGACCTGAAGCGCTGTTGGAAAGTTCGTATCTTAATTTGTGTTACCAAATGGTCTCCAAATTTGACGAGCTTATAGTCAAATCGAGCGGCTTGACGAGACAAATTCAACGAGCCCAAGATCGCCAAATTCCAACATCATTAAGACCTTCAATTGTCTGACGAACAGTCCACAATCAAGGGATTCAACATCGGCCGTCATCCAACCACTCTCCATTTACTCTTGATCTTTCACCTATTTACGGAACATGTCGCTCTAGAAATCTATAAATATATCACTCATATCTCTTGAAAAGGGGGACCGGAGCAAGAAGAGAAGAAGAGAAAAGAAGGAAGAAGCTCCTCGACCACCGTCGGAGTTTCGCCGAATCTTCGCCGGACCTTCGCCAGACCACCACCTGAGGCCCTCCCCTTTGCCAAACCAGCACTTGAGGCCCTCACCTCCGCCGAACCACCGCTTGACACCGTTGCTCCGCCGAACCACCACATGAGGCCCTCACCTTTGTCAGACCACCACTTGAGGCCCTCACCTCCGCCGGACCACTGCCTAACGTCGTTGCTCTGCCGGACCACCAATTGAGACCCTCACCTCCGCCGGACCACCACCTGAGGCCCTTGCCTTTGCCGGACCACCACTTGAGGCCCTGTGCTCCACCAGAACATCACCTGAGGCCCAAACTTCCGCCGTACCACTACTTCAGGCCTTGAGCTCCACCAGGCCACCACTTGATGCCCAGAGTTCTCCTAGAATACTTCCGAGCTCCATCACCGGACAACGATCTTTCTGACCCCTGTCTTCTGCCGACTACAGTCCTTCCGACCTTCATCGCCTACTATGGTCCATCCGACCTCCATCACCAGACAACGATCTTTCTGACCGCGATCTCCTATTGACTACGGTTCTTCCGAACTCCATCACCAGACAACAATCTTTCTGACCTCGATCTCCTGCCGACTACGGTCCTTCCGACCTTCGTCGCCTACAATGGTCCTTCCGAACTCCATCACCAAACAACGGTCTTTCTAACCCCGGTCTACTGCCGACTACGTTCCTTCCAACCTACATCGCAAAACAACGATCTTTCTAACCTCTGTCTCTTACCGACTACAATCCTTCCAACCACCATCACCAACAATGGCCCTTCCAACCAAATAAAAATGTCTATGTTAATTATTGTAACTCCCATCATGTGATGCGGTCTATATGACGTACATTTGTAACATCAAGCCAAGGCCTTCTCCATAAGAATGGCCTCATTTGTAATCGACTGCAAATACGAGTTGATTCATCAAACAAGGTCAGGCCCCATGATTTCCCCCACCCCCCTTTCAAGGGTTTTCCACGTAAAAATTCTGGTGTCTCTTATGAATGCCACACCCTCTCACTTATCTGATTGTGTGTTAAATCTTCATAGAATGCTAAGACGTTAAACTATATATTTCTCTACCGCCGTAAATATTCCAGGACACAACAACTATATAAAAAATGCAATTGTTTCCCATAAGATATCAAATGACTTTATTACAACTACAATAATAAGAACTAAACGAAAATTTTACAACAATCCATACAATAAAACTGACCCCAAAAACAAATAAAAAAAAAATAAAATCCAAGCACACCCTTAATCCGCCAATATGATAATGCAGTTTATCCAAAAGCCATATATGAAAGGTATGCCGAGTTACCAATGATGCAGATTGGTAACTGTACTCGCCATATTTCTCATTTTCCACGGCGGACAAACCTTCATTAGAAATTAAAAAAGTTACAACCTTGGAAGAGAGATAAATATCCTTTCACTTCATCTTCTTTGACATCTTTGAAGCTCTTAACCCTAAACAGAGGTTGTGAAAAAATTAGTAATGCCAAAACTGGAACCCACAACCCACCATGAAGTTACAGGGTCGGGGAATGGATGTTCATTAGATTATTTTACAGAGGCAAAGGCATCACCAGCATCCTGCTGGAAGTAAGAACAGTTCAATAAAAATATTAAAAGATTTTTTTTTTTTACCCTCTAAACGAACTATTCAAAGGTGAACCTGCTACTTTCCATTTGTGAATAATAAATAGGGAGATAATCTCCACAAACCAAAAATTGTGTATAACAGCTTCATCATCAATTCATCCTTCAGCAATCATCCGCTCTCCACCAAAACTATCTCTGCCAACCACAGCCATTTCATTTTCATAGTTTGTTTTAGGTTGATTTCCGTTGAACTGCTGGTTCCTCCAGTTCCTATCTACGTCCATTGACTGCCCGTTGGATAAATGATGATCATCATCTTCTGCATCATGGCCAGAATTAATATGTATAAAAAAAAAATACAAAAAGGGAGTTTAGAACTGTAAAAAATAACAAAAAAGGAATTAGATAAGTAAAAAAATAAGCGGCGTTGAAGTAAGTTCCAATATCTGCACTACGCAAAGATCCTATGTGAGAATTTATGTGCGATAAAGATGATCGTCTGCGTATCTCCCATAACGGCTATGTAAATTTTGATTAGGAATAATAGCTTAGTAACCTCTTACGGTTTGTAATGTTTTGAAGCAACTCCAGAGGATGACCGTTTCAATTTTTCAAGATTCAAACAGATTTGTACAGCTTGTCCCTCGAATTCAATTGAAAACTATAAATATGACAGATTAAGATGCCTTCTTTATATAGATGGAGGAGAATCAGTAGAAAAATGATCAAGGCAATGTGGCTCATGCGTATTTACCACTTTCACCATCTGATGCATCAGCAAGCCTCGCAATTGCATCCAAAAGGGATTGCTCGTGCTCCTGAAAATATGAGCAGCCAAATTTCATGTTTCCATGATAGAAGAAAGAACCTCAAAAGGGTTAAAATGTTTACCTTCAGAACTTTTTTTGCCTTCTCGAACTCAAGAGGATCAAGATGAGTTGCATCAAAAATCATCTCCACCTGCTTGACATGTTAAATAAAAGAGATGTTGGTGCCTTCAAAAAAAAAAAAAAGTTCTTCGGAAGAATATCAAATGTGTTCTGACAAACCTCCTTAATAAGTGTTTCGGTATTAAGTATCTCTATTTCATCCAAGTTCTTTTTCTTCACGCCATTTTGCGTTGGAGGAAAATCCTTTCTGGGTTGGTTCTTTAGGAAGCCCCTTCCTCTACCGGCAGCTGGAGTGGTACCCCCTCGGGATTTCTTAAAGCCTCTCCCTATCCCACCCCTACCTGATCTGTTAGTGAAAGGATCTTCACCTTCCCATCTGATATCTTCAGCTGAAATCTGCAACAATTTTAATCATCAATTTATATTTAAATAGCGGTATATTTTTTAATTAATTCTTATTAATCTAACATAATTCGTATGAACCACGATAATATACATTTTCAGTTCAACTCAAATAAAGGTGAAAATGACTACTAAACAATTAGCTCTCATCTAGGTAAATGGATTAAAATTTTTTTGTATATTATAGTGGTCATGGTTTAAAATTGCGCAATATGAGGCTCGCCTTGAGGCCCGCCTTTGCGCAATTCCAATAAAAAACGCCTCGATGCTTACGCCTCGCCTCACGAATGAAAAACACCTCAATACCCGAATACGCAATTTTAAACATTGATAGTGGTTCATTTTTTTTTTTCAACTTCTCTATATTATTTACTAATGTTTTTTAGATGTTTTGGGCTAGCCAAAGAAGCCCTTTGGGTTGGGGCAAAGCAAATTCCATAAACGTAGTAAGAGGATGTGTTTGACCTGTGGGACATCACCCAAGCGACCCCAATTGATAACACATGCACACCTGACATAAATTAAATTAATCTAAAATTATCAAATAATTAAATTTTACTCTATTACTCTCAAGGTTCTGAAAACTAAAACGAACATCCTGGTTGAACCCTGAAGATGTAAGAAATATTAAAATTATTTAATTATTATTCAATATGTAATATTTATGTAAACATAAAATAAACAACAAAGAAATATTTTATGAAATACCATTGTTTGAATTCCAAACAAGCATAAATAGAATTACTGAATGAATCGACAAAATACACAGAATTAATGGCTGAATACTGCTACAGAAAAACACTTCAAAACCGTGAACCACAACCATCCAATTTTACATTAAATTATATTTATCATTTCATTAACTGAAGACTGAAACAAACCAACACAGAGAGAAAGAAACAAATGAAGCAAATTTATTTAGACTTTAATCTGAAGTTATTTGTTTAATTGCCAACCACTCTCATTCATGTCATGACCTTTACAGTACATCTAAAAATTTTACTGCATTTTGTTATTCTCAACATCCCTTGCAATATTGGGCATGTTGACAAGTCACCTAATTATTATCAATTTTACACAAGTAAATCACATGTCATGTACTATCTATGTTTTATTAATCCTAGGCTCTTCAACAACATCTAATCTCAAATTCGCTTGGATAAACAACTAAATATAAATACTCAAAAGCGTTCACAATATAGGTTTAAGTGCATCAAGTCACAATTTCAAATCATATCAGCAAGTATAAGCAAAAGTCATATCCCATAAAAATCTAAAGCAAAATAACGAGCTAAGAGGCCTAACAAAACGAGGTGAACAATTTGATCGGACCATCCATATAGTCACTGGAGGTTAAGATCTAGTTGGAACATCACTAACTAATTCACTGTTTTCAGTTGTCAATCAGCTACGAAAAGAAATGCCTTAGAGAAGCAGAAATTTTGCTAGATTGGATACAAGCTTATGATTGCACAAAATAGATTAAACAATTTCATGCAGGATTAAATAGGGATAAATGGAGAATGAGAATTTATAAAGTTGGTCACAAATAATTTAGATAAAGTTAATGATGATGATATGAATATGCATTTACACCCCATCATGAATAATGTAAAATTGGAAAAGCAATTAACCTACCACAGAAACCCCCTATGCATATAAATTTTTCCAATTCTATTTTACTCATTGAGAAGATTAAATTTGAAAAAAAATGCGAGGATCATGAACAATCTGGAATCGAGGATCATGAATGTTAGGAATGTTGGGCACCAACCCTTTGATCCTTAGAGGTACATTCATGCCTCATATGGGCATTAAGGATTGAGTTTTACAAATTTGTATCTAGCAATGGCAAAAGTGATCCAAGAGACCATCCTACGATTGAGCTTTACTAATGAGATAGCAAAACTACACGTATAGCACAAGATTATGCACCAAAATTGGGCTAACCTAAACTTATATTAAGTTAAGCCTCATTAAGAACAAGCCTCAAAGATGCCCACAAACATGGCTAGACTAAACCAACATGCAGGCTGGGAAGACCAAGTTACAGAAAATTATATAGAACAATAAACAACACAAGGAGTCACACTAAAAGCCATTACCACTTGTCCTTCAACCTATATCCATATAAAGCTAGCACCTATCAAAACAATATAATTTCAATTTTTAGATAGTACATTGCCATCCAATCATTCCCCTTGAACATTTAATAACATTTTTAGTAATAATATTGGTAGGTGATTAAATGAATATAATAAACAAGATAATTAGAACACCAATAACATCAACGCTTTATCCCACTACGTGGGGTGGGGGGGGGTTGGCTACATAAATCCCCTTTCTCTTTAGTGCCCTATTAAGAATCAAATTCTTATTTAAATCAAATAAAAAAAGTTATTTCTAATATTTTCTAACCACGCCTTTTTAGGTCGACCTCTACCTTTCTTAACATAGGCTGGATTTAATATATCTGCTCTCCTAACTGGGTGATCGGAAGGCTGACATTTTATGTGACCAAACCATCTAAGACAACTCTCTCTAATCTAATTTTCCATTGGAGATACTCCAAGCTTTTCACGTATACCTTGTTTTGTATTCTATCTCTAAGTGTAAAACCACTCATCCACATGAGCATCCTCACCTCTGCAACACTTAACTTGATTTTATGCTTCTCTTATAAAATTTTCTCTTAAGTTTGAGTGCTTCTTTTCTATCACACAACAGCCCGATGCATTCCTCCACTTCAACCATCCAACTTAAATTCTACGAATAATACCCCTATCTATTTCATCATTGCTTTGAACAATAGACCCGAGATATCTAAAACGTGCACTCTTTCTAATGACTTGATCACCCAATATCACAATCCCATCATTTGATCTATTACTACTAAAATTATACACCATGTATTTGGTTTTAGATCTATTCATATGAAAATCTTTAGACTATGAAGCTGGCCTCCATAATTCAAAATTTCCTTTAATTCCCTCTCTAATCTTATCAACAAAAAGAATATCATCATCAAAAAGCATACATCAAAGTACATCCTCTTGCAAATACAATAACAACATCTAGCCTTTATCCCACTACATGGGCTCAGCTACATAAATCATTTTTCTCCATTAAGTCAATGTTAAGAGTCAAATTATCATTTAAATCTAAATAATTAAAAAAAACCATTTAAATCTAATAAAAAAAAGTCATTTATAATAAGTTCTAACCAAGTTTTTTTAACGTCTACCTCAACCTTTCTTAAAATAAGCCAAATCTAACACATCTACTCTCATAACCGGGTCATCAGAAGACCGCCATTTTATGTGACCAAACCATCTAAGGCGACTCTCTCTAATCTCATCTTCCTCTTACAAATGCCCGGAGAAAAAGATAATTAGAAGACTAAATTAATTTAATGATGATTCCACTTTTCATATATAATTAGTTTTTGGAACATTCTCCTAGAATTAACTTCAAAAATCTAATGTCACCGTTTATATCTACCATCAATTCCTAGCAAAACAATATATAAGTTATTCAATATCCAACATGCAAAGGTAGATAGCCTACATCCCATATTATTTGATGCTTGTTTATGAAATAAACATAATTAAAAAATGGTATGAAGAACACTACAGAAAAGCAAGTGGAATCATGGTTTAAAATTGCGCAATATGAGGCTCGCCTTGAGGACCGCCTTTGCGCAATTCCAGTAAAAAACGCCTCGATGCTTACGCCTCAAGTTTTTTTTATGAGGCTTGCGACTCAACTTGGTTGAGGCCCGCCTCACCTCACTGGCATGAGGCTTACGCCTCACGCTATATATATTAAAACTTACATAAATCTTGAAGTAAATGCCCGACATTGGACTCTATATGAGAGGAAGGGGAGAGAGCAGTTTCTCATGATGATGATTCAAATGAAGAACCCCTTAGTTATGATAGGGATGATGACTTATGAGTTCTTATGTGATATGTCATTGCTATTTATTTTTGAAATTTTGAATTATATGTTAAAGAAAAGAATACTGGGATTTGGGAAAGATAGAATTTTGAGTTGAACTATATTTCATGTTGTCTTATTATTGGGATATTTTGATTTTCCTTCATATCTTATGCTTTTTTATGTTTTATATTATTCACTCATTAGTATATAAAAAAATTATCATTTTATGTTTACGCAATCTTTTGATTTTAAGGCTTACGCCTCAAAACGCCTTGAGGCTTACACCTTGCCTCCCGAATGAAAAATGTCTCAATACCCGAATACGCAATTTTAAACATTGAGTGGAACGCTATGCTTAAATGCCAAATAGTGTCTTAATTTATCAAGTTAGGATGACTACAGCTAAAAGAGGAGATGAAAGAGGCTTTTTTTGCATACTAGCCTTTCTATATACTGTGGGCCAAATATGCAAGAAAAAAACTCTTCAGTCTAGTCCCAAACAAAAAAAGAATAAAGGGAAAAGCGAATAAATGGTGAGACAATATTAGTTCAGGTGCATTCTTCCTCCGGAGCTTCTCATCTTAGTTTCACAATTTTAAAGTAGGAATTAAGACAAAATTTTTTCTTCAGTCCAACAGAAACTCAACTCCCAGATAAGATAGGCTCAAAATTTTATAGTTGCTCAACCAAGTTTTAAATACCACTACATTTTAAATGTATTTAAAATCCACATAACAAATTTTGGTAGCATATACAATGCTCAAGCATGCTTACATCCCAATGAAAAAAACAATCCACGGAGCTAGCTTGCAATTTTCTCACAGCAATTTAGAAATGATTATGAAGCATACCATACCCATGACAGCACAAGAAATAAACACCAATCCATTGAAGTACTTAAAAAACTTTTGGCATAAAGTTTATCGTCACCTCTTCAAGATTCACCCATTCCCATGTCTCATTTGGTGTGTTTATATCATAAGTCAAAAGATGAAGACCCTGAAAAAAAAAACTTATTAATTATTAGTTTAAGTACGCATCAACTATTTAAAATCCACACTAAACAATCAAACACACCTTCATTGCATCATAATCACTTATAACAGCCTCATAGAAATTATTATCATCAGGCCACCTTGTCATAACTTTTCGCCCAATTAATGGATCATACTGTGCAGCTTCAACTGAATGAGCAGTTGTGATAGCGCCCAAACTCCTGTTTACAGTTTGACCCCTCCCACTTGGACCAGTAGGCGTATATCCAGCAGGCAATGCTTGTCCCTGCAGAGTGAGGAGCAAAAATGTGTGAAAGAATTAGATCACAAGAAAATTGGAAAGTCATACACACAAACCAAGAAAAACTAATTCATTTATGAGGGTTCTCATTACCAATTTAGGTTTCTTTCCTCTTACTCCAGGAGCTCCTCTTTTTGCTGCTGAAGATGACTGCATTGGAACACCAATTGGCTGGGAGTGCAATGAAGGAGATGGTACACCTAGAGGTAGGGGAGGTATTATTTGAGAAGTCTTCTGCCTCTTGCGTGAAGCTGAGACAGAGGGACTAGGTATAATATCATGATTGGGTTGAACATTACTAAGGAAGCCAGATTGAAGTCCACCTGACTGTCTCCACTCCCTAATAAATTTGTTAAAAATTACAAACACTCAGAGAGAGCAGAAATGCTCAAAAATAGTGTTCTTTGATCATTTTCAGACCTTATTCCCCGAATAATTTCATCAGCGTTAACCCTGCTCAACAAATCTCTATGTTCATCATCTGATAATCTCAGTTCTTTTCGTAGTTCAGTAATGAGACCTTCCTTCTCCTGCAGAAAAAAAATAACCACAATTTTAAAAGAAGAAAACTATAATGGAAATCAAGATAATTGATATATATATATATATTACTGTTCGAAAATGGAAAATACCCAAGTGATCGCATCAGATTGAGCCTTAAATGCCCTTAGAACTGAACTATATGCTTCTTGCTCGAGTTGGTGAATTTGTCTCTCCATATCATTTTGAACTCTTGGGTATGCATGACCTCCAACAACAGGTCTGCCATTCCGAGAAACAAGTCCACCTCTTGCATTTCTATTTTGATGTGACGGTGGAAGATCATCATCAGTTCCTGCAGGTAGGTTTGATGGCATTATAATAAAAAAACAACAAGATGTACAAAAAATAAGTATTAGCATGCAAGTCAACGCTTGTGAAATGAAAGTACCAATTGGGTCAAACAACACATCTACCTTCATCTGCAACCAATGGATACAATAGTGTTATAAGCACAGCACATTACAAGCAACGTGCATGAAAGTAATGACATATGTCAGTAACGACTGTTAGCTAAAACTTCAGCCACAAGGCAAAGCGTATATTGAAAATTCTTGCTTTTAAGCAGCTGATCCATTGTTATAATGTCTAATAAATTTAGAAGTATATAAGGGATGCATCACAAAAATGTATTCTTTTGCATATTCCCGAGACATAGCCAAAAAACTTGGTATTTTACTCCTGTTTGTAAAATTCTAGTAAAAACTAGTTTGAATACTCCATACAGTTCATTTCAATAAAGATGCATTCCCATAAAATGGACGGGTACAAAAATATCCTATCATTCTACCATCTATGTTATAGATATTTTATTCTTCATTAAAAGCATCCATCTTTTAACACATGCATTCTCTTAGTGCATGGTTCTAGATAAGAATGCCTAAGACTAAAATTATCTTCACATCTTGTTCAAAGATGTTGATTCACATAATGGAAAAAATTTGGCTCAAAAAAAAAATCCTGACCATAAAACTAAAATTGCCAAGTCCTAAGTCCTGGATGTAAAAAGTAGAGGGTTGTGTTAGGTAGTCGATAGCCAGCATAAAACTTGTTAAATAATCATGACATTAATATTTTAATACATTGTGTTAATGCTAGGGTTTTCCCTAGAAGCCATGCATTGTATGGCCTAAATACATTGTATGGCCTAAATACATTGTATGGCCTAAATACAGTGAGAAGTGTGCAACGGCCGCTGCATCAATACTTGTATGCAATGCTAAAATAGATGGTGGTGAAATTAAAATATGTAAGAAAAAATAAAAAATAAGAAGATTTGTTATAAAATTGATTTGGATGTAAAAATTTTGAAAATTGGGAAATATATAATGTTTTGCCCGTAAGGAGCATAAGAAAACAATTTGTGATGCAAATATTTTATCTTTTAATGATTTATATAATATATTAATTACTAAAAAAGGCAAAAGATATATGTATAAGCTAGTCAAATAAAAAGATAGTAGTAAGGATTTAGTTCAAGTGAAGTGTATTAAGAATGAAGGTTAAAAAATATATTTTTTAGAATGGGATATTCAACAAAGGTGGATGAGATATTTTGCTAAGTTATTCAATGAAGATTGTAAAAATACAATTGACTTTCGTGACCTTAACACTCTAAATGAAAAATAAAATTTTTTGTTTTTATCCGTGTATAACTAAAACTAAAGTTAAGAAAGTTTTAAAGAAATTAAAGTGTAGGAAAACTGTTGGACCTGATGATATTCAAATAGAGGTGTGGAAATGCTTAGGAGATGAGGAATTTCTTAACTTAACTTTTTATTATTATTTTGAAGTCTAAAAAGATGCCAGATGTGTGAAGAATGAGTGTGTTGATTCCTATCTTTAGGAATAAATGTGATGCACAACTGCACAAGCTTGTGCAAATTATAGAGGAATTAAGTTGATGTGTCATACTTTAAAACTATGGGAGAGAGCTATGGAGCATAAGTTACAACATGATAATAATGTTTCTCCAAATCAATTTGGATTCATGTCGGATAGGTGTACACTATGGAAGTCATACATTTATTGAGAGGTTTGATGGAGAAGTATAGAGAGAAAAATGAAGATCTTCATATGATATTTATTGATTTAGAGAAAGTATATGATAAAGTTCTAAAAGAAGTGCTATGGAGAGTTTTAAAAAAAGAAAGGAATTAGTAATCTTTATATTCAAGTCATTAGGGATATGTATACTGGAGTTATTACTTGTGTTCAAACACAAGGTGGTTAGACCAAGTATTGATAAGGACATTCGACCTTGGAGGATCTACTAGAGGCGTGGCCGTTGATCTACGACCACGATTGCGCCGCTTTATTTTCTATCTTCATTGTATTAGAATTATTTGTATTAGTTTATTGTGTTATGAGTTATTATTGCATTTTACATTTTTACTCTCATTTGAGGGCCTAGTTATGTGTAAACCCTAGGAAAAGTTGGTCTTTTATTTTCTTTCATTGTAATGAGATTATTTAAAGGCCACCTCCTTCTTCTTGGAGGCTAAAGAATGATTAAATGAAAATTTATGCGCTTGTGTGTTTTGGGGAGAGCTTGAGAGTTCTTGAGGATTGAAGTCCCTAGGTAAGGACATCGCAATACCCACCAACCGCAGGAAGCGTCTAGGTTCGTGATCTTCCTTTTCATCATATCCTTCCCCTCCCTTTCCCCTAAACCGCCGGCCATAACCCCTCCTCCCCCTCTCAGCCGAACCCCACCACCACTTCAACCCTAGGCCGACCAACCCCCATCTCCACCCTACAAGCCACCGGCCCCAACCCATCTTTCCCTCCAAACCGCCGGCCAACATCAACCCTACCCACTCTTCTTAGCCGCCGGCCACCTCCATCTTCCATTGGCTCCACAAATTTCCTCTAGCATTCAATTCCCTTCCTATTTTAGCCTTCTTCATTTGGTAACAAATTTGAATTCAAATTCAAACAAATTTAAATTTGAATTTGTTTTCTAATTACTATTTTAGGAAAGTTAATTAAATTATGTCCAATTAAATTTCTAATTGGATTTGATTTAAATTAATTCTTCCTAATTTAAGATTCCAAATAAGGCAAGCTTTAATTCCTTTCCCTAAGCCCTACCCCACATTCATTAAACCTGAACACCCTCTTTCCCCTCCCTCTTTGGCCGGCCCCTCTTCCTCTCTCTCATCTAATTAATAAGTCCATTAATGCTCCGCAAATTAACCCCCAATTCTCCAATCATCTTTTCCCCATTGGCTGAAATAAAATTCAGCAATTTGAATTTGATTCCTTTCTATTTCAAATTCTAAATCTGAAATTAAACCCCTTGCCCCATTCCCTCCAAAACCGACCTTTAATTCTCTACGATTTTCCCTCCCAAAGTAAGCCCAACCAACCTGGAGTCTGCTGTCCAGGGAAGTTCAGTAATAGAGATTGCTGTCCAGCTCGCCGGAGAGAAGTTGTTCGCTGCCCAGAAGTTTTTCCGGATCATAACTGCAGTTCAAGACTCCCTAGACCAGCAGGATTGCTGTCCAGAACACTCCTGGTTGCTGTCCAAAGTTCCCAGCATAACTTAGCTTGCTGCCACCTTTCAGAATCAGCCCAAAAACACCCAAAAGATTCATGTTGCTATCCACTCATTATTGACACCCAAAACGCCTACACCGGAGCCTCGCATCCTTTTCCTTTGGGTAAACTCTTCATCAAAATCTTCTATCTTCGTAATGGCTCTCAATTGTGCCTTTAATTGATTCATTAAGATCGTGTCCAATCTCTCCGCTAAGCCTAGTAATTTAGAGAGTTGATTTAGGGATCTATTTTTCATATTGACTAGTCTCATTGTTAACTTAAGGATTTCATGTTCGAAATCTTTCATGTATGCTATGTTTTGAATCATTGATTATTTTGTGATCCTAACTTCTAATTGTGTGACTTGGCCTAAGCTAGTCTCATCGCTTTCTTATTTTATTTCATCATTTAATCACTACAAGTATTTTAGTTAATAGCTCTCTAAATTAAATTGTGCAAGATTCTTTTCTAATATCGCTTAGACATTTAAGTCCTGCATCAAGTATTTTCCAATTTCAGTTGGATTAGATCAAGGATCAACCTTAAGCCCATATATTTTTGCTTTAGTCATGGATGTTCTTACTAGAGATTTGCAAGAGGATGTTCCCTGGTGTATGCTTTTTGCTGATGATATTCTTCTTGTTGATAAGACTAAAGAGAGAGTTGAAGGTAAACTTGAATTATGAAGTTCAACCTTAGAGTCTAAATGTTTTCGTTTGAGTAGAATCTAAAACCGAATACATGAAGCATAATTTTAGTAGTAATAGATCTAGTGGAGGGTTTGTAACTTTGAGCAATCAAGTCATTAATAAGAGTACACATTTTAGATATCTTGGGTTTATTGTTCAAAGTGATGGTGAAATTATTAGTAGAATTCAAGTTGGATGGATGAAGTGGAGGAATGCATCGGGCTTGTTGTGTGATAGAAAAGTATCACTCAAACTTAAGGGAAAATTCTATAAGGTGGTGGCTAGACCTACAATGCCTTATGGCGCAGAATGTTGGTCATTAAAAGAGAAACATAATATTAAGTTAAGTGTTATTGAGATGAGGATGCTTAGGTGGATGAGTGAATTTACTCTTAGAGACAGGATACAAAATGAGCATATACGTAAAAAGGTTGGAGTTGCTCCAGTGGCATATAAGATTAGAGAGAGAGTCGCCTTAGATGGTTTGGTTACAAAAAACGGCAGTCTTCCGATGACCCTGTTAGAATAGTAGATATATTAGATTTAACCTATGTTAATAAAGGTAGAGGTAGACCTAAAAAGACTTGGTTAGAAAATATTAGAAATAACCTTTCTTTATTAGATCTAAATGATAATTTGACTCTTAATCAAACACAATGAAGAAAAATGATTCATGTAGCCGACCCCACGTAGTGGGATAAAGGCTTGATGTTGTTGTGATTGTAGAAAAATCCTAACCATTTTTTTTATCAGGATAAACTTAGAATTTATTTTTGAGATAACTGCAATACAAATTTTGATTAATTCCATGCATTGCATGTATCTCAGAGAAAATAAAATTCAAAACCCATTTTAATCAAAATTTGGTTGAACCACCTGACCCAAATTTTTTTCATACATAACATATTCCATACAATTAAAAATATATTATCTGCATAATCTAGTATTGCACTTACCAGAAATAAAGAAAAAAGATTCGCATCAAGTGTTAGATTTTGGAACACTTGTTGATGACTACTTAGTGAAGGAGCGTTCTAAAGCATATAGTTCATAAGGCAAAGGAGAGCTAATAGCATTTCGGGTAGCGAGCTCCAAGTGAATTATTCAGTCATACCACAATAATTAATGCTCTGCCGCGCATGCTATCAAAACTTTTGCTTGTTCTCAAGAACTTCTAGCCATGAGTTTTGTATTTTTCTTCTACTTTAAAATTCTGCCATTCTAAAATACTTTTAATTTCTAGTTGAAATTAAAAACACTCGCCATCTCATTATCATCCTCCATACATCACATTTGAAGAAAGTGAAGATCTGAACCTAAACTTGAGTACAATTCATTAAACCTGGCCAAATTAAATGAGGAAATCAGAAAATTAGATAAATATTATGTTCGTCTTTTTACCCCTAGAGAGGTATTTCGATTTTGGCTGCAATTAAGGAACAAATAACATAAAAATAAAATTCAGCAAGTTGGATTTCTCTCTTCAAGAGCTTTGCAACAAAAGATTGCGATCTTAAGAATGAGTTCTAGATAAGAAATTCAAATCTGAAAAGCTAGCATCAAGCTTTGGGTTACGCAGACAAGAGACTTGCCTATAGCTATGTGTATAAACTTGTGGGAAAACTAGGATGGATGTTTCAAAGCTCCACATGTCCAACATGATAAACTGATCCAAATTTATTTTAGTTATTAGTTGTAGAAGTTATAAATTTATTTAATCATACAAACTTTTCTTAGGTGTATTTTCTTTATATCCTATTCCACAATCTACCCTTAGGTGTATTTGTTTTTATCCTATTGCACTACTCTTGGGAGTCACGGATCCTAATCTTAATAGAATTTTGAGAAAATATTTAGAGTCATCTCACAACCTTTAGAAAGAGATAATCTGATACTTTCTGATTAGTATCAGCTTTTCTTAAAATTTTGTAACTATTAGTCTATGTAACCTATCATATCTCCAAAAACTTCAGCGTATAATCATATGATGCTTACCTTACCTGGCCTTATTCTAGCTCGTTGAGTCCTGAAAGTGTGGTTTCATCTGCATCAGATTAGAAACCTAGAACATTTTGTTTACACGCAACCTGTTCAATTTAGTGCTCTAACACAATAAAATATCTGGTATTAGTATGAAAAGTGACTTTGACCAATCCATCTATAAAGCAAGCCATCCAATATCTCACATAGTAACCCGTGAGAATCTCCAATATATTTTAGAAGATCTCCTAGACATCTCCCATTCCAAGATAAATCAGCATCCAAAGAACTATGATTGACTAGCACTCTTCCAGTTGAACATGAATTTTGATACATCAATTGTTAGCCTGAAGAATTTAAGATGGAATAAATCAGCCCATAAAACACCTAATTTGGGTCCATAAAAAAAATGTATGTCAAGAATATTATTCAAATCTACGGCATCCAGGTGGCAAATCTTTAAAAATAGCAGTTAACCCCTAAATATTAAGAAAAGTTAGCCTTTTTCTTGGTCATGAAATTCCGCTTTCCTCTGAATTGTAAAATTTCTTTCCACAATTTACGCCTAAATTCTAGGATTATTAGTTTGATTCGGATAAGAGTTATTTCCAACATTTCTATCGGAATCAGTTTTGTGGACAGTTTGATTTGAATTGAAAAAAAACTCCCAATTTTTTTCCCAAAAATCTTTTTTTTTTTTAAGTTCCTACGAGCATCCTTCTTTTCTGAAGCCATCATCTAGTCATCAGACTTCACTTCCTATAGTCACAATTCATTCAACATTTACCCCACCACAATTCAACAAGCAACGACTCTCCCCTTCCAACAACAATTTATTTTTCAACTCGTTGGCTGAACCTAGTTTTATTGCCTAAGTCCTCTTCCCTAAGCCCTACAAGATTCAATCGGTATGAATACCCAAAGTATCATACGCAATATTATGAAATCTTATTAGCCATAGGTAGTTGGGTTGAGAAGCCTATCTCTGAACCTTAATGAGAGATAAACAAGTGCACACCCCTGCACGTTAAAATGCTGAGGGAATCCAAAAGGACTTGGATACCAATCCTATCCAAGGAGAATGCTGGATTAAATTATGGAATCAAAGACTATAGATACCAAGCTAAGAGTGACTTGGAATGGGTAAAACTGACCATAAGTAATTCACAATCTATAAGGGAAGAGGAACCAGTCACTACATACGGGAAAAGAAATTTCGTAAAAGAAACTAATACTATAATGGCTAAACACAAAAAAGCATTGGAAACTATGATGAAACAATTAGTTCAGATCTGGGCATTAATAGATCAAAGGAATTAAGGAAATCATTCAACTGATTGTGTTGGGAACCCTCAATTACCTGCAGAGATGTATGATGAAAAGGAAGATCCATCCACAAATGAAGACCAACTCCTAATTCAACAACCACCTCCCTTCAAGGTGAATGCCAAGTTGGAATTGCCTGTCTTCGATAACACGGTAGGTACTAATAAGTTAGACAATAGAATAGACAACTTAGAAACCTTATTTTCTTTTTGTAATTAAACTATGACCTAGAGGATACCCTTCATTCAACTCAAGATGTCATCACATGCATTGATATGGTAGAACACAGTCACAAAACTTTAACTGGCATACATGACATGGCAACAATTAAAGAGACTTCTGAAGGCTCAATTATATCTTATCAGAAATGAAGAAGAAAGATGGATCCAATGGTAGCAACTACAGCAAGGATACAACCAATCAGTTCATGCGTACACTAAATCGTTCCAGTGACATGCCTTTTCATAACTATTGTCATGTGAAAAGAAGCACTTTAATAAAGGTTTTAACACAATATCGTGATGGTTCAAGTGGGAATTGAAATTATTCCCAATTTAATCCAATATCGAAGCTAGTTCAAAAGTTATAGCAATAGAAGAAAAGTAATCAAAGATGTAAGTTATTCTCTCAAAATACTGACAAAAGAATGAGCCACTAGTAAGTGACAGAAGGCTAAGTGGGAAGCCCGACTAAAACAATTGTCAGATAAAGGATCATTCAAAAGAAGATAAGTGGAAATTAAGTCCTAAGAAAAAGCTACCAAACAAGAGGACAAGAGGACTCTTGTCATACTGGCTAGGGGTGTAGCCTCGATTCGTTAATGGGCTCGATGAGTCGAGCTTATCGAGCTCACGAGTCGAGCTCAAACACAATTTCAAACTCAACGGCTTATCGAGCTCGAGCTCGAACAAACTTCTGCTCAACTCGTGAGCTTGCCGAGCCGCTCGCCGAAACATTTTCCATTCAGTTATCGGAGTAAAAGAAATCAAAGGCAGAGCTAGGGACGAGGAGGACGATGACAATGATAATCGGGACAACGAAAGAGCTCAAGACGAGGACGATGCTCGAGAGTCGGGACAACGACGACGCTCGGGATATTAGTTGACAATATATACCTCACTTCAGGATTGATGCAAATGTTTCAAACAAGTTGGAAGCCGCAGATCACCACGACTGCAGCAAAGAGCGGATAAACCTAGATTCGTAAATCATTGAAACTCAGATCAGCAAGGAAAATAAAGACGATTTCTTGAACATCAAGTAATGAAGTTGAAATATTGACAAAACTAGATCCGTAAAACGAAGAATAGGAAAAGAAAAAGATAGTAAAAACGTGAAAACAGCTGCTCGCAGATCTATAGAAATCAAGAGGAACGGGATGGGAGGGAGAAAGAGACCTCAGGCCTAAGCCAACGGTTGATGGCGATAAGCGACAAGAGCATGGAAGATGAACAATCGGAGACAAAAACGACGAGGAAGAGAAATTGGTTGCAATTAGGGAGAAAGTGCAAATGTTTCGAACATGCGAGCTCGACGACGGAGCTCGAAACGGAGCTCGACGAGCCGCTGGACGTGAGACGAGTTCAAGCTCATCTTTTGAGCTCGACTCGAGTTAGCTCGTCTTTTGAGCTCGACTCGAGTTTGAGCTCGAGCTCGAGCTTGATATTTGGTAGGCGAGCTTGATTCGAACATCCCCTAACTCGAGCTCGACTCGACTCGTTTGCACCCCTAATTCTGGACACACTAAACAGAGAGGAGAACAAAAAATTATCACCTACATATCAAGTAAATCCACCAATAATATTCATGATTATCAACCTTAACAAAAAAAGGGATGAGCTTCTCATACTTATGTCATGGTTCAAAACCAAATGGTCATGAGATTTCTAGGACCTAAAGTATAAGGAACTTAAATGAGGAATATCAATGCAAACCCAAGTTTATTATCCCTAAGAAATTTAAAACTAAACTAGTATGTGGCATAGTACCACTGGTTATCAATCACGTATTGTTAGGAAATTAAAAAAATAATTTGGTTTCTTCATTGGATAAGATTAATGTATAAATCCTTCCATGTCAATCCATGTATCAATTTCTTACCACTAATTGAGTTTGAAGAATAGACTTCCCAACCCAAAAACCCAAAGCTTGACAAAATTGCCACAATCTTTTGGGCATTCCAACCAAGTGGCCTAAGATTTAGGAAAAAAACCCTCAAAGGCAAAAAAAAAATAAGGTTCACACAATTAAAAAAGAAACAATACCTTAAAGAACCAATCTTAAAACATTGAATGGAATTGAAGAGGATTTAATAATTGTGATTTGTGAAGCTAAAACTTGGATTGGAAATTCTTCTATTTTCCTTCCCATATAGTTCTTTTTATCCCGTTTAATCTCTCCTTGCTAGCACATTTGATTTCTAACCAATTTTCAATTAAAGCAACGAATAATTTCATTTATTCCTATTTTTTTATATTAGGATAGAAATTGTACAGTTTTGAAAAAAAAAATCCAAGAGCTGAAAATCATACTGCAATGGGACGGGGTGGAATCTGCTTATTGAATTGTCGTGGTGCAGATTTTGAAGGAATTATGGGCAATTGAAAGAACTAAAAAAAAAGAAAGATTGAAGGAAAAAAAAATTTACAATTGTTATTCAATCCAAATAAAACTATCCACAAAATAGATTCAAAAATCCCTATTTTATAAAATAAGGACAAAGGATAGCTAGATACAAATCAAACCTGATCTAAATAGAAAATAATGCTTAGAAATTGATCTTATCCCAAAAATCAAAGAACTAGCCCTAATATAGGCATTAATTGGGGTTCTAACTTCCATAATTTAAGGAAACCAAATTTATATAACAAAAAAGCTACAAAATTTCTTAAATGTTTAGAGACAAAACTCCTATTTTTTAAATGAATAATTTTCACTTGGATGTATGCAAAATATTTGAATGATACTCTTATTATACATCCATTTTTTAGGGCAAAAAACTTGGGCTGTTTGGATTGATTTCTTCAGTCTAAAATTCTTCATGTCAACAGCTGGTGCATCAAAACTTAGGATTGTTTGGATTGATTTCTTTTAAGTCAAAGGGTATCAGCCAATCATAAATCATTAGCCTGATTGATTCAACTTGAAGCGGGAGAGTTCATGAAAACCTACTAAAATATGTTGGAGATCCTTCTAGATCACAAAAAAGAGAATTTAAGTAACTGAATGAAAAATATAGTCACACAAAAAGGCTTCGCAAGCTGCACACCACCAAAAGCACTCGAACTCCTAGATCTAGATCTGCATCATTGCTCTTAGATTTAGAGATCTACATCTTAAGATAAAAAACTCCTCATACTCAATATTCTAAAGCAAACAGAAAGAAAATATCAACACAATTGAAGAAGCCGCCTCATGAAACACTAGTTCAACTGTGCTCTATGTTAATGCTTGCGTTTGCTAGATCTAGTTGAGTATAATTCATTTAATACATTGCAAATCTATATTATAAATCCATGTTTAGGAAACTAAAAAAATTATGAGTTTAGTGTTCATTCAAAAGCTTCCCTATTAACCTTTAGCATTGTAGGGTTCTTCTACTTTAGATCAATGTTATCGGGGATAAAATTATTCTTGAGATATAATTATTCTCTTAAAGTGATACAGTTCTAATTTTGATTGACAAACCTCTTAAAAGATTTGATGAAATGTTGTTGATATTACCTTTATTTATTCCATATGCTATATAAACTTATATATAAACATTATATTCAATTTTAAGAAATCCAAGGAATGAAAGTGGCACATTATTATTGATTTGTGCCACTTATTTGATCCTTTAACCAATAAATAATATATGTGAATTGCATTTAGATTATGTTGTTAGATTTCATGCATAAACGTCTTTATTAATTAGTTGATATATTCATGACATTTTTTATTGTTGGCATTAGCATATCATCATGCCTATGAATACCTTTAAAGAATTGTTGATATTAAAAAAATAATAAAAAAATTAATTGTAAAATTGATGATATTATCCACGTTGTAAAATCCATAAGATTAATTATATAGCCAGTTAAACAAAACATTGAAGTAGAAGCACATGCTCAACATCTTACATATCATCAAGAAGCCAAAACTATAAATTATCAAAATTTATAAAAATATCATGATGATGAATAATACTCTAATATTCTCTATTGATTTAAGAAATGTATTTGAATGCAATATCACAATCAAATTACTTAGAAAACCTTTTAAATTGGCAAAAATTGTAAACTATATTGTCATATAATTTTTAAAATAAAATTTGAAGCACCTAATTACTGGTTCAAAAGAAATTTAAAAGTGCTATTAACTGTAAAAAAATCATTTTATCAGTACTTGGACTGAAATACAAAATGTCTATAAACACAAATATATTTCAACAACTATCATGGCTTTTAATTGGACAAGTAAAGAATCTTAGAATAAATAAATTGGAAATAACTTCTTGCTTTGATAGGCTTAAAAGAATTACTTTATAATTATTGTTTGTCCAAAGAAGCATGGTCTGCGATGCTAAAATTCAATTTAACTGGAATTAAATCTCATAATAAGCCTCAGATGATAAACTGTTCCCGTAAAATTCCAGATGAAGCTTATAAAAAAAGCTATAAAGATTACAGATAGTGAAAAACCCTCCTAATAAGAATAATTTTATATATATTACTAACAAGATAAAACCTACATAAAATCCACAATAGTTAATGAATGTACTAATAAGCTAGCATTAACACATGTCCAACTGAAATTTATTTTACATATATACTGAGCTATAAACCAATCCCCTTTGGCAAACTTTATTAGATCTCCATACTCTAGGAATGGGTCAAATTGAAGTTTTTTAAAATAATAAACCTATTACTAGTAATAAAGATTTATTTTGAAAGAAAAATGACATATGCATGATAAAGTATATTGTATCTGACTTTCTGAGTATGCACCTTAAGTAACACATGAATCTCTATCTGCAAGTGAACTGTGACTTCCATTTAAAAATAAGCCTAAACACATATCCAGCTAGAGCCCACCCCTTGATCAATAAATGGCTCAAATTGAAGATTTAAAAGATAATCAACCTATTACTAACATAAAGACTAACATTTAGAAGAAAGATCAACATATGCAATTATGCAGTTAATTTTATATCAGAGCTTGCACCTTAAGTAACATTTGAATATACACATTTACTAACTTTAAACTCTATCTGAAAATAATAAACCTGCAAGCAATACCCAAACGTGAACAATACTTCTAATCTACATTAGAAATGGTCGCACATGAGCCTAAACAAAAACTAAAATTTTCAGCTGAAATTGTATTTGAAACTAAAAATATACATATAAATCCAACTTTGAATACAAAAAATAATGTGACCTGAATTAAACCTAAACTTCAACAATCTCTTGGCTTAACCCTCATAAGGTTCTTTAGTGTCCTACTCTACAAGGGAGTGAACATATTAATTTTGTAATTGTCTCAGAGTTATTTGAGTGCATATATAATGTTTTTAAAGGATAAAAAAAACTTATGGAAATATTGAATATCAACGAATTTAAGACAATTTATTACTATGGAAATCCAAATAAAAGCTTAAATTATCCTGCATATACAATACTGACTACCTAAATCATTGAATAAATTTATTACAAACTTAAGGGTGTTATATTTCATGATAATAGGCCATCTCTATGATCCAATGTTTGAAATTAGGCAATTGTGTTTTGAGGCATTTTTTGTCCATGAGACAAGGCATAAGCTTCAAGGTATTTTGAGGCTTATATTGGAATTAAAATATCAAATTTAAAAAAATGATGTAAGTATTATATTGACATCAAAGTGAGATCTTAAGAAGTCAAAGAAAATTCATCATAATAAATCTCTCTCATTGCTAAAACAATAATTAGTAGTCTAATCCCCTAAGGTTATAATCTACAAATTCAAAAGTCTACCCCACTCTCATCTCTTAGTCGATCTTCATCAGAATCATCATTATAATGAATTATTATCTCTCCCCCTTCATCCTCAATTGCACCAACATCCTCTAAATCTTACTCCTCATCTTTGATTACAACCATCTCATCCTTCATAATCAATAAAAATAATATGAATAATACTTAAAATTTGAAACAATGACTATATTAAGGGCTAAAACATCAATTGCATAATTTTTTTTGGTAATATTTTATGTTAGTTTCCTTTTCACTTGTGTTAGACCTGTTAGCCTTGCTCCTTCCTCCATCAAAGAAGTAAACATTAATATCTTCCTGTTATAATTCCGATGGAGAAATCATTATCATACTCCACATAATTCATTATTTAACAATACACCATTACAAACTAATGAATTCTCATCATCCTCAAAGCTGTCTTCTTCAAATGTTTATCCCTTAATCTCTCAAGTTATATATAATATAAATTAGTGAGCTCATCCTTAAGGTAGTCAAATAATTTATCCTTTTGGTACGAACATGGATAAATGCGCTAAAATTTTGCTTACACCATGATAAGGAGCTTGCAAGATCCAATATTTTAATAACCAATCATTATAGATCTATAGTGTCATCTCCAAATTTAATCCAATATCCAAAAAATTTTAAAAAAATACAATTAATATAATAAACATATTTGGTGGGATTTAACTAATAAATATTAAAAAACTAAACAATATTTTGCTATTATATTTTTAATGTGTAATAATCCAAAGAATCATTCTTTATTTCCAAAGGATACAAGTTGATGATCAAACGTTACCCTCTCAATATGAGGAAACTATCAATCTATCCATATTGATACTTAAGAATTAGTTATCTTGTTCTCAACATATTGATACTTAAGGATTAAGATAATATGATGTGGCATGCAAATATCAATGAAGCTCCAGCTTCTCGTCAATTATTTCCCAAGTTTCTTCGTAGGTGAACTCATCTTCTCCTAAATGTTGTACTATCAACTCATTTGTCTCATCTATCACATCATAAATGTAACCCATCATTGACTATTTTATCCGCATTAGCCATTCTTAAAGCATGAACCAAGGGAATTGCTGTTGTTGTAGTATCATAAGTCACACTTAACCATAATGTGTAAGTGAACATAACCTTCAAAGATGACCTTGCTTCAATGATTTTTGTAGAGTCAAGTATGTCATAGCAAATATGATAGTTGCAAGTCATAAGAGATCTTTCTTAACAAAATTCTTCATCAAAGCCAAAACCAACTATAATTGTAAAGGACTTGTAAATCGTCTTGGCTTTTGGTCAAATAATTCTTGTGTTGTCGTGGCTCTCCAAGTTTTTTCAAATTTTAAGTCAATCAATGTGTCAACGATTAAGTCAAATTCATATGCTTTCTCTTCTCCAACTTAATTCAACCATCCATATAAACACGAGCATTAATAGTAACAAATTGGACATGTAATTGCTCTCCAATCTCCTTTATAACCCCATAAAAAAATATACTCAGAATCTATTACCTGTTTGATACTTCAACTGACTTAAAAAAATATTATCATAGAATTTGTTAGCTAGATCATTGATAAAGCTCTATTTTTAGTATCAACCAACAATCAAACATGATTGTGACTCCAATTTATGTCCAAGTTATTTTAATCTCGTAAATAACTTTCTCAAAGCTATTCAATTCATCCTTCAATATCCAACCCCAAATCTAAAACATGGACGGAGGTTTAAGGCCTTAACCATAAAAATCCATAGAACAAATAATATTGATATAAAACGGTCAAGTTGCCATATTAAATGGAATTTAATTTCATAGAAGCATTTTCTAAATGTGCACAAAAACACACATACATGCCTCTCTTACATTCTAAGGAGATATTTGACATGCTACCTTTACACCATCATCCTTTTCATCCTCCACATTCATCATATATTGATCCATAGATCCTTTTACACTTCCATTTAACATTGAAGGCAAAGAAACTTTGCCAATAAGCTCACCACCATAATCTCTAAATTTAATCCAATGGAGGTTTACACTTCCATTTAACATTTGTTGCAAAGAAGGCAAAGAAACTTTGCCACAAGCTCACCACAATTTTTTTAGGTCGAATCATTGAATAGATTCTCCTCTTCCACCTGCTCAAGTGGGGTGTCAATAAATGACCCAAATTGATAACCTAACACAAATTCGACCTAAAAAAATACAAATTTGATTTGACCAGCCAACCCAATAGTGACCCATTTTTTACCCGAGAGTAATCCATTTAGTTATTTTCTCTTCAAACTATTTTTCTTGTTGATATACTCTTCTTCCTTTTCATCAATTAACCTAAATTTTGTAGTTAAAATGTTTCAATTTTTTTATATCAGAACAACTTATTAGGGCGTGTTTAGGTCATCAGGGGTGCTAGTAGTTCGGGTTTGGGTCCACATTTTTGAATTGTTTATTAAACAAGTTGATTGGGCTCAAATCAGTCAACTTCATATTTGACCCAAACTCAACAGGTCAACTCACTTTGACACCCCTAGCATCATGCACTTTGCCACACTGCATACTTCTAATGATAATAAAAAAAAAGTTATTTAATTGTAGTTAAACAACATTTAACAACTTTACCACAATCATTTTACTTCAAATAGGTTTGGCTTCTCACCCCACACATCCCTTACAATATGTTTTCTACTTTCCATTTGAGTTTTTCTCTTGACCTCTAACCATCTTTAAAAACCATAGATTGAAAATTACAATTCAAAAAAAGATGTTATAAAATGCATACGTTAAAAAAAAGGAAACTCTAAAGAAAAAATTTCAAAGTTTAAGATAGAAAAAAAATGGCTATTGTTATCGATGAGAAGAGAAGTGGTTGAGGGAGGGTAATAGGGTGGAGGGTAGGTCGGCAAAGAGGCAATGGTGAAGATGAAAACACCGCAAAAATGATTGTCAGTTGCGTGCGATTTAGGAGGAGGTGAATTCAAGTGAGAGCGTGCAAAAAGGATATGGTAATAGTCAAAGGAGGGACCAAAATCTTTTAGAGGTTTAAATGGAGTTTTGATATAGTTAAATAATACAATAGGGTTTAAGAATATATTCCATTTATAAACTTTTTTCCTAAATCAATCTAACCCTCGGATTAGAGTAATATGCCTCTTATTGTGTAGAGGCATGTCTCAGCTATGTTGAAGCATATGTCTCATCAAGGCCTCCATGAATTGTATGCCTCATCACAAATTTTGCCAAAAAGCACCAAGTTACACCTTATTGCTCAATTTCAAACAAGTCTATGATCCAACTACTTTTATTTTCGTGAAATCGTTAATCAAATTTATTAGTTCTTATTTAAAAATCCTCAAGGAATCTATTGGCATTTATCATAAATATTCTTCACTCCTTGATTAAAAATATGTCATACTCATTATTTCCACTCTAAACCTCTACACTCAACAGATAATGTAGCTGATACAAACAAAAAATTATTAAAAGTAGATAAAAAGAGGTATTTCATTTCTATGAATTTACATAAAATGGGTAAGGATTCACTCATCCAAAACTGTGTACTAAAGCATCCATAACCATCCAAGAATTACTTCCCCAATAGGAACTCATCATACATTATATTGGGGTTCCACTCACCCCAATAGTATAAATCGCTCACTCTCTCATCCATAAGCTCTCTACACCAAAATCTTTCCATATCAAAGCATTTATGGGCTTAAAATAAACTTTGGCCAATTAAATGAAATAGTTCATTTGGGTAGTTGGTGGCCATTAAAAGAAAAGCATAAAATTAAGCTAAGTGTTGCCAAGATGAGGATGCTCAGGTGGATGAGTGGATTCACTCTTATAGACAAAATGTCAAACGAGTATATACGTGAAAAGGTTGGAGTAGCTCCACTGGCAAATAAGATTAGAAAGAGTTGTCTTAGATAGTTTGGTCACATAAAACATTAGCCTTCTAATGACCCGGTTAGGAGAGCAGATGTATTAGATTTGGCTTATTTTAAGAAAGTTAGAGGTAAACCTAAAAAAACTTGGTTAGAAAATATTAGAAATGACCTTTTTAATTAGATTTAAATGAGAATTTGACTCTTAATACAATGGAGAAAAAGGATTCATGTAGCTGACCCTACATAGTAAGGTAAAGGCTTAATGTTTGTTATTGTTGGGTAGTTGGTGGTCCGAAGTAAAATAAAAGAGGTGGTTGGTTGGTTGTAAATGGTGGGTGCAAGTATAATTAATAATCAATTGACACTTCATAACTCTGCCATACAATGATAAAATTATAAAACTCAACCCTAAGTATGATATTTGTGAAGTAACTCCACCATCTTGGTTGACTCATGCTTAAGAAAAAACTTAGGTTGAGACCTTGAGATCCACTCTAAAACCAATTTGATGTATCCCATAAAAATGAAGTACAATTAAAAGTAAAAGAAAGTGGGACTTCATTACTTTGAAAAAATAAATAACATGAAATAAGCAAGGATTCACTCAACCAATACATTAGAATCAATCACCCAAACTAGAGGAACCTCTTACTCTCCTATCAGTAAGCTCTCCCCTTTAAAGCCCTTCCTAATCTAAGCCTTTTATAGGCTCAAAAATGAATTATTTGGCCAATAAAATGAGGTGGTTGATGGGACCAGTTGGTGGTTTGAAGTATAAGTGAATGAGGCAATTGGTAGGTGGTAAGTACTGATTGGGAATTACAACTATTAATCAATAGAAACATCATCAACGTCTCTCTCCCAAGCAATCTCTTTATCTCTGTCTACCATCCTATAATCCTTTTACATCCATGCACAACGCATTCAAAAGAAATCTATACTTAACCACATTTCCTATGTTCTTCGCAAAAAATGCTTTGCTAGCTTCCATTTCTTGTGTTGCATGTCATATATGAAAAAAGTTGGCTACAAATTAATTTTTTTCCTGCCTGCACAAACTTTAATGGTAAGATACTCCTCCATTTAACAGACTAAGGATGCTACTTGTGATATAAACAAGAAGATAAAGAAACTCTTGCAATCTAGCTTTCATATATCAATCTACAATAATGTAAGATTGTTTCTGGTCCAGCGATAATCTCAGAATACCAGACCAGTCTATCAGCCCAATTAAACAACTGACTTGCCGCACATGTAAAAGGCAATTCAAAATCAATATTCCAACTTACAAGAAGAATCTCCAAATCATTGTAAAGCAGTAATTTTTTTAGCAGTTATCAGCCAGAAAACTAAGAGAAACCAAAAGAAGCAAAACCTAGAAATAACAAACCAATCCCTAAACCCTAAAATTTCAGAATTCCACTTCATCAAAAATCAACACAAAACAATTGGGGCAATTATTTATACAAAATACATCAAACACATTTTTTCAACGCCAGAGAAACAATAATTTCAAAAAGGGCTAAATGAACGACAATATGGCGTAAACAAACTCACCGCTGCTATCGGAAGGGCCATACTCCATGACTATATCCCACCAACAGCGCGAACCCTAAGAGTATGCACAGAAATACTTCCAGCTGCGGCTGCCGCCAGTACCCAGAGAGGAAGAGCAAGAGGGCTCTCCCGCAATAAAAGTGCGTATCCAGCAAGAATCAAGAAACCAGCGACGGAGCAAGCCCTATTTCAGGATACCACCAAGGAGCTCTCAACCAGAGAAAAGACCTAGGTGCGATTCGATCATCAGCATTATAATACGAGGGGGGGGAGAAAGGTAGAAATTTTTCGTAGGGTAGATGGAACAAGAACAGGATACGAAAAGAAAGACGATCGCGCTCGAGCAGTGAGGAGAAAGGTCGCTTTGATACGCAATTTATAGGCGAAAATTATTATCATAATTTAACTCCGTCCCGAGATCCGCGGACCCGTCGCATTATTTTGTTAAATTGTCAAATACAAACATTTATGACAGCTAAACGGAATTAATTTCAACTACTCTAAAACGAATTGGATAAGAAAACTTTATAACCTCTAGTTAGGGTATCAATATTTGACACTAAAAATTGCTACAAATTTCACCCAAAAAATTAGGTCCGGTTCAACCCATTTAGAAAATGAGATTGGTTCAGGTTTTGTATTATGACCCATTTTCAATTTTGGACTAGCCTTGGGTCAATTTTAAAGCAACTTGAAATTGATCCAGGTCAAACTCACCTGCTCGATAGGATTGCTTGCTCTGTAGCGCTAGTGCTCACACGGTCACACTCGTGTTCGTGTAACACTCACATGGCTCACCCTCACTGAATCGCCCCCTCGCCCGCATGTTGCTCGCCCTTGCGGATTTGCAGGCACTAACCTCACGGGTTAGTGGATCGGGCCAGGTCAACTTAAGTTAGGGCAGCCGAATTTGGTCTTATTACTCGTTTGTCTAATTGGGCCAAGTCAATTAAAGGCATGTCAATTTTAGGTTGGACTCGAACTCGACCCGAAAACCTATTTTGACACTCTTACTTGTAATAATTATTGAAGAGATTTGTAATCCTCCGCTAGTTGTGAGATTAAAAAATTTTATTTTTAACAAAATACTTTACTCCTTTTTGTTACTCCAAAATCAACATATCTTATATTAATATTGTTATTTTTAATTTACTTTTATTTATCTAAATAATATACACAATGATGAAAAAACAAAGGTCTATGAATATGAATAAATCTTTTATGAGAGATTTGTGCTCATGAATGAAAACACAGTTCTTTGCACATATTCAATGATATTTATTCTTCTTCACAAGCATTTTTTGAAAAGAATTTCGCATAGAAATTTTATCCCACAAGTAATTGCGGAAGAAGTAAAATCTTTGGATCATTGAAACTAAAAATTCAAGAGTTTTTCTATTATTATGTGGGAGAAGTTCAATCAACAATAAAAAATATGTATATTGATCGCTTTAGTTATGAACAAATATACATGCATCTAATTGAATAAGCAAATAAAGCAAAAATCAGATACATTTTTTTGTGGCCAAATTTGATCTTCTTGCCCGTTTGTCCAATCGGGTCGAGCTAGTTAAAGGAATGTCAATTTCAAGTTGGACTCGAATCGGACTCAAAAATCTATTTTTACACCCCTACTTGCAATAATAATTAAAGAGATTTGTAATCCTCCATTACTTGTGAGATAAAATAATTTTATTTTTAACAAAATACTTTACTCCTTTTTGTTACTCCAAAATCAACATATCTTATATTAATATTGTTATTTTTAATTTACTTTTATTTATCTAAATAATATACACAATGATGAAAAAACAAAGGTCTATGAATATGAATAAATCTTTTATGAGAGATTTGTGCTCATGAATGAAAACACAGTTCTTTGCACATATTCAATGATATTTATTCTTCTTCACAAGAATTTTTTGAAAAGAATTTCGCATAGAAATTATATCCCACAAGTAATTGCGGAAGAAGTAAAATCTTTGGATCATTGAAACTAAAAATTCAAGAGTTTTTCTATTATTATGTGGGAGAAGTTCAATCAACAATCAAAAATATGTATATTGATCGCTTTAGTTATGAACAAATATACATGCATCTAATTGAATAAGCAAATAAAGCAAAAATCAGATACATTTTTTTTAAAATAAAAATCCAAAAAGAAAAAATAACACGGGCAATAATACTCATAAACTATAATAAGTCTCCCTTCTCAAACTAAAATTTCATTTGGGATAATTTTCATGCTGCTTTATGTAGCAGTTTCTTAGCACATTTTTTTTTAATTTTAAATTTTTGTATTAAAAATTTATTTCATAAAGTAATAAAAATGCTGATTTCATTCGGGACAGCTTTTCTATTGCTTTTTAAAATAATTTTTTAGTACAAAATTTTTTGTAATTAAAAGTTACTTTAGAAAACAATGAGAAAATTATCTCAAACGAAGTATAGTAGAATTTATTAGAACATTCAAACTAGAAAGCGAGGAAAAAAAGTTAGGTACGTTAAAAAGATAAGTTGGGATAACTAATGCCATCAATGTGATTGGTGGAATCTTACTTTACTAAAAAAAATTTGAGAGAAAGCCATATTTAAAGGATTTAAAGGAGAGGAAAAGAAATAAAATATTACATTGATGTTATTATATGAGGAGGTGTAGAGAGAAAATAATATAGAGAAAGTAGATAGTAATTTATAGTAGTTATGATCATATGCCTACATCCATTTAAAAGGCAAACAAAAGAAAATATTCACTATATCAAAAAAATGAAGTACAATCAAGAGATTTTATTATGTTTAAAAAGCATTCTTGAGAGCACTAAGAGGGTATGAGAGGAGAGGAAGGAAAAAAAAAATTATATACATTATTCAATATTTTATTTTATTAGAATTTTTTCTTTAAATAAACACAATGAAAATAAAACAAGTTATTTGCAAAACCAAAATATAGTTATGTGTAAAACCAAAATATTTTAATGTAAAAATAATAAAATGAAATAAAAACGACACTTAGCTATGGAATGCAAAATACAATAGAAGGTCTCCACTTGCCAAATATCAAATATTACATTAGATAGAAGCATTTGCATACCCTTCATGGTCAAGCTATTAAGCTTTAGTGGCTAAGTTGTAAATTTCAATTTCTTAAAATGAAAATTGCCTAGCTTATTTTGTAATTTATTTTCCCAACATTTAATAGTATTGATGATGACTCAACAACATCACAATATGATAGTGAAAAGTTGGTGTCCTTTTTATGTTCAAAGGAGCAAACAATTTTGGATTTATGCAAGTAGAGAAGGCAACACTCTACATTGCATTAAATGATTAGTCATTAATTCAATGTTTAGCTTGGATAATAGGGGTGTGCAATTAGTTAGTTTTGATTATTTAATTAATGAATTAGCTAAATTAGTTGATTTTAATTATAAAATTTAGAAATTGAACCGACAAAACTATTTTTCAAAACATAATTAAATCAAAAGAAACTTTTGTTTGGTTAGTTTGGTTTGATTTATGATGAACCAAAATATAATTAATTTTAATAATGAACTGAATTATATTTGACTTAAATAACATATATTAAAAAGAATACTGAGTAATTAACCATTATAAAAATTTATAATTTTATTATGCGGAATGAATAATATTCATATTTATTTTTATGTCATTTACTTATTTACATGGATTTACTAATTTAATATTTTAAAAATTAAATATTATTTAATTTCTAGTTTGATTCGTTTTACAAAAATGAAAATTGAACTAAAAACTAAAAACCAAAGAAAATTAAAATTGAAACTAATAATTGAATTGATATTTTAAAAATAGAATCATATCAATCAAATAAGATTAATTTTGTTCAATTTTTAAATTTTATGCAAAAAATACACATCCTAATGATTAATGATGCACCAAATTGAACATTCTTTATAAATGGCGAGATGATATATTTGGAATAAATGATGACCATAATTCATAGAAGAAGTGTGTTGGGAATATTTGAGATTTCTAGTGAGTATATATGGTAAAGAACATCTTCTAGCCATGAGAGTCAAAAGGGTGTTCCTGGGAGAGGTTTATAGGATCTAGAGAAATCCTTCCAAAGGGCCTATTGAGATAAAATCTTAAGAAACAAACTAGAGAGTGATCTTGAAAGGGGTCCCCATTACATGGCATTTAAGTAATATTTGTAAGAGAAGTCACTAGAACGTGTCATTTAAGTAAAATTCTTATTAATGTGACATTTTCTTGATAGTGTTTGTTCATATCCTATTATTATTACTAGAGACGCGTGTATGATGGTGAATAGATCAAATATTCAACAAAATAATTTGAATTTATATAACATGACACCCCCTTCCTCCCAATTACAAACTATGATAAGTTTGGTACATAGCATCATGAAATATATTATACTGATCTTTAAGATCCCAAACACCAAACTTCAAGAAAGAAAATTACTTCTTCTTGTAAGAAACTATGAAGCGTCTCTCCCACAATCTAAAGTTTCATAAGCTTCACGAAGGCTAATATGTTTTTACTAACTCAACCGCAAGAATAATGGATAAACCTTCCTCCAACATTGTACTAAGACCCAAAATAATATATCTAAATGTTAAGGTTCCCAAGACCAATGAAGTGGAGATAGCATAGAATCATTGGATACCAAAGGTAACAAATTTGGAATGAAGGAGAATTTATCCTTTTAATGTGTTCAAAGAAGTGGTGACTAACAATAAAAATAAGCAGCATTGGATTTCAATGAGGAAGATGCTGTGGAGTCATAATGATTTAAGGAACCCTTATTAAAATGGGTGGGAATACAAAGGGAGATGTTAAAATTGAAGCTGGAGGAAGAAAAGGCAAGAGATTCAGAAAGAAGGAAAAACATAGCCCATGAGCAAAGCAAACAAAGGTTGCATTAGACTTTTTTTTTTTTTCTCAAATGGTCACCCAAGTGAAAGGAGGAGATGAAAAGTGGAAGTATTTGGCATATTTAAAACTAATAGTGGTCTCCAAATAAGTGGAGATTAATGAGTTTCATTCGTTCAAAGCTAGGGTTGAGTGAAAGTTTGTGAAAGGCAGAAGCACCGACTACAAAAGGTCTTGCTTAATACAATGATCAGAAGTGAATAATTGAGTCTTAATAAGTAAAAGAAATGTTTCATCCAAATTATGCTTATTTTCATTAAAATGTTATTTAATTCTATATTTTTTGTAGGAAGGAAGCAAAGTACTCCATAATTGAAGAAGCATCATGACGCCACATACAGAGTGTTGAAGCACTATGTTTATCTTCAATGTTGGAGGGCTAGAAGGTAGCGTTGCAGTAGTAAAAAGCTAGAGAGAAAAAAATTGAAGCGCCAAGGAAGGAGCATCGTAGTGCCATATAAAGTTTTGGAGCATCATGGTGGGTGATAGTTACTGATGATTTGTAAAAATTCTAAATTGGAAGCTTATTTCTTATACACATAAAGCTAGAGTGTATTATAAATATGCTTAGTTTTTTTTTTTTATATGAAATTAATGAAAGCCCACTAAATATGCAAGTATATATGCCAATCAAGTAATAAAGTGATAGATATGAGTATCGATCCCACGAGAAAGTGTTATGCTTAATTACAATCAAACTATAACTACTTAATAAAAATGCACAATTTATCTTGCTAAAAGTAAAATGATTATATTTAAGTTTTTTCCACTTAATGAAGATTTGTAAGAAAATTGAGTACTAATTGAAAAAAGTGTTCTTGACTAATAAATGAAAAATGACATAGTTTTTCAAATGAGAATGTTAATTTTAGATGTGAAATAGAGCGTATGCATCCCTAGATCTTTATCGAGCTTGTATGAGATAAAAATGGAGGTTTATGGTCATCCTATAATTATACTATCTCTATAGAACCTAGAAGATTTAATATCATATGTCTAGGTATACTAATATTCCATTTCAATACATCTATTTATTCTAATATTCCTTCATTAAAGCAATACACACCAGTTATTAACTATATATATGGTCATTGTATGCATTAAATTAAGAACATGAGATATTGAAAATATCTATTATGTAATTTAAGCAACAAAAGTCTATATTAGTACTTCATATGTGTTTACATCATTAGCCCAAAACTTAGAGATTTAGTTAGGCAATGGATTACACAAAAAGTAGATTCATGTTTATTTCATTCATATAAGAAAAAGATACATAAGAACTAGTAAAGATAAATGTCACCCTAAAGATTCAATTGATATTCTCCACAATCCTTCCTCAATCAACAAAATTCACAACAGGAAAATCATCCATTACAAGTGAAATTATACAGCATCTTTCTGGTGGTTAATTTTTCGTTAGCTTTCCGGCGGTTTTTAGACGGAAGCTGGTGGTTAATTTTCCGTTAGATTTCCGGCGGTTTTAGTCGGAAGACAATGAGACAACTTTTTCGATGAAAAATTTTTGCGAGTTCTTTCCCACGAAATTTTTCGACGGCTTTTTCATTTTTCCAGGCAGAATTTTAAAATTTTAATTAAATTTATTAGTAATTATTAATTTTTATTTTATATTAATTACTATTTTTATTTTATAATTAAATTAGTTAGTATATTTAACTTTATTTAATAACTTGATTTTGTGTCAAAATATTTTATTTTCCTACGCGGATTTTACCGGCATAATTTTTTTCGCTGAAAAACTACCTGTAAATTCAAAAACCGTCGGAAAATGTTAAATTTATGTCGGAAAATTCTGCCGGTAATGGATAATTTTCATGTAGTGATTACTTACATAATATAGGCTAAGATCTCCAAATGAAAGTATCTAGCACTTCCCTAGCCTCCCTTAAACTTACTCAATCGGTTAACTAGATGAAGACACTTAAGAGTACAATACTCCACTTAAAATGATTGAACTCCTTCAACAAAAGAACTGAAAAACTAATTATGTAAGTATGGGACAAGACTCAAGCACCGCGACACTTGACATGGTGGCACTGCAACAGTATGAGATGAACTAGTGCCTCGATGCTATTAGGTTTGCTCCTTTGTAGCGCTTAGCTGACCTGGAACTATTAATGATCGAACAAACACATCTTTTAACTGAGTCGACATGGCTCTTCATTTCAGGAACTGCTCCACCATATCATTGCAAAAGTTGAATATGCTGGGTGCTCTGATGCACATTTTCCTAAGAATCTAATGTTGCTGTGATAATTTTTGGCACTATGAAGCATTATAGCGTTGACCATGGCTCCACCGTAGTGCTATTCTTCTTAAATTTCTAGAGCATCCAGTGCTGCAATGTCTTAATCAGGCATGGGGCATTATAAAAGATGACAATGCAATATAGAACATGTGGCCGTTGCAGTGCTTGTTCAACGCCTGTGACTTTTGTGCATTATTTTGAACATATCTTGCCTAAACATAACTAAAATAATAAATTTTCACTGAATTTTAACATAATAAATAATTTACACTTAATGAATTCCCATCGGCTTAAAATCTTGCTTTCTCTTAAATAATTCCTACACTAACATAACTAAAACAACATGTTTTCATTTAATTTTAACACAATAAACATTATACATTTTACACTTAATAAATTTTTCCCAGCTTAAACTCTTGTTTGTCCTCAAACAATGGTTAAATCACCTATTGATTAACTTAATAACCAAAGTAAAATTTGATAATTTAAAATCACTAAAATATAAGATAATATATCAAAGTTCACAAATTATTTAAAATGATCAAAGTTATAATTCTATTTAAAAAGTCATAACAATTATCCTAATCAGTCACCCTTGCTATTGCTTGAAATGTACATATCCACAATGAGTGTATGTGTAAGATCGACTTTTGATTTTAGAAATGAATAATATATTATTTAAGAATTAGTTGTGTTTATAATTTCATTGAATTCATTAGTGCATAATCATATGTATTAGTTTACTTACCTAATCCTATTTGATTTAAGTATTAGGATACTTTTCGACTCGAGTTTTAATAGATACCAATTTTTTAATTTACTCGCCTTTTTTTTCTTTTTCATATTTCCTTTTATGACTTTTTATATTTTCCCGTTTTTTATACTTGTGGAGTACAAATGATTTGATATCAATTTTGCTTTCATCCTTCTGCAACCTTAATTGATTTATTATTTGAACTTAATAAGATCACTAATTTTATATTTAAGTTTACTATGATCTTCCTAATTTAATCTACACTTTTTTTTTCTAAACTCAACTACTTATTATTCAATTTAATAGTTAGTGTATTAGTGTATAGTTTTTAAATTCAAGATATGTCAATAGCTTAAGTGATCTATATTAGTTAATTATTAAGTTTTTCAAATTAAGAATTATTGTACATTATTCATTCATACTGTCATCTAATATTTTTTTATTATCTTAATTTTATATAATTTTTATTTTGGCTAAATAAGTAATCAAAGTATAAGCATTATATAGAGAAGAATAGTAAATAGTTAAGCATAACCGAATTTAAATTAAATTTAAATATAAAACAAATTGCACAAAGGGGGAGATCATTATGACTTAGTTTTCAAATCTATGTTTTTGTATCATATGAGTTTTTAATGATACCAAAATATTATTGTGTTGATTGTTATTTCTCCTAACACATATTGAAAAAATCTTGTTTGTGTGTGCTAATATTTCAGGGAAATCATACTCCACACTGCTGAAGAGTTCAAGACAAATTAGATTAGGGTTTATTATAATTGAAGTATGTACTTTTTCCATTTTTATTGAGTCTGAAAGAGAGTGATTGTAATTGGGTAACCGTGTACAGACACACTAGGGGAGTGAGTCAAAACTTATATTTTAAAAACTAATAGTACTATATGATTCTATAATTGTACTGGACGATTTGACATATAGAATCCTCTCGAATGGTGTTAATCAAATCATGCCTTTGAATTTTTCTTTATAATATTCGTATTGTACAAAGTTGGATTCATACAGACAATGTCCAAAATACGAAATGGATACATCCAAGTTCGTCCCGAACGAATTCATGATTTTTTGTACTAATCATACTATACGAAATGAGTTTCATACAGACGACGTCCAGAGTACGAAATTGGTACGTACTAATTCATCCCATATGAACAGGTAAAATTTTGAACATATCATAATGTACGAAATGGATTTTGTACATACGACTCGCATAGTACAAAATGGCGTTGCCCACGTTCATACCAAATGAAGTATGCTTTGGTTAAACTCATCGTACTGCATAAAATTAAGTTCATATAGTATGCCGAAAAGTATACGAAATGAGTTCGTACATGATCATACCAGATGAACATGTTAAATTTTTAAATGTTTGTACAATACAATGTTAGTTCGTACATACGACTGACAAGTACGAAAATAGGTTCATACATGATTATACAAGGATTTTTGAACTATTTGTACGTACGAAGTGTGATTGTCACTACGGGAAAACATGTACTATACGATCCAAGACGGTTAAATTAAAATTTCCAATTTTTTGGATGGTTTTTCCTATCTTTCATATTTAAGAGTCCTAAAAACCGGCTGACACGAACTCATAAGAACAATTGCTGCGAATTTCTTTTGAGAGTGTATTTGTAGAGTGTTTGGAAGAGTGTCTTGTGATTGGAGAGTGATAGATCTCTTAAGAGCGATTTGTGAGGGGATTCACAAGGTTTCCCAACAGTGAGGATATCTTGCTTGTTCTTCAAAGTTCTTTCCTACTTTCTTGAAGAGTACTCTTGAAAGAAAATTTTCAAAGGAGCACCAGTACTCTACCGATATCAGGAGGGTGTGAAAGGATGTCGGCACTCTATCGACACTAGGAGGGTATAAAAGGGCATCGATACTTTGCCGACACCAGGAGGGTGTGAAAGGATGACGGTACTCTGCCGACACTAGGAGGGTGTAAAAGAATGATTGTACTCTGACAACACTACGAGGGTGTGAAAGGATAACATTACTCTACCACACCGAGGTTTGATGGAAGAGATAATAATTATAAGGGCTTCTCCGTCTTACTATTGAGCAAAAGGAGAGTCATTTTTGGTATAGTGCAATACTTAAAGAGGGAGTCTTCAGAGAGAGGATGTATGTCTAGTTGGATCGAACTATTATAAAATTCTGTGTTCTTCTTTTTTATTTTTAATGCATTTTTATTTTTTCTACACTTTAAATTTTGTGATTGAAAAAGTTTAATTTGAGAAAATTTTTATTGTGCTTAAAATCTTAAAATAGTTTTATAAAATTTCTAAGAGAATTTTAAATTACCAATTCACCCCTATCTCTTGGTTAGCCTTGAGACAAATTTAATAGGTATAAAAATATATTTAACCTTTTAAGTGGTATTAGAGCTTATTTTTAAAAATTAAGGTTTAGATAACTTTTTGAAAATGATCATGACTACTTTTGAAAATGGTAACACACCTGAATGATATTTGATCACAAGACCCCCATTGTTTGATAACATTTCTTTCAAATTTTGAAAATATGTATGTCTACTTTTCTTCAATCTCTTGACTATCGCATGTGAATTTTAATACAAGAAGGCTACACTAAACCAAGTAGAGTTATAGATGGCATTATAACTAAAACACTGCTTACTGACTAGAAAGTAGAAGAAAAAGACTTAGCTCAGTTAAATACTAAATGTTTAAATAACTTTTTTCTATGCACTTAAATCTGAGAATTTTATGCATGTCTAAACCTATAGAACTGGAAAAAAAAATTGGTATCAACTTTGTATTACTTATTAAAGAACTAATGATGTGAAACAATTTAGATTGAGCATTCTACTACATGATTATAAACTATTTTCTATGAAATCAAATGAATCAATCACTAACATGTATACTCGTTTCACACAAATAGTCATCTTATTGCATGCTTTAGGTAGGAAACTAACTAATGCTGAAAATATAAATATATGTTTTTGTTGTTTTCTACTGCTTATGATACAAATATAATTGCTATAACAGAGTCAAAAGACTTAAATGTTTATTATATTGATAATCTTCTTGGATCACTAATTGCTTATGAGCAAGGAGTGACTTAAAGACATATTGATGCAAGTGAGAAGTGGAAGGAAAAAAATATTATGTTGAAAGTGGATGACTCGGATAATGATCAGTCTCAGCATGAGGATGAAGATGATATTGCCTTAATAAGAAGACAATTCAGAAGTTTCCTTAAAAGGAATCAAAGGAGACATTAGTAGTGGAATAAGGGAAAGTTCCATAAAAATACTAAAGCTTCTAATGATGTAATTTATTATGAATGCAGAAAGCTTGGACACATCAAATCTGATTACACAAATCTCAAAGCTAATCCTAGCAAGGAGAAGACAAAGGAGAAAATAAATGTAACGAATGGTAAGAAGAGATTACAGAGAATATTTTGGGCAGATTCTGCTTCAGAATTCTCAAAAATAGAAGCAAAGGAGGAAGTAATGAACTTGTGTTTAATGGCTGATCACAAGCTTGATAAGTAAGATCAATAGAAGGTATGTGACTGAACCTATGATGAGTTATTTGATATTTCTGAGAAAATTCATACTTCTTATAGGAAACTAAAAATGCTGCATGCTAAGTTGAACCTAGAATTTTTACATTTACAAAAAGAGTATAAATTCCTTAGAAATAATCATGCATTAATTGATAGCAACCCCATGACATTATTGGATAATTTTGATAATTTAAACAAAAAGCATGAACTATTAAAATCATCACATTCTAAATTTAAAAATGATTTTAAAATATTTATGGAAGAATTTGATAGTAGAGAGCATAATTTGAAAGTTGATAATTCAATTTTAAAAAGTTCAAACTCATATCTTAGAGAGAAACTAAAAGCTCTTGATGAAAATATGATACCCCCACACTTGAGATTTTTTAATCCTGATTAGAAGCCTAAAATGTCAAAACCTATGAAAAGATAAACTAATACACATAGATTAGTAAATCCTTTTCCTGGACTCAAATGTTTTTCTTGTGGAATGATTGACCATATTTCTCACACTTGCATTATTCATAGTAAATCATAACTAGTGTGGAGGATTAAGATGCATAAAATACATCATATCAAATATACATCTAAATTATTATTGCCAAGAGGTAAACCCAAACTTGTTTGGGTTCCCAAGTCTAATTTTTTATCATATTGTATAAACACTCTCATACAAGATCTTGTGAGAGCATTTGGTACCTGGACAGTAGATGTTCAAAGTATATGACTAAAATATGACACAATTCATATCGCTGTAAGCCAAGAATGGATGCAAGATTACATTGAGAGATAATATCACAAGAAAAGTGATAGGCAAATGTATGATTGGCAACAAGAATAATTTTTTCATTGAAAATGTCTTATTGGTAGAAAGCTTAATGTATAACATGTTGAGTATTAATCAGCTATGTAATAAAGGTTATAGTATAAATTTTTTTTCCTACAAACTGCATATTAAGCCAAAATGAAATTGACGTATTACATGGAAATAGGGTAAATAATGTGTATACGCTTGATTTAAATTTTGTTAAATCTTCTAATATTTTTTGTCTTAAAACAATTACCTCTAAGTCATGGTTATGACATAGAAGACTTTGTCATGCAAGCATTAAAAATCTTATAAAAATTAAACAAAAATAATTGGTTAAAGGATTACCTAAACTAGATTTAACTAAGGATTATCGGTATGATGAATATCAATTAGGAAAATGGGTGAAGTCCTCCTTTCATTCTTTTAATGATCTTAGAACTAGCAAATTATTAAAAATCATTCACATGAATCTTTTTGGACCAGTTAGCATTGTCAGTGTATGAGGAAAAGTTTTTGGATTTATTATAGTTGATGATTTTTGAATATTCACTTGGGTTAAATTTTTATTTCATAAGAATGAACCATTTGAAGAATCTAGAAACTTTTTTACTTGGATTTAGAGAAAACTAGGATGTGAGATTTTATCAATTCAATGTGACCATGGAGGAGAATTTGAAAATAAAAAATTTAAAGATTTTTATAGAGAAATGAATTGATCACAATTTTTTAGCACTTAGGACCCCTCAGCATAATGAAATTGTCGAAAGAAAAAATATAATATTAATAAAAGCCACTATAGTCATGTTGACAGAATACTCACTTCCAAAATATTTTTGAGTTGAAGCGGTTAGTACAGCTTGTTATGTTCTGAATAAGGTGAATATTATATCAAAATTGAACAAAACATCCTATGAACTTCTTAAGGATAGAACACCTAATCTTTCAAATAAGCATATTTTTGGATGTAAAGTTTTCATTTATAATAATGGTAAAACTCCTTTAGGAAAATTTGATCTTAAATTTCATGAAAAAATTTTTCTTGGATATTATAGTGTTGGCAAATCCTATTGAGTTTTTAAAAAGAAAATTTTGGTAGTTGAGGAGACCACATATATATTTTTTTGATGAATCTGGCATTTTAAAAGAGCCAAGGTTGGAAGAAGATTATATTGAAAATATCTCCCAAGGAATTAAAAAGAATAATTTATAAGAAAATGTTAGAAAAGAAAATCTTATACCTAGAGAATTAAAATTTTCTCAGAACCACCCTAAAGAATTGATTTTAGGTCAACCTAATATGGGTGTTAGATCTAGGCATTAACTTAGCAAAGAAATGAATCATTCTAGCTTTATATCGATGATTGAACATATTAATATAAATCAAGTACTTTCGATGAATTTTAGATTTTAGCAATACAGAAAGAATTAAATCAATTTGTTAAAAATAATATTTGAGAATTGATTGAAAGGTCAAAAGATCAAAGTGTTGTTAGAACTAAGTGTGTATTCAAAAATAAAATGAATGGTTCAGGAATTGTGATTAGAAATAAGGCAAGATTGGTGGCCAAGGGATATAATAAAAAAAAGAGATTGATTTTGAAGAAACTTTTGCCCCTACAGCCAGACTTAAAACGATAAGGGTTTTGCTTGACTTTGTCTGCATTAAAGATTTTAAATTGTATCAAAAGAATGTTAAGAGTACATTTCTTAATGGGATGATACAAGAAGATGTTTATGATAAGCAACCTCTAGGTTTTGAAATTTTAAATTCCCTAATCATGTGTTTAAATTGAAAAAGTCATTGTATAGACTAAAACAGGCACCTAAGGCTTGATATTATAGATTAAGCACTTTCATATTAGATAGATTATTTTTTAAAGGAAGTGTGAACACCACTCTTTTTTTGAAAATGATAAGAGAAGATATACTTATTGTCCAAATATATGTTGATCATATCTCATTTAGATCTATCAATAAAAATCTTTGTGATAATTTTTCTAAAATATTGAGTAGTAAATTTAAAATGAGTTTGATGGGAGATTTGAGTTATTTTCTTGATTTTAGCATAAAACAAAATGATGAAGGAATATTTTTTAGTTAGTCAAAATATATTAAGAACATCCTTAAGAAATGTGAAATGGATAATGCTAAACTAATGCTACACCAATGAGTTCCTCAGTAAAGTTATATAAGGATCCTAAGGGAAAATCTGTTGATTAAAAGAAATTTAGAAAAATAATTGGATCCTTACTTTACTTGATTTCTAGTAGACAAGATATAATATTTAGTATTTATTTATGTGCTAGATTTTAATCTGATCCAAAGGAATCACATTTGACAGCAATTAAAAGAATTTTGAGATATCTTTTGATAACTCAAAATTTAGAGATTTGGTGCCCTAAGCAAAACTCTTCTTTTGAAATAATTGGATATTCTAATTCTAATTTTATAGGATGTAGGGCTGATCAGAAAAGTACTTCTAAAACTTGTCAATTCATAGGAAACTCTTTAATTTCTTGGTCTATAATAAAATAGAATTCAGTATCCATTTTTACTGTTGAAGTAGAATACATTGCCTTAGGTAGTTGTGTGGCACAAATTCTTTGATTAAAATAATAATTGATTGACTTAGGATTTCTTATTGGCTTATTCATATTTTTTATGATAATAAAAGTGTCATATGCATTTGAAACAATCCTATTCAACATTTTAGAACCAAGCATATTGATATTAGGCATCACTTCAATAGAGATCATGTAGCTAAATGATAAATTGAATTAAATCATGTTAGTACTGAGAATCAACTTGCATACATTTTCACAAAATTATTGGATTTTGACACATTTAGCACTTTAAGAACTAGATTAGGTGTGATTGATCTTAATGCTTAAATTAAAATTCTACAAACTTGATTTATTATGTGAATATGTGTTTGTTTCTTACTATTTGTTCGTTTGTGTGTTTTTTATTTTGTTTGTTGTGATTATGTTTTTCTTTTAGAATTTTATTGTTTATATTATTTTTTAATTTTGCATGTTATTGGATTTCAAGTAATTAGTTTTGAAAAGATTTTTTTGTTTATTATGTCGTATTTTAAGTGTTATCTTTATACTGTACGAAATATTTTCGTACTGTACGAATTCAGTAGCATGTACATAATAGTTTTTTTAGTTAAGCACATGAAATTGAGTTTTTATTGAATTTCGTACTGTACGAAGTCATCATCGTCTGTACGATATTGGTTTTTTCGTCTGTATGATTGGTGATGGTTTTCCTAAACGTCTAGTTATTTATGTCAAACCGTACGTACAAAATTGGTTTTTCATCTATATGATCATGCTGTTAGTTTCTCATGGGGATGAACCTAACGATCATAAAATGATCTTTAATATTTTGATCATCTTGGATGAATAGGTGTTTGTCTGTACAACTCAGTGGTCAAAAAATATGTATAAAAGGATGCATCGGGAACGGTGTTTAATGAAAAGTTGTTTCATTTTTTGGTTGTATCCATTCGTCTGACTAAATATTTTTCTTCATGTATGATTTTACAATTATACGTACAAATTTTATTTTGTAATGTATGATAGGTCATTTTTCTTTAAATAGAAGGGTCTTGGATAAGTATTTATTCACATTCTCATTTGTTTCCAAATCTTCTCGAGTCTAAATCTTAGGAATGGCCAGCAGTAACAAACGACCTTGCACCTCTAAGGGATCGTCCTCTAGATCTTGTAGGGACGACAACTTTCTTTCCGAAGAGAATGAGGAAGCTTTCGATAGGTATTTTGTAGCCAAAATAACCCCTTCCCGACTCCTCATTCAAAGTGATATCAACTTTTCTGTCATGTCCCTATTTACCTCAACCTAGTTTTCCTTCATCCTTACCTTAATTTATGCCTACCATCATGAAACTTTTCAAATGTTCCTTGTAAACATGAAGGTAAATCAAGATCACACTATGATTATCTCCTTCATCTTTAAGCAGCATTTGGAAATCACTAAGGAAGATTTAGATAACTTCCTTCACTTAAGAACCTAAGGAGTTAGAGCGCACCTTAACCTCTATAGCAGACTTTGATTGGTAAAAAATAAATCAAACTCTTAGAGGTGTTGCCCAAAAGATCCATCTGTTTAGTGAGTACACTCATAATTAAAATGTCTGGATTATCCAGCACGTTTTGAGAACCTTAATTATTCCAAAAGTTGGTGATTGCATAAACTTGACTCCTCTTTTATCCAAAGTCACATACTTGATAATGATTGAAACTCATTTTGATGAATCCCAACTTATCATGGACTATATTTACAAACTTTCTGATATTGGACTTCCTCATAATAAAAGGAAGAAAAATGTGGCTTTAGGATACTTAATTGCCTATATCTTAGAAAAGAAGTACAATCTTATCCATCATGATCCTCCACTGAACTTCCTATTTACTTTACTGATTCCTCATTTCGAACACTTTTTAGGCTGGATCAAAGTTCTGAGGAAGAAGGAGCCCTAGCTCCAACACCTGCACCTAGACCAGACTAGAATTTCTATCAAGAAATGGTCCAGCGCTTTGATAGAATCTCATTTTGATCAATGCTTTGATCAAATTGAGGCTCATCTAAACCAACAGAATGCGATGAATAATGAAGATATGAGGTGGATTCGATGGCAATTTGACATGGTTAACACTAATGTAGCTACGATTAGTAGTTACTTTATGGTGTCCAATCTTCCACCACCTCCAGATCAAGGCCCCTTAGGATATTAGTTATACTTATGTGTTGTAATTGCTGATGAGTGTATGTATTTGTTGTTGAGATATTTTCCTATGATTTCCATGGTTTCATATGTTAGTGTCTTCATGTTGTTGTTATTACTCTTTTGGGATGATTTGATTTTCAAATGAAAAAAAAGAAGTTTGTATGTGTTCTGAATGATAAATGAAATGTGAAATATTGTGTTGATTTTCATTGAAATTTCACTTCTTAAAATATTTATGTTTTTTGAGCCAAATCTTTTGAGGTTGATCTTTGGAATGGGATTTTCAATTACTTTGCTCTACAAATTAATTTCCTTACAAAAATTTAATCTCTCAAAATTTTAAGTTACATTGTGATTGGATGTAGATTGAGGCTTCATTTGGGATTCTTTTTTATTGCTTTCTAAAACGGAGTTTTAGTACAAAATTAAAAAATTTTGTACTAAAACTCCGTTTTAGAAAGCAATAAAAAAGCCGTCATAAACGAAGCCTAAATGATCAATTTCATGATCATATAGACAAGTATTACTTAGCTATAATTCTTGTAAAATTGATGTCTTATTTTTAGTTTTATTTCTTCTTCAATATGTTTTTTTTTTAATAATAAAATTTGAGTTAATATTTATTGATATTAGAAAGATAAAAAAAGTAACAAAAAAAATAATTAAAAAACATAAAGCGTGCCAAGTTTGAAAAGATGCACAAGATTCTTTAAAGTGAAAAGAGACATAAAATTAGCCCAAATAGAAAAGATGCACAAAATGTACAAAAAAGATTGAAAAGATGCGCAATGTTGCCAATTGAAAAGATATTATTCTTTCCTTTATCTTTTATCTCTTATATAAATCCATATAATCAACAATAATCTTCAGTATTGAATTATAAATTAATTAAAGTTTATTTTATCTTTTTTGCAATATTATTTTTATTTAATTTGTCTAGAATTAACAATGAAGCTGGTTGATTTTTCTTATCATAGTTATTCTTTGATTTAAAATTTGAATTTTTCTTTTTAGCATTAGGAAGTTAATATTGTATTTTCAATTAGTTTAAAATCTTCTTCTTCTTCAACTCTTTTGATTTATCCATAAAAATTTTTCATTTTAAGATGTGCTTTCCTTTTTTGTTATTGTCAAAAGGGTGAGTTATTAATTATTGTGTTTATGTTTTATTTGTATTATTTTTATTTTAGTATATTTTTATTTAGAGTTTGTGTGGTTTGTTGTGGATCTATGGCTTTTTATTTTGATGATAGCAAACATTCTTTTTTCTCTACAGCTGCCTTATCTACTGACATTTTAGGTTCACACGATCGGATTGCAATTTGGAATCAATTCAAGATTGGGTAGACTAGGTCTGAGTCAGCTTGTACACCTTTTTCCTTTCTTGGGTCTATTGTATTTGGTGTGGCTCTTGATGCTTTGTAACTTGAAAGATTTCTGATTGTTCCCTAGAGTTTACTGTTTTTGGTAACATCATCCGGGACGATTTTATATCGTCCTGGATGATCAGTTCAAAAGAAGAAACAATAATTAGGGCATCCTCATTAAAGCAGCCGTCATTATGCAAAACACATCATCCTGGATGATTTTGTATCGGCCACAACGATAGGCTCAAAATAGAAAGAATCTGTCGCTAGATCTATTTAGGAATTACTTATTTTTGGACATCGTTAAGGTGGATCGTCCAGGACTATAAAATATCGTCCAGGACGATCCAGGACAATTTTTTTAAAATTTCTCTGGAATTTAAAGAAATCAATTATGACTTGATTGCACGATCAAATCGTCCTGGAGGATCGCAAAATCGTCCAGGCGATACGCTGGACGATTGGACATCAAACAGCTATTTTTTAGGGTGATGTTCAGGATGATATTCCACGATTTGTTCTGATCGTCCAGGACGATATGAACAAACTTCTTCTGATCGTCTCAAATCGTCCTGGCTGATTGGGCTTAAGTTGTACTAATCGTACAGGATGATATTCATCCTGGACGATAAAGTCAGCAACTTGCATTAATGAGCTCGTTTTGAGATCTTCTATTTAAGCTTTAGCAAGGCACTTTGTAAGTGTCTTTGGTAGGCATTGTAGCTTCATTCTTTTGGGAAAAACTTGAAGAGAGAGCTTGAAAGGGAGTGAGGAAAGGGTGGAGTTTGAGAGAGGGAGAAGATCCTGTGAGGGGGGACTCAAGGGAGTGTGGAGGGGCCTTGGGCCACTTCATAGGGCCTAACATCCCTAACGAACTTTCATGGTTTGTGTTTTGATTTTTATGAGAATCCCTTATTTTAAATTGGTCATTTAGTTAGGGGGAGCTTAGGAGAAAATTTAGCTTAAGTGTTAACTCAAACAATAATTATTTTGCCATCATAAAGAAGGGGGAGATTATTGCGACTTAGTACTAAAATTTATGTTTTTATTTCATGTGAGTTTTTTATGATACCAAAATATTATTATATTGATTATTATTTCTCTTAACATATATTTGAAAAATCTTGTTTGTGTGTACTAATGTTTTAGGAAAATCAAAATCCATAATGTTGAAGATTTCAAGACAGATTAGATCAGAGTTTATTATAATTGAAGTATGTACTTTTTATTTTTCTTGAGTTTGAGAGAGTATGATTATAATTGCGTAACCGTACACATACACATTGGGGGAGTGAGTCAAAACTTGTATTTTTAAAACTAATTGTAATGTATGATTCTATAATCGTACTGTACGATTTGACATATAGGATCCTCCATAACGGAGTTACTCGAATCATGCCTTAGAATTTCTCTTTTTATTGTTTGTACTGCTCGAAGTTGGATTCATACAGACAACATCTAGAGTACGAAATGGATAAATCCTAGTTTGTCTTGAACAAATTCATCATTTTTTGTATTAATCGTACTGTACGAAATGAGTTTCTTACATATGACATCCAGTATGAAATGGGTGCATATTAGTTCATCCCACATGAACAGGTAAATTTTTGAATATATCATACTATACGAAATGGATTTCATACAGATGACTCATAGAGTACGAAATGGTGTTATCCACGTTCGTACAAAATGAAGCATGATTTGGTTAAATTGATCGTACTATATGAAATTAAGTTCGTATAGTACGTCTACATGTGCATGAAAAGGGTTCGTACATAATCGTACCGGGCAAACCTGTTCAATTTTGAATTGTTTGTACAATACGATGTCGGCACATACATATAGTACGAAAATAGGTTCGTATATAATCATACAAGGATTTTTGAACTGTTCGTACGTACGAAGTGAGATCGTACTTTACAATCCAAGACGGTCAAATTGAAATTTTTAGTTTTTTGGATAATTTTTCCTGTCTTTCATATTTAAGAGTCCTAAAAAATGATTAACATGAACTCCTAAGAATTACTACTCCAAATTTCTTTTGAGAGTACACTTGGAGAGTGTTTGGGAGAGTGTCTTGTGATTGGAAAGTTAGAGATCTCTTAAGAGGGGATTAACAAGGTTTCCCAACAGTGACAATCTCTTGCTTGTTCTTCAAAGTTCTTCCCTACTTTCTTGAAAACTCTTGAAAGATGATTTTCAAAGGAGCAACGGTACTCTGTCAATATTAGGAGGGTGTGAAAGGATGTCGATACTCTACCAATACTAGGAGGGTGTGAAAGGACGTTAGTATTCTGCTGACACCAAGGGTGCGAAATGATGACAGTACTCTGTCGACACCAAGAGGGTGTGAAAGGATGATTGTACTTTATCGACACCTTGAGAGTGTGAAAGGATGAAGGTACTCTGCCGACACCAGGAGGGTGTGCAAGAATGACGATACTCTGCTGCACTAGGGTTTGGTGGTAGAGAGGATAATTGTAAGGGCTTCTCCGCCTTGCTGTGGGAGAAAAAGAAGAATCACTTTAGTATAGTGCAATACTTGAAGAGTGAGTTTTTAAGGAGTGAACGTAGGTCTAGTTGGACCAAACCACTATAAAATTTTGTGTTCTTCTTTTTTATTTTTACTACATTTGTATTTTTCTTCACTTTTAGTTTTTTGGTTGAAGAATTTAAATTGAAAAATATTTTCATTGTGCTTAAAATATTAAAACTATTTTATAAAATTTCCAAGAGAACTTTTAATTTACCAATTCACCCCTCCCCTCTTTGTTAGCCTTGAGACAAATTTAATTGGTTTAACAACCTTTTTGACCTTTCACTAAACAAACAACTAGTATTCTGGAGCAGTAAGGGAATGCAGTGAGTCTGGATTCTCAATAGAGGGACTCCTCCGGAATATCTTTACTAAAGCCTCATTGAATTTAGCTGTATAGTGGTAATGTTTTTGTTGCATACCCATGTATTGTGCTTGCCAATTCCCTACTATCCTCATAGAATTCAATCACCCACTATATCTGCTCCCTTAATTTAACCACTTGCTCAACTAAAAATTTAGGAGTCTTAGATGTCCTACTATTATTGGTTTTGGGCCTACTAGTCAAACGAGGCTTGCTAGGACCACCCTCATCTACACCTAATCTCTTAAATCTCTCAATTTTTCTTTTAGTGAGGGTTGAAATAGAAAAAAATTTCTCTTCACTTGGATCTCCCCTCACACCACCATTTACACATAAAATATAAATAAGAGAAGGAAGCCCCAAGCCACCAAAAGTCATTTTTCTCATCATGTAAGTCAATGAAGAATAAATAAGCTTTCCCACATTAATGGCATACCTAACCTGAATAGCATAATTAAGAATAAGACGATCCTTGATTACCTCACTAATATTTTTGTTAGACAAAAGTCAAGTAGAAATAAAGCAATGTCAAGCCTTAGTTAGTTGGGTTAAATAAGATACAAGAAAATTAATAATTTTGTTCTCCCTTTTTTTCTACACTACCCCACTATTAAGCTCACATAACACACTCAAAATTTCCTTAGAATCAAAGGGATAAGAAAAAGGGGTATACTCATCAAACTCAAATTTTAGAAGCTTATAAAGATGGTTGATGGTTATAAGATCGAATGGTACCCACTTACCTCGCACATAACACCAATTATCCATAGCCTCTTTTCAATTGGAAAAAAACTCCATCATTATATTGACAAATATTGCATAGGGTTGCTCACAAAACTGCTCCCAACTCAAGTTTACAATCATTTGCATTAGTTTCTCTCCTTGGTTTTAGAAGCTCTCTCATGGATCAACTTCTTGGATACCATTACCATCCCATACCTTTGTTCGGCCTCAACATAAATGAATTTACCCTTATCATAAGATGATAAAGATCAATTTTTGCCAATCACTTTTGGGGCCATTTCTTATAAAGATCAAATAAAGAAAATGTAGAAAACTTGGAGAGAATGAAAGAAAGAATGCAATAATTTTTTTTATATAAGCACCCTATATATAAACATTATAAGAGCTGTTGCACTCAAGAGAGTTGCACTACGACGCTTAAAGTATTACAAATGATAAATAGTCAAACTGACAGATGCTGCAGTACAGGACAAGTGACACTGCAATATAAGTGATAGAAAAATAAAGCTCTAGCTTTTTTACTGGGGAAAAACAATGGTGTTTGACTCACACTAGCATCGTGGTGTTTACAAATACTACCACTATGGTGTTTTAACTATCATAATAATAATTTTTACCTCATGATAAGGCAATGACAATAGCACTGCAATGCTTAATAGAGTATCACAATATAAAGTTATGAAAGTATGACATATTGACTACACTGCCATGAGTACTTCAGAGATAACAAACTAACACTGTAGTGCTTGAGATAGTAATATCGAGGAGCTCGGTAAGGCAAAATAGCACTACGACGTTTAATAATACAACACTACGATGGTGCAATCCAAAAATTTTTCTTAAGACTTCAACATTGTAATATTATTTTTGAATGTTATGGCGATTGTTTAATTTTAGTTCAATTAAAAATTTTCTAAGGAATCTTTTCATAGCTTCTACAAATAATACAACATACACATATAATAAAAATTACAAAACATAACCTAATAACATAAATTATAAAACAAGAAAAATATATAAACATCAAATAAAATTGGGTTTCCTCCCAACACAGTGCTAAATTTATAGTCTTCATCCAGACTTTCCTAGATATGTCACTTTGATTGTAATGAATCACCAGCACTTCTCAAGGGGTCTCCACTATGCTCTTTTTCTTTCACCTTTGGATTAATTTCAGCATTACTTGACAAAGTACTAAGTGGTCTATTATTAAAAGAGATTGCAAGTTATCCTAATTGATTTTCTAAGTTTTTAATTGAAGAAGTCTGACTTTGCAACTAAGTTCCTAACTGAATCACAACAACTTCCAAAGTGATTTCCACTCTCTTAATTAATTTTTTAGGTTAAAACCTAGGGGATACGAAGGTCTAGGATTTACTACATATTGCTCAATATTATTATGATTTCCTCCTTCATTAGATTGACTTGCATTCCACTGATTGTTACCACCAGTATTATTATTTGGACAACTAAAATTAGGGTGGTTCCTCCAACTTTGATTATATGTACTGAAATAGAGATTATTTTATCTTCAATCAAATTCACATTCTTAATCCCTTATGCATTACTATACTTAATAAAAATTAAATCATGCTCTTCCAATTACATAGATAATCATAATCTTGACACTTAACTAACTCCAATAGTATCTAAATTTTTAGAAAATGTAGCTACATGTACATTCAAAATAGATAATGCATTTGATTCATACACATCAACTATTCTCTTAGGATTCACCCAATCAGAAAGCCATTGGAAGTTATTATTAGCCATTTCCTCAATTAATTCATAAGCTTCCTCAAATGTATTAGACTTTAAAGATCCTCCAATTGCTGCATCTATGATCCACCTAAGGAATTCTACCAATCCATTATAAAATTTTTGAATAACCAACTAACCAGGTAAAACATGATGATGCCATTTCCTAAGCATTTTCTTAAATCCATCCCAACTTTCATTAATTGAATCTCTCACAAACTGGGCAAAAGATGTGATATTATTTCTAAGTTTGGTAGTTTTTTAAGGTAAAAAATACTTAGCTAGGAATATGTGTCAACTAATTTCAAGTGGTTATCGAGCCTTAAGGCATGGAATTCAATCACATCTTAGCTTTATCTCTTAGAGAAAATATGAGTAATCTAAGTCTAATAACATTATCAGTGACACCATTATACCTAAATATTATACAAATTTCTAAGATGAAAGTTAAGTGTAGGTTGGGACCTCAACAGTATTACCCCCAAACTGAAAATTTTGAACCATCTAAACCATGATAAATTTTAGTTCAAAGTTATTAACCTTGATAAGAGGTCTATTTATACTCTGATGGATTTCATCTACTATATGGTTAATATATTCTCTAAGAGATCTAAAATGGTCCTACTGTTGTACTGGTTCAGACATCTCTAAAATCTTTTTTTTTTCAAATTTTTATAAGGGTTATTTCTATCTCAGAATCAAATAACAAGGATTACTTTTGAAATCTATTAAGCATGCAATAATGATGCAAGAAAATAAAGTAAATATCACAAACTAAACAATCAACAAAATACTTTTTTTAATCTTTTTTACAAATTTTAACAAAAACAATAAAAAATGGCACATGGTACAAGTAGGTCTAAATATGCACTTGTTTCAATAATATAGTTTAAAATTATAATGTACACGTTACTTTCCTGTCAACGGTGCCAAAAACTTGAATGGGTCTTTACTGGACTGACTATACGGTCAATGGAGTGACCTACACACAAAGCACAAGTGTAATATAAATATGTTTAAATTTCCTTTGATATCAAAATAATGAAAGCCCACTAAATATTTAAGTATATGTGTTGAACAAGTAATAAAGTGATAGAGAGGAGTGTCAATTCCACAAGAAAGCATTATGCTTAAATGTAATTAAACTACTATTGTTTAATAAATATACATGATTTATCCTACTAAAAGTAAAATGATTGTTTTTTAGTTTTTTTTTTCACTTAATGGAGATTCGCAAGAAAATTGGATACTAATAAAAAAATATTTTGGACTAATGAATGCAAGATAATATAGTTTCCTAATAAGACTCTTAATATAAGATGTGAATCAAAATATATACATCCCTAGAGCTCTATCGAGCTTATTGGGGTAAAAAGGGAGGTTTATGACCTTTCTACAATTATACTTCTCCAAAGAACCTAGAAGGTTTAACATTCTATTTCTATGTATGCCAAAATTTTATTTCAATACTCATATTTATTTCAATATTTTGTCATCGAGGCAATACATCACACTAGATATTAACTACATATATGATCATTGTATATATTAAATTAAGAATGGAAGATATTGAAAATAACTATGAAGTAATTTAAGGTATAAGAGTCAAAATTAGTACTTGTTATATGTTTACATCATTAGCCCAAAACTTAGAGATTTAGCCATAAGTAGATAACACAAAAAGTAAATTAATGTTCATTTTATTCATATAAGAAAATGATACATGAGAATTAGTAAAGATAAATGTCATCCGAAAGGATCAATTGATATTCTGCATGCTTCTTCCTCCAACAATAAAATTGCTTACACAATACATGCTAAGATCTTCATATAAAAGTATTTTGCACTTCCATAATCTCCCATAGACTTTACTTTAAGGGGGAACTAGATGGAGACACTCAAAAGTAAGACTCCGCTTAAAATGACTAAACTCCTTTAACAAAAAAAAAAAAACTAAAAAACTATTTATACAAGTGTAGGAATGGACTCAGACGCCAAGGTGCTCGACATGGTGATGCCACAGCAATATGAAATGAGCAATCACCTTGACATTGTTGGGCTTGCTCTGTAGTGGCAATTGGCTAACCTGTCATGGTTAATGGTAAAAAAGGCACAACTTTTGGCTGAGTTGGTGTGTCTCCTAATTTTGGAAACAACTTCACTGTGACACTACAAAAGTTGAGCACTATGATGCTTGAATGTGCAATCCGGCACCGCAACATTGAAATGTTCAGTGCTTCGATACTCATTTTCCCATGACTCCAGTGCTGCATTGCTGATTTCTAACTCAATGGTGCTAACCATGGCTCTGACATGATGCTAATATTCCTAAAATTACAGAGCAGATGATGTTGAAATGTCTAAATCAGGTGTGGAGGTTTTGTAGATCATAATGTTGTAGCACAAAACATGTTGGAGCTGCGACGTTTGTTCAACACTTATAAATTTTTGCCTTCTCCTAAATAATTTATGCATAAACATAACTAAAAAAACATGTTTTAACTAAATTTTAACACAATAAATAATACACAATTTACACTTAACACATATATAACATATAGTTAAAGAGAGGCAAGGGAAAATGGTCTTTCCTAGTTGCTTTATTCAGTTCCTATAATCTATACAATTTTTTAACAAGTGATTGTTCTACTTGGTGTTGGTTCATTTTTATTGGCTATCACAATTAATCCTCCTTTCTTGGGAACACAGTGAATTAGGCTAACCCATGCACTATCGTATGTAGGATAAATAATTATTACATTTAACCACTTAAGTATTTTCTTTTTCACTACCTTTTTCATAACATAATTCAATTTTCTTGGAGATCAACTTTTGGGTAAGAATTTTCCTCCATTAAAATATTGTGCATACATAAGGATGGACCAATTCCCTTGATATCAACTAGGGTCCAACCAAAAGCTTTCTTATACTCACTAAGAACCCTAATCAAGTTACTCTCTTAAACTTCTCTTAATTCAGTAGAGATGATGATGGGTAAGGTTGACTATTATCCTAAAAAGGCATACTTCAAATTGGCAGCTAAAGCTTTAAGGTCTAGTAAAGGTGCCTTTACAATTGAAGGTTTCATAGGTCAACCTAGGGATGAAGTATCAAGCACTCCAAATCTAACCCCACAAAATCTTAGGGGTATCACTAATCAAATGAATAGAATCTCCACCTTCCTCTCCCTTATCATTCTCACTCAATGGAATCACCAAAAGACTATCTAATAGCAAATCCTCTATATAATATTGCACACAATCATCAACTAAGTCTACTTTATGATAATCCTCATTTTGGACCCTAGAAAATTTCATTCACATTGAGATATTAAATGTCACTTTTTAATCTTGCACTCCCAAAGTTAACTTTTTACACATCTATCATATCTCTACTGATAGCTAAGAAATGTCTAACTAAGATAATAGGTATCTACCTTTCTTCTTTCATATCTAAGATGATGAAATCTAGATGAAAGATAAACTTGTCTACCTTAACAAAACACATCCTCTATTACCCCCTTTGGTTAAATAAATGAATAGTATAGTAATTTAAATATTAAAATTATTTAAGATATAAATTCTATTCAATTTTATTAAATATTCACATTATTACATCATTATTATTTTATTACATATTTAAATAATTTTAATATTTATTACATCTTTTCGTTCAACCAAAGAACTTAAGGCTTCATTTAGTACAATATTCTTAATATTTTTTAAAGCAATTTTCTAATAAAAAAATTATTTTAAAAAGCAATAACAACACTATCCAAACAAAGCCATCTCTCCAAACTTACATCTCCATAATACATTTTGAAATTATTTCTGCGGTTCTATACACATTTACTCAATTAAGTTAAAAAAAAGAAGTGAAGCACCACAAAAGAAAAAAAAGATATATTTATGTGAAATTATAAACTTAAAATATTTATAAAAAAGCCTAAATACTTACACTTAAAATATATATATATATATATATATATTACTTTCATTAAATTCTAATAATTTAATCACGACACAAACATACATCAATTTATTACTATTTTTTAAAAAGCTATTATTATAAATAAAACCAAACTTTGAATGTTACAAAGACAATTTTCCCTTTAAATAGAACACAACTTTTATAGTAAACACAATACCCAGTAATAGCAAGAAGCCTGATATTGAGAATAAGTAGACTTATTGCATAAAATTAAACTGGAATTCCATATTATAGGCCTCATTCATATTATTGTCATAACTTCACAGTGATTGATTCCTTCAATTACCTTAGACTTAAGTCCAGCTCAACAATAGCATAAACAAGTCTTAGTGGAGTCCAAAGTACAAACTGATTTAGGACAAAGCCACAAAGGGCGGCATTTTCTTAACCAAAACTGACATAACTGTAACACTGTGGAAGGACAATCGTTTACTTCCTCTTCCTCTCCTGCTATTTTGATGAGAACACCAAAGGATGGCTTAAGGTATGAGCAAAGGCAATATCGAATCAATAAGCAGAACAATGATTTAGGCTTCGTTTGAGACGGCTTTCTTACTGTTTCTTAAAACAGTTTTTTAGAACAAAAATTTTATTTTTTTAATTAGAAAGCATCTTTAAGAAGCGGTAAAATAGCCGTCCCAAACGGGGCAAATTATTAGGTCCGGTCACTGGACCTAAATTTGAGTCCGGATCCATGTACTTTTATTGCGCTTTTAATCTATTTTTGCAAAAGGACAGCTAATACATAATTTTAATTGCATATTAGCTGCCTTTTTGTTGCCCTTTTACTGAGTATTTGAAAAGCACAACAAAAGGGCACCAAATACTCAATGAGTGAGATATTTATTGCGCTTTTGCTTTATTTTTGCAAATACTCAACAAAAAAGCAGGTAATATGCAATTAAAATTGTGTATTAACTGCCTTTTTGCAAAAATATATCAAAAGCGCAAGGAATCCGGACGCAAAATTAGGCCCGGTGACCGGAAATAATAATTTGCCCCCAAACGGAGCCTTAGAAACCAGCCCATCCAGCTGGTTGGCTAGATTCTACGTTCTTGGCATTGGGTGGTGCAAAGCGCTGGGAAGAACTCCTGAGAGCTGGAGAGCTGGATATCAACGAGATTGAGGAAGGGGATGCAGTGAAGCTATCCTGGCCAAAGCCCCATTCATCACTGGTTGGTTTTGAGTCTGGTTGTTTACTGCTATTGGGATGTCCATTGATTGTCCTGACAGATTTTGAATGCCTAGTTTTGGAAACTAGCTGTGCCTTTGGCTCGTCAGTGAAAGCCTGCCATGGTTTCGAATTTGGATCTGGGGAGGCGTTGCTGGCAAGCAATCCCTGTTGGAGATCCAACACAGTTCCTTCAATCTTGTCCCTTGACTGGAAAGGGTGTTGGTCATTATCAAGTAGTTATAATGAACGAAATGATCAACTAAGGCTTTGTTTAGGACGGCTTTCTTGATGCTTCTTAAAGTAGCTTTTAATATAAAAATTAAATTTTTTGTACTAGAAAGCTACTTCAAGAAGCAGCGAGAAAGTCGTCCCAAACGAAGCCTTAAAAAAAAATGGAAACACAGAATATATATACCTGGGTGTCAGACTCCTTGTTTCCACTAGACGGTGGGGTAAATGACGCTAGAGCAAGCTTTAGCTCCTGTAACTCCTTCCTTTGAGAGCGGCAAATGGAAGACAGTTTTTCATATTTAGATGTTACTTCTGCTTTTTCCAAGTTAGATTGTTTAAGTTGCTCCTTAAGTTTCTCCACCTCAACCTCTAACAACTCCTCCCTTGATTTGTTAATTTTATTGTTCTTATTTGAATCAAAGTCAGCAACAAATGCATTGAATGACTCGTTTTGAAAGGTTTCTCTGTTTTCCTGAGATAACTGAATTTTGTAATCCTCAATTTGGCCGTCTTCGACCCCCTTGTAGATCCCAGTCTGCGAAGGCCGAGCTCGCTGTTCGATAGAAAGGCTGTTTCTTCCTTGGTTGATCTGACTGTTCTTCAATGTTTGATTCATAGATTCTTCATCAAATAATAGGCCTTTATCCTCTACAACTTGTGACTCCTGTGCAAACGGGGTAGACCAAAATGCACCCAAGTGATTCCCACTCCCACCCACTGTTGGAGATTGAGGCTTAATATTACCTCCTTTTTCTTTGAAAGGTGGAGGAGGGGGGCTCCTTCTTGGTTTGACAGGAGTCCTGTTCGGACTGCCTGGAAATTCACATTGTATCAGTAAGGTTCTATACCAAATAATTTCTCCATTTAAAGAGAATAAATTTGATTTTAGCTCACATATTCAGGGAATTAGAACTTAAGAAATAATTCATTAAAAAGTAAGTATTGGCGTTTTAACACTAGTTCTTAAGCAACAGAAAACAGATATTAGAACCAAACCTTCATTATGCACATCTGGGTTCATATTGACAGGTGATGCAATTTCAGCGCGGTCAGGTAAGTGCTTCTGCAACTCCAGAGGCAATAGTTCATTAACACGAAACCACACCTGTTAAAGGACTTTTGACATTAGTGAATGAAAATGGATGCTTCGCATCCATCATGCTATTGCAGATGCATATATCTAACTAACCTAGATTGATGGAGATGAATGGCCAATCAAGCTAAGGCCTTGCCTGAGTGATGTCTGGTCGATCATTGGGAGAGCCTTGAAGCATGTCTTTGATCAATCCTGTTATAGAAGCACTGTACTTTGGCAACTCTGGGATGCGGAAGTTCCCATTCAAGATCTGAAGTTTCGATTCGCCATCAAATGCAGATTTGAAATAGCACATTCTGTAGAGCAGGCACCCAAGAGCCTGTAGATTTTAAATATTCATTTATAGACAAACTAGTCCGTTTCTATCAATTTAACTGAACAATCGATGCATTCAAATGGAATAGGACAACTTGTGAGAAGTTCAAATTCAAAGAATATATATATCATATCAATAAATGTAAATTAATTGAGGCATCATTGTTCTTCTATCTTTGAGTGCCTATAATAAGAATTGCTCTGCATCTTTTTTTCCCAATTGATAATGTGGAACAATTGAATATGAGTTCAGGAAGGCATGCCTAGGTTAAGGTTTGCAGAAGGAAAAAAATAAAATACTTTCCAGGGAAAGTATCATGCAGTATCATGCATTTCAATCCAAAAGGTAGATGGATAAGCTTTGCTGAAGACAATTATCCCGGTTCTGGGGAACGTAGCAGTTTCACAGGCATGCCACGGTTTAGGTTAAACGACAATTACCTTTCTTCTACTTCTCAGGAGCATGCTACATGTTATAAATCTAATCTCGGTTCATTTGTCACATAATAGGATGAACTTACAATGAATGGTGAACTCAAGTGGAAGGTAGATAAGTTATAAAGTGTTCATTAAATAGAGCCTAAACCCTCGGAAATATGCTCACCTTCAAAAAAGATGAAAGCAATGATGTCGTAATCATCATCATCATTAACCTTATCTCAATTATTTGAGATTAACATAATAAATCCTTATTTTTTACTCAGTTCCCATCAACTTCCAGATAGACTTGTTACAATAGATGACATAGAGATCTTTCAAAATAATGATCAATGTACTCATCACCAAATACATGTGTTTAGGTGTTGAATTCAACTTTGCCTGTGGACAAGCTCCGAATACATTAGACTGGTCCATCTGGTCCAACCAAAACCGGCTTGGGTCTATAGGAGGTAGAATAGGGGGTTCCGCCCCAGCCTAGCCGCCCTTTAAGAGTTGGGGTCCACAAGCCCAATTAAGGGGGAGTTAATGGAGGATTTAGGAGGGAAATTTCAAATAGTGAGGGTTGTTTGGTAATTAGGTGGAATTAATGTTTGTTTAAGAGGGAATTACTTCTGGGTTTGTTTTTCATCTATGTTTTTTTTGTGGTTCTTAATTCTTGTTTGAGGCTCTAACGACGTCTAGAGATTTAAGAGAGCCGGATCTTCCTCTCCAATAGAAGATCAATTGTATCATGTGTTGTTCTTCTGCTATTATCAATTAAAAAAAAATTATTTCTGGTTATTCTTCCAAGTTCTTCTCAATTTTATTTTTGCAAGGTGCTGAAATTCAAAATCAGCCAAGGGAACAATTGATTTGTACGAGCATTTCCTATCAAATTGGTATCAGAGTATCAATCTGTGGTACCTATGGTCGGGAGAAAAGTGGTAGTATTGGAGGGAGAGACGGAACAATTAAAATCAAATTTTGTGGAGAAGATTTTTGAATTTAAAAATTAATTTCAACCATCCATGAAAAGATGGATGGAAAGTTTGTCGTCGTGGAAGAAATGTTGAGGAAGATACTTGAGGCCCAACCGAAAAATGACGACATCAGAGGCGAAGGCAGCCATCGACGGCCAAAGAAGTGGTGGAAACCCTAATCCACTAAGGAGATGGGGAATTTGTAGGGGGAAGATGGGATGCCTCCTCTAGAGTATTTTTTGGGAGGAGATGAGAAGTATGAAAGGATGGGTGTTGATTTTACAAGACATGGGGCTGATTTTGAGCGTAGGGGTGAGGATCGAGACAAAAGGAGAGGTGATTTTGAAGAGGGGTTTGGGTATGAGCGCAAAATGGAGGATCGAGACACTTGGGGAGTACAACCGCTTCGTGGAATGGAAGGTTATGGAGGATTCAGGGGAAATGAAGACAATCCGAGAGGGAGGAAGCTGAAGATGACTATCTTTGAAGGAGATGATGCACATGGGTGGATCTATAAAGTGGAGAGGTATTTCGACATCAACATATTGACGGAGGAGAGGCTGACAACAACTGATCAATATTTGGAAGGGAAGACCTTGGCCTGGTACAAGTGGAGGGACATGTGACGATCTATATAAAGCTGGAGTGAGATCAAGGATTGCTTTTTTGAACGTTTCCAAACCAACAGGATAGGGGACTTCTACAAGCAATTTTTCGCCCTAACACAAGATGGTTTGATGGTAGATTAACGGGAGAGGTTCGAATACCTTGCTAGCCGACTGACTGGCTTTCTAAGACAGTGTTAGAGAGGAACTTCATGAAGGGTCTCAAACCAGAGATCCAAGTGGCGGTTAGAGTGATGATGCCTCGTAACTTGGGTAGGATATGGAGCTAGTGCAGTTAGTGGAGAACCATAAGTACCTGGAGAGGGGGGCCAGAGGAAGCAATTCAAGAAGCTCGTACAAGATGACCACCACTTTCTTAGCTCCCAAGGGGCCAGTATCGAGAAGCCTTTGTGAGGCCCCAAAAGAGAAGCCTGTAGGAGAGGGATTCAAGAGAAATTTTAGAAAGCTCATTGAGAATGAGCTAAAGGAGAAGAGGGCAAAGGGATTAGGTTTTAGATGTGATGAGAGGTACACATCAGGACACAAGTGTAAGGACTGAACTCTGCAGGTTTTCACTGTCTGTGATGACGATGAAGCTAAGGATGGAGGTGGGAGTGAGGCAGTGGTGGATGAGGAAGAAGAGCAACATTTTGGCATGGCAGGGTTCTTATTAAATTCAGTTATGAGATTTACTCCGAATCACACCATAAAAGTGAAAGTAGAAATAACAGATAGGGATGTGGTGGTATTGATAGAAAGTGGGGATACCCACAATTTCATCTTCAACCAGGTCGTTGACCAATTGAGGGTGAAGTTGGTGGACACAAAGAGTTATGGGATGATGCTAAGCACTAGGAAGATAGAGACTGGCAGAGGAATATGTCGAGGAGTGGTTATGACCATACATGGGGTCCAGGTGAGGGAGGGCCTCGTTCCCTTGTGTTGGGAAGCACTGATGTTATTGTGGGTCTCCGAAAGGATGCTGCTCGTGGGTTTCGAATGCGAAGGGTACGATCACACTATCCCGTAGGACAAAATGGTCGTAGACCTTTACACCCGACACAAGCAGGCCGATGGAAGAGCAGATCGAGTTATATATACGATTAGTCATGGAGGGCAGCGACTTTCACCTACCAACCTAGATGGATAATAATATACATAACCCAAAATTTCACGAGATTTCTTCCATTCGACACACCAGCTTGAATGAGAATTATTTGATTGTGGGGATCGATTTTCTACGGGCGCAAGCCCCCGTAGTTAATTACAGCTTAGACCTTGGTCTAAGAAGACTCTCGATTAAGGACGTTAGATTATCTTCTCTAATGGGTCGAGTGCAAAGAGAAAATTCTAGGCTTTCCTAATCAAAGAGGAAGGTCCCAAATTGGTTCAATCAATCACACGTGGTTCAGTCAACATTCGACCGGCTCGAAGAAGTGGAAACTGGAGAAAAAGAGAAAAGACACTGCACTCAAACATGCACGAGAGAAGGAAGGAGGTGGCGTCATCCGTGTGATGCAGATGTGAAGGGTTTATAGCTTCCGAAAGGATGGAGAGCTTACCCACCAATAAGGTGTATAGTGGTACATCCGTACCACTCACCTTTAGACCCTAAATCTACAAAAGATGTAGTATCGTACATACGATACTGACATCTACGACCTAACTAATGCAATCTTGACTTATTCCTTGCCTGAAAAAGGATGCCAGCTAAAATCCTAAGCACAACCAATCGTCATATATGTATGCAAGATTGGAAAGCTCTATCCTAAGGAATCAAGGATTTAAATTAGAGACTATGTAATATGTAAAGGAATAGACCTATCGCCACATATGATGCATGAAACAGATGCATTATAAAAATATCCTTAGGTCTACTGATGCAATGCATGAATGGAACTAAAGTGCACTGTGAAACAAAGTGTGTAAAAACAAATGCATGCATGACATTCAGAGTACGAAAAAAGTAAATAAACACACTAAGGGTACCCTTCAGGCAAGAAACCCACATAGAAAATCATCCTAGCAATGCCCACTTCGTATAAGAAAACAGCGATGTCAATGGCACAATGGGTGGCCTACTCTACAGGCCTAAATGACCCTAATGGTCTCTAAGGCTCACAAAAAAGGGGAGGGTATCATACCCAAAACCAGAAAAAGGCCAAAATCCTAGCGATGCCCACTTCGTGTGGGAAAACAACGATGCCCAATGGCACAATTGGGTGGCCTACTCTACAGGCCTAAATGACCCTAATGGTCTCTAAGGCTCACAGAAGGGGGCAAGCTTTGACCTATAGGGCCAAAGCTTCGTTAGTGAACTACCCTAAGGCCAGCTATCTAAACATGCTAGAATACCTATTAACAAGTCGTGTGTGATGTGTAGCAATTTCGATATCTAATTAAAAGAATTTGCTTTACAAGTTGCAGAGATTATACCTGACTGTGGCGCTGCCACTTAAAAGCTCCAAGTAAGCAAGTCATTCTTGACCACGCAAAGCATGTGGCGCAGCCACTTAAGAGCTTCAAGCTAGCGAATTACTCCGATGTACTTGCAAGGAAGAGGAGTTCGGGCAGCTTCCGGCGTCGGGATCGGTCCAGGTAGCGATCCGAGCGGCTTCAGATCTGGTTCAGGCGTGCAAAGCCGAGAGCAGGTGTTCGGGTGGCTGCCGTCGAGCTCGAGTTCGGTCCGGAGAGGTAGATCGGGATCCGTCCAGGCGACGTCGGGTCGGAGAGGGAGATCAGGCGTGCGATCTGGTCTTCCTCGGCTTACGTGAGAGAGGGAGAAGGAACGGGAGGCTTCGGGCCTCTTCTTAACGAGAGTGAGAAAGAGAGGGAGTCGGTGTGAGAGAGGGAGAGGGAGAGAATGAGAAATCGAGAGAGAGGGATCGAGTGGAGAAGCCTTTCGACTTCTCCTCAGGCTCCGACCGAAGAGAGCACGACCAAGAGGGGAATCCCGATCCCCTTGCGATCTGGGAAGAGGAACCGAGAAGTCCATCCCCCCGAGAGAGAGGACAGGGTACTCAATGCGACCCAATACTGCGACAACGGTCGACTTCGAATTTTGGGGAAATCAAAGCCGTCGATGCGATTACCGGATTTAGGAAAATAAATTCAAATTATGTCAAAAGTATATTGGAATTTATTTAGGATTAATTTGGGCTGATTTGAGTTAGGTTTGGATGCAAATCTGGTTCAAATCAGCTCGATTTAAAATCGGGCTAAGTTCGATCGATTTGATCAAACCAAATTAAACTCAAATTGAAATCAATTCGGGTCAAATTGAACTTGACGAGGAACAATTGCGTCGATCGAATGTGCTCGAGCGAAAAACGAGGTCAACAGTTATCCTAGGGATGAAATGGCTACAAAACTTTGGGGATACCAAAGTTAATTGGGGAGTATTAATAATGGAGCTGGTAGTGAAAAGAAGGAGAATGATAATTAGGGGTGATGTGGGGTTATCTAAAGCCATGGTATCACTTAAAATCATGGTGAGGACCTTACAAAAGTTGGGAGGTGGATTTTTGGAGTTGCAAAGCCTAGAAGGGGATATTCCTCTTTCTGTGTAGCAGCTTATACAATAGTGTAGTGAGATTTTTCAGCCACCTAAGGAATTGTCACCACCGAGGGAGCATGAAAATGCAATTACCTTGAGAGAGGGAGTAGGGAGTGTCACCAATCAATGTCATGTCATATACCGCTATCCATAGATTCAGAAGAATGAGATTGAAAAGCTTATCCGAGAGATATTGAAAACAGGGATCATCTAACAAAGTGTGAGTCCTTTTCTAACCCAGTCTTACTGGTCAAGAATGATGGGAGCTAGAGATTCTGCATGAACTATTGGGCCCTAAATAAGGAGGTTGTGCCAGGCAAGTTTCCTATTCTGATGATAGATGGCTGTGAGGAGCAATAGTGTTCTCAAAGATGGATTTGAAGTCAGGTTACCATCAGATCCGGATGAGAGAAGAGGATGTCTTGAAGACTGTGTTCAGAATACATGAGAGACACTATAAGTTCTTACTTATGCTATTTAGCCTCATCAATGCCCCTACCACCTTCCAATGCTTCATAAATAGGGTGCTCTGACCATATCTTTGAAAGTTCGTACTAATTTTCTTTGATGACATACTAGTGTACAGCAGGTCGGTGGAGGAGCATTTGGAGCACTGAAGGGCAGTCCTAGAAGTATTAAAGAAATCGGCTGAGGACCAATATGAAGAAGCGTTGCTTTGCATAATCAAGTGTGGAATATTTGGGGCACGTGGTATCTCAGGAGTGGGTGACGATGAATCAGGTCAAGATTGAGGCAATGCAAAAATGGCCTCTACCCAAGAATCTGAGAGAGTTGAGAGGCCTCCTAGGTTTGATTGGATACTACAGGATATTTGTTAGAGGATATAGCACCATAGTCTAGCCGTTATAAAGCAACTGAAGAAGGTTAGCATCTTGTGGGGAGAGGCAGCTACCCAGGCCTTTGAGAAATTGAAGAAAGTCAAAACCACAATATCAATTTTGTCCCTAACAAATTTCAATTAGATTTTTGTGGTTGAGACTAATGCACCAAGATATGGATTGGGGATCGTGCTCATGCCGAATCTATAGTATCTAACAGAGATAAGGTGTTCCTCAATCATTGTTGGAGGGAGCTGTTCAGGTTACAGGGGACAGTGCTGAAGAGAAGTACCACCTACCACCCCCCAAATAGACGAGCAGACCGAAGTGGTGAACAAGAGCTTGGAAACATATTTGCGATGTTTTTTCTTCGGAAACACTTAGGTTATGGGTCAAGTGGTTGGCATGGAAAGAATACTGGTACAACACTTCATACCACTTGGCTTCCCAAATGACTCCTTTCAAAGTGTTGTACGGAAGAGACACTCCACATTTGATGCATTTTGGGCAAAGTCGACACCAATCTCTTTAATAGAGTAGTATTTGGAGGAAAGGGATAGGGTGTTGGATGAGTTAAAAAGACACCTACTAAGGGCTCAGCAAAATATGAAGAAACAGGAGGATGGGCACAAGGACATCCAGTTCTCCATTGGGGATCGGTTGTTCTTAAAATTGTGACCTTACAGGCAGAGGACAGTAGCCAACAGAAGGATTGTGAAGCTAGCCCCGAAGTACTTTAGTCTTTATGAGGTATTGGAGAGGATTGGAGCAGTGACTTATCACTTGAGGTTACCCTCAACCGCTTCCATACACCTAGTGTTCCACGCATCACAGTTGAGAAGAGCTATTGGGAATCATGCAGCTAGTTCACAATTATCAGGGACACTGACAGAGAATATGGAGGTGATTTTGGAACTGTTGGAACTTACAGGGGTACGCCAAGGAGAGGGAGAACCCAATAAAGTGTTTGATTAAGTGAAAGAACCTACTATGGGCTTTGAAAATTCGACCCCGGCCTCCGCCCGTTTTGCTTTTTTCTATTCGAGGTAGTTTTAACGAAATTAAGTTTTGGGGTAAATTTTGAAAGGCAGATGGGTTTGTACATAAGACACTACCCAAAGATTTCGCCCTCATTTTGCGAGGACTTTATGATCTGAGTTCTGGTTTCCTATAGGCGCAAGCCCCTATAGTTAATTACCCCTCCCAATAACAAGAGAGAACTTTCGATTAAGGCTAGTCGTCGATGAATACATCATATCCGTAGATACGTGGTATCCGGCATATAGTAGCAGCATGGGCATTTTGAATATTTGAAAATGGTTGAAAGTTTAAAGATTTGATATTTAAAATAGAAATTGCACCATCGTGCGCTTAAAACGGATGTTGGGGGAATGGATGATGGACCTGATCAAGATCCCATGGTTCCGTCGTCCCGGGCCATCGTGGTCCCTAGTCTACTTAGTCAGAGGAGGTAGTCGACCCAACCTGACAGAAGGATCCTTGTCGGCAGCCATGGGTTGCTTCGTCCAATGATACCTTGTAGATCTGGGTTGAATATTTGTCTAAGGGGACAAATTTGAATCCACCTTAACTTACAGAGGGCTTTGTGCCCTATCGATTATATCCTATTGATTCATATCTTAAAGATTTGACGTCATTAAGAAACGTTTTGGCTCTGGCCATAACCAGTATCTCGTGGTGCCATTTGGCGGCAAAACCATTCGGTTCATAGGGCCCCGGGCCATAACCATTTATCCTGCAGCGCCATTTGGCGATGATCACGTACCACATTCTTACTGGCAGGAGATTATATGAGAATGAATCCTAGTGATATTTTCGACTAGGCATTAGCTTTTTGTGAGCTGAAGTTATATTCAAATTTGTCCACCTCGACAAACTGTTACGGGGGGTGGATGGATTTTGGTTTAAATGTTTGATGGTTTGATTTCAATTTAAACATTGGTCTTTTGGGATTTTGAATTGTTTTTTTTTTTTAATCATCATATGTATTTAGATAGAATTTGAAAATATTTAGAGTTAACCCATCCGGTTGAGATCTGCATTCAACACGGCCATCATCAAGGTGTTTGGAATCATTCTATTTGAAAATTTTTGCATTTTATGGATGAACATTGTCAACCCTATCAACTGCCGATAGGGGGTCGAGTTTCATAGGTTTTATGACATTGTTAGTGAATTTTCATTGTTATAAGCCTTGAAGACCTAATATGAATGTATTAAAACAAATATACGGGTCGCCGCAATCGTATATTTGTTTAATGGTTCAAACCCTGTCAACTCCTATTGATCCACATAGAATGATCGGGTTCGAACTTGAATTCACTTATTGACTCGCGCAGCAATCCTAAACGTCACGTGTGTATTTATAACACGCTCTCCAGGGCCCATACGGGTGTTTGATTTTATCGATGAATCTTTCTTATAAAGGGCCTTGAAGGCCTAATAGGAATATATAAAATAAATATCTCGGTCGACCTCGTGATCGCATATTTATTTAATGGTTCGAAACATGTCGAGGAGGATTGGGTTCGAATTTAAATTCATCATTTAGCCCGCGCAGCATCCCTAGACGTCACGTATGTACAAATAACACGCTCACCAGGGCCCATGCGGGTGTTTGGGTGCACTTACCCCATTTTGTGTATATATGTGTATACAAATTACGATGCACATGCGGGATACTTTGAAATATTTATAAATGTCTTCTATCCGCTTGCATAAATATTGCAGATCTGGTGGCATTTGCACTTGATGTAATCACTTTGTATTTTGCTTGAGAATAACATATTGGGTATACAACGGTTCTTCTGCAATGGCTCGTGGATGCTTGCATTTTATGTGTTCACTTTGTATTTTTGCCTATGGAAAAACACATTGGGTGTACGAGTCTTTGAAAATTTGCATTTTCTATGTATCCTCTACTTTTATTAGTAGATGACCGGGGTGTTTATCTGCTGTTGCACTATATAAATTGCATGAGAGTTGTATTCTCTTCGAACTATTCAAAACACATCATGTATTTCAGTTCATCGCATGTTGAATCCCCCTACTTGTAGGAGACAGGTGCATCTACTTGCCACTGCCTTATTACAGGTTGTATAAGTATCTTAATACTTGTTGCAAGCTCCTTGTATATTTGCCTACAACCAGACTATATATTCCTTCTATATTCTCATTGGTTGTGGGGTTGGATACCTTCATTTGTATCTTGATGCCGGTCATTGAGCATTGCTACATTCATCACATCTTGGTCTCTTGTTGTAGAAGACAGGTGTATTCATGTCCTTTGTTTCTTGCAAGATGCGTTGTAGTTGACTTCATGTTAACATAAATCATAAGATGTGGCATTTAGTGACTTGCACGAATCTTCTAGAACTACCCTTTCTCTCTAAACTCCTCAAGCTCCATATTTGCATTAGATAAAGAGTTCTCCAAGGTTCTGTTCATGAGTTGCAATTAAGCTGCACATCTCCTTCAACTTCATCAATTGATATGCATATGCAAGCCATATTGATGTCTTGCCCATCATTGATTCTTCACCTTGGCTTAAGTGGGTTTGAGTTGGGCTATGGGAGGGTCATACTTCCACTTGAACTTGGTATGCACTCTTCGAAAATTTCTTCTTTGTGATGCTTACATTTACTATATATCAATCACTTTTATTTGAGAGGATCAACGTATTTCATCTGACACTGAATTGATATTCACCGCACAAATGTCATTGTATTTGTTGCTTTTGGATGAGATATAGGGAATTCATTCACCATTGATGATGCAATCAAAAAATTGGGAAAACCTCTAATTTTTCGCAAACAAAAGTTTAAACTTCCTAGGATAATAAAATACAAAAAATAGTAAAAAAATACACCTTTGATATCATAAAAGACAACATTTAAAAATAAAAACAAACACCTAAACTTGCATTTTATTCATTTGAGAAGAAATTTACATATGGAATGACACTTGTGGAGAGAAGAAGAAGATAAGAAGTCCAAGACAAAGATAGGAGGAGAAGCTTGCAAGCTTTCCTAGATGAAGAGGAAGAGGTGGAATAAGCTCTCAAGCTTTTCCAAGAAAAACCATCAGTTTTTCCATTCCAAAAATCACATCATATCTCTCAACCAACCTTTAAAACAGCCCAAAACAATCATATATATAGGAGGAAAGAAGCAGCCCAAAAGCCCACAAAATAGCCCTCATAAATTGAAGAAGAGGAATGTCAAAAGACACCACAAACAACCCCCCAAAATCTGCACATAAAACCCACCAAAACAGCCCCCATAATCAGCACAGAAAATAGGAAGGAAGGCCACGGGACAACCAGCCAGCAAGCCACGGGAAACTCAGCCAGCAAGGGACCCGAGGAGCCAACACAGGTAACAAGGCAGAGGATTCACGGGAAAGCAACAAGGGAGAAATCCCAAAAGGCAAAAGGCAACAGCCCACAGCCTTTACTCACAAGGAAGAAACCAAAGAGACACAAGAAGAGGAAGGGACAACCAAAGGAGGGAAAACCAATGAGACAAAGTAAAAGGGGGAATGAATCTAATAAAGCTTCAATTTATGAGCTTTCAAGTACAATAATTCCTCCAATTAATGAGCTAAAACATTAGCTCAAACATTTATGAGCTAGAACTAAGAAGATCTCAAAATTTCAGCTCACAACCAGAGAATCCAAAGTCAAACCTGAGAGCAGCCAAAGGTCCAAACCTAGAAACAGCAATCAGCCCAAAGAACAAAAGACTCAAGATGTTTTGACCCCCCCTGCCTACATCAATTGATCATTATTTGTAGTTGCTGGCAAAGATGAGGATGCACAGGTGGATGAGTGGCTTTACCCTTAGAAATAGGATACGAAATGAGCATATACGTGGATGAGTAGCACTTATCATTCGTTGTATTAAACAAGTCTTTTGTTTGCTCATTAGCATTTGTATTTTGGTTGACATAATAATGCCTTGAAATTGATCGAAGACTTTGTCTCATTGATTGAAAGCATGTCATATTGGAAACTCATTCTACTTGCACTCAAATTAGAAGTTCATCAACTTGCATGTATTGAAGAATTTATTTCCATTCGCTTGCTTGTATGATGATATCGAGCATACATTTATCATTGCATCTATCACATGTCCTTGCTTGTATGATTAATGTAGTTTCTTTGCAAAGTTACATGCCTTTCATTTGATGTTCAAATTATAGTTCAGTTCACTATCATTTGTTCCATATGCAAGCTCAAACCACCAGTGTTTAGCTCGAGTCCAGAGTAAAAGTTCAAGTCCAAGTTAAGACTTCTTATACCAAGTTCATTTGAGTTCAAGAAATGGTTCCCTACTATCCGATCTCAAGTCTGAATCTTGTTATTGTCTCAAATCCAAGTCAATATTCAAGTTCACTTTTGTTTGTGTTCAGATTACTCAAGTCTTGTCTACTTGAAATCCATATCAAGTTCAAATTATGCTTGATTTTTCCTTTCATTCGATCATATTAGTCCTAAATTTCTTTAATCAAGTTCAAGTTAAATTTTGTTTTTTTTACTTCACTTAAGTCTCATTTGTTCAATCAAGTTCAAGTGGGGCCTCATGTTCACCCGAAATTTCGGCAGTCTCCCAATGTCTCCCCATTTAGGGGCAAACTACGGGAAACTGGGTCTTCCCATCACGCTAAGAAAAGTGTGTATGGTAGACAATGCTTTAAAAACCGGACCGGACCGGCCGATCCGGTCGGTTCAACCGTGAACCGGTCTGATGGCCAGTTCGGTTCACCCCTAAAACCGTCTTCTCTTCAAACCGGGCGGTTTTGGCCAAAACCGCCGGTTCAACTAGTGAACCGGCGAACCGGTCCGGGTTTTTTAAAATCAGCCGGTTCAAATTTTTTTAATAATAATTAAATAAATTATTTTATGTTAAATTCTTCTAAATGTTAATATAAAACTATAAATTTTATATTAAAGACATAATCAATTAATTACTTTAATCATCTCACATGTCTTCTTTCT
>NW_021319387.1:301188-334312 GCF_001605985.2 Dendrobium catenatum
AGCAAAAGGAGGTAGGTTCTCTGCCTTTCCGGGGTGGCAAAAAGGAGTTTCTTGTAAGGTTTTCTCAGCCTAGCCGTGGGGGCTAAAGGAGAGTCACGTTTTGTAGTGCAATACTTGGAGGGTGTCTCCAAGGAGTGGACGTAGGTCGAGTCGACCGAACCACTATAAATCTTGTGTTCTTATTTTTGCTTCCGCACTTTTTAATTCCGCATTAATTTCTTGTGGTGTGATTTGGATTGTGATTTTCTTTCTTTGTCTTAAGAATTTTTAAATACCAATTCACCCCCCCCCCTTCTTGGTTAGCTTGGGACTAAGTTCATAGGGCTTAACATCCCGAACGAACTTTCACCAGGATCATCCCAAAACAGTCTTCCACCGCCTTCATATCCCACTGCAATGAGCTATCCAACAATGAGCTAACATTAACATTATCCACCAGCTCCATGTTAACAAAGGTCGGCCAGTCAGCAATATTCTGATCCAAAATCCACATATCATTGAGGACATTAATAGACTGTCCATCACCAATCTTCCACCTGATGATTGGACGAAAAGCTTTTGCACCATCCTGAATAATCTTCCAGGTAATAGAGACATTACTCTCGGTAACACTGCACCAAACATCACTGCCATACTTAGCAACAAGTACATTATTCAATAGGGATTCCGAATTCTGAATCATATCCCAAGCCAGACGAGCTCGAAGAGCACTCTGCCATTTTTCTAAACAATAGAACCCCAATCCTCCCTGATTTCTGGGCTGACATAACTCCTTCCATGCTACATAATGCATCCCTCTACTATTAGAGTCCTTTTGCCACATAAACCTCCTGGCAATCTTTTCAATAGAATGAAGAATACTCTTAAGAACCATCGTGTGTGTACTCAGATACATCGGCACAGTTAAGAGGGATGTCCTGATCAACAAAGCTTTGGCAGCAAAAGATAAATGCTTCTTCCCCCACAAATTGGTCTTATCATGAACATTCTTAATTAATTTACCAAAATCAGCAGCTTTGGGCTTATACATCAACAATGGCAACCCAAGGTACTCCAGGGAGGTCACCTTTCTAAAGCCAACCACTTTGGCAACCATATTCTTCCTCCATACAGGACATTTCCTATTGAACAAGATGGCCGACTTGCCTCCATTAATCTTCTGACCCGTCCATCCACAATATGATTCAAGCAATCTCAAGATAAGGATTGCATTGTTTCTGGTAGCTTCAGCAAACACCAGAATATCATCAGCGTACAATAAATGGGATATCCTTTCTGACTATCTAGTAACCTATATACCAAGCAACCCTCCCCTCTGCTTAAAAGCTTTAGTTAACAGCTCGGAACAAAGAATGAACAAGTAAGGGGACAAGGGACATCCTTGTCTTAACCCGCTTCTTGCACATATCCATTGGGTCCTTCTCCCATTAATTAGGAGAGTAAATTTCGGCTTGGTGATGCACTGAATCCCCCAACAGATAAACCTGTGCTTGAATCCCATCAATTCCATAACTTTCTCCAAAGTTTCCCACATCATACAATCGTACGCTTGCTCCATGTCAACTTTCAACGCCATCAATCTAGATTTCTGAGTCGAACATTTGAATTTAGACATAATCTCCTATGCAAGCAATCCATGGCTGGATATGGATCTCCCCGAGATGAACGCCCCCTACACTTCATTAATAATACCACTGAGCACCGGTTTCAATCGGTTGATCATCACTTTGGCCACAATCTTATAAAAAGATTGACAAAGGCTGATAGGTCTAAACTTCGAAGGAGAATTGGCATTATTAATCTTCGGGATCAGCACCACAAGAGTTTCCTTCCAGCTATAACACATAGAGTTATTAGTAAAAAAATAAAGAATAGCACGCACCACATCACCTTTGATGATCTCCCAGTAGAACTTCAAGAAGGAAGAATTGATGCCATCAATTCCCGGGGATCTATTATTGCCCAGACTAAAAACAGCATGCTTAACCTCCTGTTCTATGACCTTCGCTTCCAGTGCAGCATTCATATGTTCAGGGATCTTATCCTCCGATGAGAACTCAGGCCAATTCATTACAGATATCTGCCTCTCTTTCCATTTCGACACAAAGAAATGCCAAAATTCTTCCTGAATGAGATTCAGGTCATCAACACATTCACCATTTTGTTTTTGAATTTCCAATATTCTATTACCCCGTCTACGAGCCGAAGCATTGGAGTAAAAAAATGAAAGTTGGCATCCCCTTCCTCAATCCACTTTGTTTTAGCTCTTTGTCTCCACCACGTCGCCAACCTTGCCAACGTGGAATTAAGCTCCCCAGTCTTTCTTCTCAGCTCACCATCTTGTTCGTCATTCAGTCCATCCGCCGAGCATTCAATCATTTGAAGTTCCTCAATGAGACTTTCCAATGCAACCTTCATCTCACCCAATTCTTTAAGACGATTTCGGCTCCAGAAAAATAGGGCCTTAAGCGTCCTAGAGCATTTACGATTTAAAATCTCATCAGGCTGTCCAACATCCTACTTATGCCACTTACTCCACACTATCTTCCATGTAGCTGGATAAGTCATCCAGATGTCTTCAAACTGCAGCCATCTGCTACCATGCTTCAACTCATTGGGAGCTAAATTCAACATCAAAGGACAGTGGTCCAAGGCTATACGAATGAGGTGCTTAACAGTCGCCAATGGGGCCAACCTGAGCCCAACAGAGTTCATAAGAACTCTATCTAATCGCACCCAAATCTTATTGTTACCACTCTTGTTATTCGACCAAGCATATCTCTGTCCCATAAATCCCAGATCATGCAGATCATTAATAACCATAAAATCTACCATCTCCTGCGCACCAATAGTGTAGTTGAATTTCCTACCACCTTTCTTCTCCCCCTGATTCAGACAACAGTTAAAATCTCCCCCAAAAATAATTGGGAGATCAGAGCTAACCAGAGGGCCAATCTGATTCCATAACAGTCTTCTAGTATGATACTCTTTACTAGCATAAACAATAACAATTCCCCATTTATGTAAGTTGGGTAAAACCACATTACCAACAATCGCCTACTCCATTTTCATAACTACTTCAAACTGTACAATATCTTTTCTCCATAAAGCCACCATTCCTCCTGATTTACCCACAGCAGGAACATGAAAAAAAATCTCAGTTACAACCAATGAGTTTATTAATCTCCAATCGGTTGAAGTCTTGCACCATGGTTTCAATCAAACCAACAAAATTCACCTCATTATTGCTAATGAGGCTACGCAAGTAGTGCCCAGTTTGCTTCTTACGGGCACCCCTGCAATTTCAGAAAAGGATGGACGACATTAATAAACTAAAGGGGAAGCGTCCCCGCCGTCTTGATCCTCCCCCAAATCATAGCTTGTAGCTTCCACCATCTCCTTTTTCCTTTTCCTGGGAGCCTCCAAAATAGGTCCCAATTGATTAAGCTCCTTCAGAGCATTGGCTCTGTTAGCCATTCTTATACCAGCCATGAACGACAACCTCTGCTTGAACCCCATCCTGCTCTTCTTATGAGTGGGCTTTAACTTACTATATGGCACTTGAACCTTGTTCAAGTCCACTTGCTTTGGAATGTTGAAATACTATTTGCTGCCCACATTCTCCTTATTCTTGCCTTGTGCTCGTGTCATTCTTCTTCTTCGTGGGGGAACTTGAATCCAAGGACCCGTATGATCCTCACTTTCCTGCAAACCTTCCTTTGGATAACTTTGCCCTCATTACGTTCACCATGTACATCAGCATTCCCCCCTTTATCACTACTGTCAACTGCTTTACCTTTACTGCCATCCTCTGTTTTAACAACAAGTAACACCATTTTCTTAGGTTGTATGGGATCCAAATTCCCATTCCAACCCAAATTCTGTGCAGAACTACCTTCTCCCTTGCCACCCTGCTTCAAATTTTCCTCTGCTCTTCTAACCTCATTCCCCCCCCTTGTCCAACCGCTCTAGCTGGACAAAATTCCTTCCGATGCCCCACTTTTCCACATCCATAGCACAATAGCCCAATGCCTTCATATTCTACCTTTTGGTAGAACCTTCCATTCATACCATTAATCCAAATCCCAGGTTGCAGTTTCCTGTCCAAACACATTCGAACACACACCCGGGCATATTCTCTTCTACCTAATTTCCCGTCTGCGCATCGATCAAGAGAGGCACACTGATCTTCGACTCAATCCTGGCAATATTGCAATCATCACAATATTGTAGAGGAAGGTTTGGAAGACGAATCCATACCGGGGAAGATAATCCTTCCATTGACTCCGGAGAAAAATGCGGCGTCCATCTATCCAGCCCAACGATATTCCCTCCAATGAACCAAGGACCACCACATAACACAGCATTCCTGGCTTCAGTCGATCCAAAAACACAAACAAAGCAATCATGTCCCAGTGTTGTTAGCTGAAATTCCCCAAATCGTCCCCACTGACGCTGGATTTCATTCTTCAGGAGAAAGAACGAAACACTCCTTCCAAGATCTTCCCTACGACAGCTCTTTCTAATTTGGCCACATTTGCCATAACATACTCCATGTTGAGATCAATAGTGATCCCATCATTAGATAAAGCATTTATCTCCTCTGGATTTTGGATCGGAACATGCTCAGGCTTCCTCCAAGCATTACTCGCACCACCAGAGAATTGCGGGAATCTATTCTCAAATTGCATCTGAGCCTTTCCTTTCACAATTTCCGAGCTCCTAATTGAAGCAGCATTCCCACAATCACCTAGAGGGCTGTTTTGTTGATAATTCAATCCAGCAGAACCAACCTCTGTTTCATTCGCCCCTACCATTTCAACCACTGCTGATTCTCTCACCAGCTCAATGCCCCCAGCATCATCCATAATAACATTGTTCTGATCATTCAAATTAGAACTAGCCTCCATCACGCAGTCAGCTCCAATCATCGGATCAGCATTCACCAATGACTGTTCATCTCCAATCTTCATTGCACTCGTCCGACCCGGCATAGCAGCATCAACATCGAACATCTCTTCCAGATCATTGCTCTCCTCCCACACCGATTGCAGTTCTTCCACCTCCATTGAAGATTTCGTCCCAACAAAGGTTGGATTAATATTCATACTCACTTCCGTAGATGGCATCAGCTCCATCTTCAAACTAGAAGGAGGATCCTCCCTCTTCATAGCATTCGCATGCGTCTGAACGCCACCCTTAGCAATCGGCATTGCCATTTTAAGATCCAAGCTCTTCGGCTTGACCTCCCAACGACCTTCCGATGATCCCTCCGATCCTATCTTGCCAGCTTCACGAGCTTTTCCTTTCGACTTCCCAATCGCAGATTTGCTCGGAGATCCTCCCGATCCAGCTCCCGAACGATCCCCATTCTTCTTTGATCCTCCTGATCCAATACCCGATCACCTCCGCTCGTCACTGCCATTCGATCCGTCACCACCGCCCCCGCTTGAGCGGGGGGGGGGAGACCTTCGGTCACCCCCCCACCATCCCCAGAGCTTCTCTCACTACAAATCGCCTAGAGAGAGAAAGAATCGGGCGAAAATAATACTTAGAGATAACAAGAGAGAGAGAGAGAATAATGAGAGAGGGAGAGAGAGAGGATCTTGTGAGGGGGAGCTTATGAGGGGATTCACAAGGGTTACTTCAAGGATCACTCTATTTCTTCTTCGTCTAGAGTTTCTCATCCGTGGAAGGATCGGTAGAAGTAAGGAGTCAGCATCTGATTGTGGTTCTCTGCCAGCTTCAGGAGGAAGCAAAAGGAGATAGGTTCTCTGCCTTGCCGGGGTGGCAAAAAGAGGTTCATTGTAAAGGCTTCTCCGCCTAGCCATGGGGGCTAAAGGAGAGTCACGATTGTAGTGTAATACAAAATAAAATATTTTTGTATTAAAACATTTAATTATATTTATAATTTTATATTGAGAGTTTTAAGTTTTTAAATAATTTATATTTATAAATTAAATCTAAATATGTAATATAAATTAAGAATAATTTATAGGAAATTATATGGTTATTATATTTCATTTTTTTATCAATTTTATTAATTTTTTTAATAATATTATTATTTATTACGTCATCCGGTTCGACCCCGGTTCGACCGGTCGAACCAGTCGAACCGTGAACCTCTCTTTCTTCCGGTTCGTTGTCCGGTCCGGTTTTCAGAACCTTGATGGTAGGTGTCCTCGGACTAGAACACCGCGGCCGTATTTTTTTATCCCCCACCACGCTAAGAAAAACGTGTATGGGTATTCGGTACCTGTTGCAAAAGAAAAGCAATTGTTTTCCCGCAAGTGGGTACTTATGGGTATCCCCACTTCGTCGTACGCATCGCACCGGGTTCTCATCCCACCACGCTAAGAAAAGCGTGTATAAGCGATTTTCCGGCGTGCCACAAATGCTGAAGAAGGGATTTTAGGTGATCACCCGATTCGTCGAGAGCAGCGAAACAAACTTCCTCCCACCACGCTAAGAAAAGCGTATATAGGTGGTCGTTTTGTCACGTTGCAAGCGTCGAAAGCAGGTTCTCGAAGTTTTAGGGTTTATAGGGGTTATACCTAGGCAACCAGCGAGCGACGAGGGGGCAAAAAGCATAAAAAGATTTCCCTTCATTTTTTTTTTCTCTTTTTTCTCTTTTTTTTATTCTTCTCTTTCTTTCTTTTTTTCTTTTGACATAATTATATATATAAATATATACACAAATTAGTACCTACATTTCTAACATATGTATAAATGAATATAAAACAATATTAAACATAGTATTAGACAAGGTTTAAAATTGCGCATTTGGGTATTGAGGCGTTTTTCGTTTATGAGGCGAGATGTAAGCCTCAAGGCGTTTTGAAGCGTAAGCCTCCAAATTTAAAAATTGCGTAAAATCAAAATAAAAGTTAAAATTGATTTTTTTTATAATATCCAAATAATATATTAAAGAATGACATATTAACTTTCTATTGAACTATGAAGTAATAAATTTGCACACATATGAAATAAAAAATTGTATAAGATCTAAAGTGTTAAGTGATAAATTATATAAAATAGAATTGAAATCAAACTATTACAAGAACAAAACAACATGAAATATATGAATTGCATAAAAGTATCATATAACATCAAGTTCAACTTTAATTTTTTTCTTTTTCAATTACTTACTCATATACGTTTAATTCCTAAAGAAAACTGAAATAATTAGCAATAACTCAGAAATCATTTGTACTATCATTCCTAAGGGGATTTTTATTTAAGTCACTGTCATAACAAATTAATCTCTTCCCTACCTCATCCTGTAAGGTCCAATACCTCTCAATTTGCTTTTTTCTTCATTTATTTAAATCATCTTCATCTTTCATAAATATTTGTCATCAACATAAAGATAATCCTCCTAAATTTTAAGAGATAGTGGTGGCATGCGGCTTTCTAGTGATCCCCTGCGGCAGCTACAACGGTGGAGGCTACAATGAAGGCGGTGAGCTAGAGGTCAAGGAAATTGAGAGGAAGTTGTTGCGGCTTGGGGGTGCAAGAAGGCATAATTTTTTGCTTTTGTACGCCTCATGCTAGTGAGGCGAGGCGCTCCTCAAGGCGGGCCTCACCCAAGATGAGGCGTAAGCCTCATAGAAAAAGCTCAAGGCGTAAGCCTCAAGGCGTTTTTTACTAGAATTGCGCTGAGGCGAGCCTCACATTGCACAATTTTAAACAATGGTATTAGATATTGATAAATACTATTAATATAAACCTAACTTACACTACCTGAAGACTCAGTTGGGCTATGAAGAGGAGGCGTCGGGTATACAGGTTGAAGGTGACGGGTTGAAGAACTCTGGTAGGAGCAAGAGTCGGACAAGGGGAAGGGTCGAGCGGCTCTAGGTTGTGTGTGGGTATGCTCAGTTGAGTTAGGAAAAGGCTTCCTCCCTCCCTCTATATCTCTCTCTCTATCTCTCTCTGGATCTAAGAAATTGGGAAGTTGAGAGGGTTGGTAAAGCTCATAGACGGAGCAAAGGGGTCGGATCTGGTGCGGCTATAGGTTTGATCGAGAAATGCTGTTGATCTCATGATAGGAGGTAGATAGGAGGCGCGGTCATCCTTCGGCTACAAGTAGGGTTGGGGTTTCTTGCGACTATGGCAGAGAGGGCAACTCCTCCCTTTCTCACTCTCTCTGTCTGGATTGGGAGGAGCAAGGGCGTCGGGATGGGGTGGTATCGGAAGTGTCGTGGGAGGTCTACCGAAGGAAGAAATGGGAGAAGAGCGACCCAAAGACTTTGTTTGGTTGGATTTTAAAGACATCGAAGAGCAGCTATCGAGGTTTGCGAAGGATTTTCGGGAAGCGACATAAACGGCGCCACCTATACAGTATTTTAGTGAGATTTTCGCTGATTTCTGAAGAAAAATCGACAGGATTTCGGGATTCAACGGATTTAAGGATGTATGTAGGATTTTTGTTTTGCTTTCTTCTCTCTTTTGTTCCTTTGGGTATAACATGTAGGTCAACACCTACCTGACTATGATGCAACATGGAAGCCATATGAGAGGGTAAAGCATCAGCTTTCCTCCTTTCACCTTGAGGACAATGTGGCTCTTTGGGAGGGGAGTATTGTTAGACTGGTCCCTGGATCGGTCCAACTAGAACCGACTTGGGTCTACAGGAGGCGAAACAGGGGGGTCCGCTCCAGCCTAGCCACCCCCTTGAGGGTGGGATCCACAAGCCCAATTAAGGGAGAATTTAGGAGAAAATTTTCAAATAGAAGGGGTTGTTTGGTAATTAGGGGGAATTAATGTTTGTATAAGAGGGAATTACTTCTAGGGTTTGTTTTCATCTCTATTTTTGCTGAAATTTGTAGTTCTTGTTTCTTTTTTGGGGTTCTAATGGCTTCTAGAGATTTGTGAGAGTCGGATCTTCGTCACCAATAGAAGATCCATTGTATCATTTGTTGTTATTCTACTATTATCAATTAAAAAAGGTTTATTTCTGGTTATTCTTCCAAGTTCTTCTCAAATATGTTTTTGCAAGGCGCTGAAATTCATATTCAGCAACGAAACTCTTGTTTTTTATAGGTTTTTCCTATCAGAATCCTACTCGCAAGACTCATTCATATGATTCAGAAAAAGAAAAGAGAGGAATAAAATTCGAGAGAAAGTAACTTTGAGACTTTGTAATTAGCTTAAAATACCCAGATTACTGCATATATTATTAGGTCCATAAATGGCCTTTTAACCCTATAATTATAGGGTTTTTAGGGCTACATGAAAAGCTACACCTAATCCTTATATAAAAATAGCTAAAAACGCAAGATATGACAGTCACCAACATATGGATATAATATAAAACATTCTAATGAGTACATGCGGACGACTGTATTGGACAAAAGATTGGAAGAAGTCGTCAATCGAATTGACAAATTCACCTGCTCTTGATGGACATAGGTGGGTTTCTTTTGACTCTTACAGTTAAAACAAGTCCCCTTAGGTTGGGGTGAGTGCCCTTCAAGCTAGAGCTAGTAACTCCTGAAGCTGAAGAGTCTTTAGTGAATTCTTTATGACTTTGGCGAGCACTATTTGTTCCCCACAAATCCTTTAGGAGCATGGTTTAATCTTTGGCAAGCTCTTGATGTCTTTGATGACTTGATCGAGTTTGTTTGGAAGTCGTGCATCTTAACTTATGCTAGAAACATTTGGCTACATATTTAGTTAATTGATTCTTTTATATTTTTATAATGCAACTTCGAAAAGAGTAAGAGAATAAAAACAAATTTAATCTTCTTGAGTTAGCAATTAAATAATTATGATTTAACATTCTCTAAATTTCATAAAAATGAATGTTATAATGCCTCATTGCTCCTTTCGAAAAATACTCAAGCTTCCCTTCTCTTCTTCCTTTAAAGCCATGAAAGATATTGCTAGGATGTTAGTACAAAGAAATAAAGAGAAAGAAGCCAGGAAAATTTTTTAAGAATCATCTTCTTCTTCTCCCCCAAAAAGAATAAATGAAGAAATTGATGAGAGTGGGAAGAGGTTGCAATAGAAGTTCCTACTGTCAGTGAACTTCTTGAAACATCATTTCTTGCTACAGAGGTCAGTGGGAGTTTCTCTTTAATTAGTTCAACTTGGTTACAGTCTACATAAAAGATTTTTGATGACATTCCCGCAACATCTGGTCAACCTGATGAGGGCTATTAAGTAGTCGATTTGTTAGCGCATCCTACAATTAGTGTCGTTCCTAAAAAAGAAGTCAAGATAGGGAAAATAACAAAAATTTTAACTCCATTTTATACAAAAAGCTTGTACTAGTAATGCTTTAATTATATCCTTCTTGACCCGAAACATAACTTTTTTTTTTTACTTTGCCGCCATATTTTTTCCTTATAATGAAACTCAAGTTTAGAATTAAGCATAAAAGGCAACTTCATTAATCACAGATTGCCCATCTACTTGGGGATCTTAGCTCTCCTATGGGGAATAATCTTGTAATTTTTAGATATGACCTTAAGTGAAATAAATCTAATCTCATACATAAGTTAGTTTGCATTTTACTTGATTAGCTAAGTACTCATTTAGGAAATAATTTTCTCTAATGTTATTCTAAGTCATCAATACATCAACTCTCAAACTTAAATTTGGTCGACTTAAAATTTAAAAATTGATTCTTCAACTTCAAGTTTAAAAGTTGATTCTTGAACTTCAAGAATTAGCTTCTTTATAACTTTCACTATATTTATTCCTTTATTATTTATTTTGATATAAAAAGGGAAAGGTTTTCTAAGAGAGGAATGGGTTCACCAAGTTATTGCCTTTGACTTGTAAGTAGTGCATTGAATTATGTGAGTATTTTCGGATCCTTACTAGATATCAAGTTCATCAACTCATCTTTTGAACATTGTTAGGACGAAAATGATGATCTTCTTGAACACTAACCGAATCCTAAGGATGAGTTCCAAGAGTATTTATCAGATTCTTGGGGTAGCAATTTGTTGGTGATAGAATATTGTGTTGCTGCTCTACTTCTTGCAGTGTTTGATTTCTAATCCATGGCATCATTCCACAATCATTACACCTAAGACAATGTTGAATTCAAATTTATTCATAGGCGGCACTCGAATCCTACTCACAAAAACTCACAAGATTTAAGCCAATAACAAAAAGAAAAGACAGATAGAAAGAGGAGAGGATAGACAAAAAGAGAATTCTAGAAAGAGAAGATCTAATATTTTACATTTAGCTCAAAATACTCAGATTACCATAGGTCCAAAAATGACCCTTTTACCCTATATTTATAATTTTTTTTGGGCTACAGGAGAAACTATAACCAAACCTTACATAAAAAATAATTAAAAATATATTATATGACTATTAGAAATATGTACTCATAATAGACAAAATTCTAATTAGTACACGTGGATGACTATCTTGAATGAATTACTGGGATGGGTTGTCAGCTTAGCAGGCGAAGTTACTGACTTTAGATAAGTGATTTCCCCTAACTTTTTTGGCTGGGTGAGTGATTCTTGAGGGTGAAGCGAGTCTTTGATGAATTCTCCATGACCTTAATGAGTCTCCAATGATCCTGATGAATCCTATACGAGCATGGTTTAATATTAGGCAAGCTCATGATGTCTTTGACGACTTGATCGAGTTTGTTAAGAACCAGTCCATCTTAACATGTACCAAGAATATTCAGGCATACATCAAGAATGAGTAGAAACTTCTTTTTAAAGGAAAATGTGATTATATAAGTGGCTTGTTGTTCTTCAAGCTAATCAATGCATCAAACAATATAATTAATAAGGGCTATAATTCATGTGCCCATTCTTTTAGAGGCACTTATTGATTTTATTTTGATGAAATTTCAATTTAAAATCAGACTGAGGTCCCACGAACCCATCTCACACATGGAGAAGGCTCATGAGGACTTTCTTGAAAAAAAACTCTTCACTAAACTAAACAAATGTATCTACATGACTCTTGTAGTGGTCTTCCTTAGTTTGAGTTTTTAATGCTGCATGTTTTTATTGAGCCGAAGTCAACAAAAGTTATCAGTGAATGAAATTTTATGTTCCAAGCAACTAGGTTTAACACTATTCATGAGGATACAAGTTTTTATGTTACAGGCACCTGGGTTTATTAGCCATTTTTTTTATTATTTTCACTATATAAAAAATTATCCTAAAAAATGGAAATCTAAATGGAACAAAGCTGCTATCAAAATTTTTCAGGACTTAAGAGTCATGCTAGTGTCCTCAAACTGTAAAACTTTTCTAATTTCTTTGAGGAGACTTGTGATACCGCTTGTTGAATATTTAAAAGTCAAAATGGGAGAGTTTATTTTAGAAAAGTATTTTTAGGAATAAAATGAGAGATCGATTGTGATCTTCTCCTATGATTTTGTTTTTTTTTTTTTTTTTGAAAACTATTTTTAAAAATAAAAGGAGAGATTGATTGCGATCTTCTCCTATGATTCTATTTCCTAATTTTTAGGAAACAATTATTCTCCTACAGTTCTAATTTTGTTTCCTAAATTTTAGGAAAGAATTAAGCTAGTTAGTTATTTCGTTTATTAGACATTGTTTTTAGTGAGTGTGTGTGTATAGTACTTTATTTTTTAAAAGGAAAAAAATAATCAATTAAGAAATTCTTTATGGTATCAGAGATAGTTCTCTGAATCCTAATCCCTTCAAGCCGCCACCTTCTGCAGATTCTTTAAAAAATTCTTGTTTGGAATTGAAAAAGAAATATGGAATGCAACCAAAGAGACTTACTCTAGATCTGAAAATACTTCAGAGTGTTTCAGATTGAATCATTACTTCATGACTTATGCCAATGAGAGCAGTCTGTTATTCAATATTACAACACATTCACACATTATTGGCAACAACTTGACTTATTCAAAACTCAATCATGGACATGTCCAGATGATGCAGTAATGTACAAGCAAATTGTGGAACAAAAAAGACTGTTCAAATTTTTCATAGGACTTAACAAAGAGTTGGATGATGTTCGAGGTCGAATCATGAGCACTAAACCATTATCAAATCTTATGGAGGCTTTCTCCCAGGTTAGACATGAAGAAAAAAAAAAAGAAAGTGGTGATGAGATCTAAGGAACAACCCACATTAACGTTGGAAGCATCCACCCTTATTGTTCGATCATCTAAACAATAATGGTAAAGATCTTTAGAAACAAAAAAGGCCTTGGTGTAATTACTATAATAAACTAGATCATTATAAGACTTGCTGGAAGCTCCATGGCAAACCAGCTGACTGAAAACCAAAACCAAGATTTGATAGAGACAAAAAAGCACATGTGGTTCTAACTCCGAGAGTGCACCTATTCCCAAGCCTAGTCCATTTAGCAAAGAGCTGATGGATTTGCTGCATAAATTATTTAGTCAAGTAGGCAGTTGCAACATTAGTGGGACATATTTAGTTGCTCAAACAAATTCACATATTGTCTTCACTACTAACATAGGAGAGGCGGATAGTCAACACTGGTGCTTTTGATCACATGACAGGAGATGATGCCCTTCTCCAAAATTACAAACCAAGTAGTGGTCACTCATCCGTTTGTATTGTTGATGATTCAAATTCTAAAATTGTTATAATAAGTTCCATCCAACTTACTAAAGAGTTGTATCTCAACTCTGTCCTCCATGTTCCAAACTTGAATTGTAATTTTTTGTCCATTAGCAAATTGGCTCGTGATCGTCAATGCGTTACTAAATTTTATCCAAACTTGTGTGTTTTTTAAGACTTGAAATTGGAGAAGATGATTTGTAGTGAACTATGCTCCGGGCCCTATCTCCTCCTACATGACAGATCCTCAAACCAATTTTCTCAAGCAAGTTATGTCCAATCTCAGAGTTTGTTATAATCTTTAAAATTTGTGTCTAATTCTAATGTCAATAAAGAGAGCAAAGCACACTGGAATAGTATATCCTTAAATTTCATACAAACCTTCACCTATCTTTTCATTGATCCATAGTGATGTGTGAGGTACCTCGACTATAAAAAAATATTTCTGGCACTTGATAGTTTATGACATTTGTTGATGATCATATAGAGGTAACTTGGATTTTTTTACAAAGGAACAGTCTTAGGTTGGGAAAATTTTTCAAACCTTTAATCTCATGGTTCAAAATCAATTCAACTCTAGAATTTATGTAGTCAAGTCAGACAATGCTTGGGAATATTCCACTGGTAGTCTCAATATTTACCTGCAGAACCATGAGATTATCAACATAAGTTCTTATGTTGACACCTCTCAAAAAAATGGGGTGAATAAACGCAATAATAGACATCTCTTGGAAGTTTCATGGTGTCTTATGTTCTCCTCTAATGTTCCAGATTATTTATTGGGAGAAATCGTTCTCACATATACCTATTTGATCAATCATATGTCATCCAGAATCATTAATTTTAAATCTCCACGCCAACTTCTTTTGAAAAAATTTCCTCACCCATACAGCTTCATCTGATTTACCACTCAATGTAATTGGTTGCATGGCATTTGTTTATGTGTATCCTCAACACTGTAGCAAGTTTGGTCTTAGAGCCAATAAGTGTATTTTTCTAGGGTACTCTCCAACTCAAAAATGATACAAATAGTATTCTTCAAAAAACAAAAGATTTTACACAACCACGGATGCCTCTTTCTTTGAACATGTGTCCTATCTCAAATCTCATGTTCAGAGGGAGAGCATGAATGAACATCAAGTTAGAGAGTTCTTTCATGAGTCTATGCTCTTCGCCCACTGTCACAAAGTTCTTCTCAACTTGTGCTTGTGCCCAAAGATCATAAACAAGACTTGTCCACTCCTGTGTGTGTTCAGTCATCAGTTCAACCCACAAATGTTTCTTCTCCTGTGTCTGCTCAATCTATGGCTCCACAATTTACTAATGAGAATTTTCAAGTCTATGTCAGGAGGAAGAAAAGATAGGAGCTAAAGCATGGATCACAGCCAGCATGTAGCCAAAATATTAACTCAATTTCAAGTCCATCTGAAGAAAACATAGGTACGGATAAGGATGGAGATGTGCCAATTCACAACATTGATGACTTTACCATGTTCATTGCATTGAGAAAAGGTGTTAGGAGATGTGCAAATCATCCAATTAGGAATTATCTTATTTATGAAGGGCTATAACCATTTTACAGAGCATTTGTTACTTCTCTTGATAATATCTAGGTCCCTAATACAATATAAGAGGCATTATAAAATTAGGAGTGAAAGAATGCAATACAATATGAGATTAATGAACTTGAAAAGAGTGGAACATGGACTACTACTGATTTGCCATCCGGGAAAAGGCCCGTGGGTTGTAAGCGAATTTTTACTATAAAAAATAAAGTAGGTAAATCAATTGAGAGATTCAAGGCTCAGTTGATAGCTAGAGGATTTACACAATCCTATGGGATAAACTATCAAAAAACTTTTGCTCATTTCACAAAGCTTAACACTATCAAAATTCTTCTCTCACTGGCTGTCAACCAAGATTGATACTTGCAACAACTGGACATAAAAAATATATTTCTAAATGGTGACCTCGAAGATGGAGTTTACATGAAAATCCCACCTAAATTTGAAAAAATAAGGTAAAGAATCAGGTTTGCAAACTCAAGAAGTCCTTATATGGCCATAAACAATCTCCTTGAGCTTGGTTTGACATATTCACAGGCTATTTTGAAGCTAGGCAACATACAAGCTCAAGCTGGTCATACTCTATTTGTCAAGAAATCTTATGCTGAAAAAATTGTTATATTGATAATCTATGTGATGATATTATTCTATCTGGAAATGATGTGGAGGAATTACAGAATTTGAAGAAGTATTTGTCATAAGAGTTTAAAATCAAAGATCTTAGAAATCTTAAATATTTCCTTTGAATAGAAGTGGCTAGATCAAGAAAGGGCATTATTGTTTCTCAAAGGAAATATATTATAGATCTTCATAAGGAGACAAGTATATGCTTGGATGCAAACCTGTTGATACTCCTATGGACAGTCAAAAGAAACATAACACTGAGAAAGAAAGTACATATGTGGACAATGGGAGATATTAGAGACTTGTTGGACATATGAAGTATCTTTCACACACTTGGCCAAATATTGGATTACAGTGAGTGTTGTAAGTCAATTCATTTACAGTCTTATAAAGGAATAGATAGAAGTAGTCTATAGGATTCTTATATACTTGCGGATGACATAAGGGAAACGCCTCTTCAAAAAGACAGAGAATTATGACATTGGAGTATATATAGATGTAGATTAGGCAGGAAACATCATTGGCAAACCGTCAAATTTTGGGCAATGTTCTTGTCTAAAGTAATCTTGTTACCCGTAGTAAGAAGCAATCAGTGGTAGCCTATGATGCACTGACACCCCGTTTTAAGAGGCAATGCAATGTCAGACACGTGTCGGACACGGACACGTGTCCGACACGACTCGGACACGTGTCCGACACGTTTTGGGTGTGTTCGGTTTAATAAAAAACTTAAGCCGGACACACGTGTCCGGCTATTTCATAATTTAAATTAAAAAAAAAAACACATTTAATAAGCCGGTTCACAGGAATCCTCCCTAATCTCGCGTTCATTCGAGTGATAGATAGAGGCAGAGGAGTCGCGCAGCCGATCGAGGCTCCATCCCGCACCGTCGCCTTCAGCTTCCGGCCGTCCCAAGCAGGCGAGCTTCCGGCCGTCCCGAGCAGCCGATCGAGATTCCTTCTGCATGCTGCAGACCGAGCCATCGCCCGGAAAAAAATTTTTGTAAGTTTGATCCATGGTATAAAATTGCGCAATATGAGGCTCGTCTTGAGGCCCGCCTTTACGCATTCCAATAAAAACGCCTCGATGCTTACGCCTCGAGTTTTCTTATGAGGCTTACGCCTCAACTTGGTTGAGGCCCGCCTTGCCTCACTGGCATGAGGCTTGCGCCTCATGTTATATATATTAAAACTTACATAAATCTTGAAGTAAATGCCCGAAATTGGACTCTATAGGAGAGGAGGATGGGGAGAGAGCAGATCATCATAATGATGATTCAAATGAAGAACCCCTTAGTGATGACAGTGCTGATGACTTACGAGTTCTTATGTGATATGTCATTGCTATTTATTTTTGGAAATTTGAATTATATGTTAATGAAAATAATACTGGGATTTGGGAAAGATAGAATTTTGAGTTGAAATATATTTCATGTTGTCTTATTATTGGGATATTTTGATTTCACATAATATCTTATGATTTTTTATGTTTTATATTATTCACTCATTAGTATATAAAAAATTTATCATTTTATATTTACGTAATCTTTTGATTTTGAGGCTTACGCCTCAAAACGTCTTGAGGCTTACGCCTCGCCTCACGAATGAAAAACGCCTCAATACCCGAATACGCAATTTTAAACATTGGTTTGATCTATATTTTTTTTTTGCCATTCATCATTTCTCTCAATTTTTTCTCATTTATCATGTGGATTTGTGTTCACAAGAACATGTTAATTTTTTCTGAAATCACTTTGATTGTTTTGGGTTTTGGAAAAAAAATACCTAAATCAAACCCTAGTTTATAGGATATGCGATTGTTCTTGTTTTACCTAAATCAAATCCTAGGTTGTAGATTGTAGGTTTTTTTTGCTACGTTTGTTTTTCATAAATGAAAACTTTCAAATAGAAGATTGATTTAAAGAAGAAATTGCAAAAGCCTCTTTTCAAATCAAATTTCCTCTTAAAGCTTTTGGTTGAAATTTTACTTCCACTTTTATGCAAATTTTATAGTTTATTCTATCTTAAGAAGGATCATGAAAGTATCCTTTACTTCCTACTTGCTAGAGAATGACCTTTATAAAAGTAATCCAACTGCCACAGAAGCTAAAACAATGCATGACTAATGTATTTGAGCCCATTTGGACTCGACTTGGATTGATTTTGGTGGTGTTCGATTGATCTTTGTATTGAAGTCTGAATTTTATCCATTGAGAAATTTTCATTTACCATCACTTATCCTAGACATGGGAGATTTTAGATATAAGTTGTTACAAAATTGTAGGTTGTGTGATTGTTCTTGTTTTTACCTAAATCAAACCGTAGGTTGTAGATTGTATGTTGTTCTTGCTTTTGCTTTTGCTTTTGTAGGTTGTTCTTGCATTTTGAAATAGTGGTTTTATTGTGAGAGAGCTTTATGTTTTTATTGAAATGAGTTTGAGACATTTATTAAGCCTTTATTACTTCCATTTAACCAATGCAATTTTAAAGCAAAATGAGCTCTACGGATGGTGGGAGTGGATTAGGCGAAGGTTCAAAAGAACAATCTGTAGAAACTGATAAGCCATTATGGCTTCATGTTACCAAGTTAGGAAAAACATTTGAAGGAGGGAATGTGTCATTCAAATGCAATTATTCACACCTCTGCATTGTTTGGCTCATTCTTAAATCCAATGTACATTCATATTCATCTTTTAAATTAATTTAAATTTCTTGGTTAATGAACATGTACTTTTATATGATTTGTATTGTTTGAAGGTATTCAAGTAAAGAATAGCTTCTAGAAGACCATCAACGTGTCTCACCACAAAAAGATTTAGAAGTTTCAAATATGAGAAAGACATGCTTGAAACGATATTTCCCAAATGAGGAGGAGAGAAGAAAAATTAATATAGAACTTGCAAAGTTCTTTGGATATTTAGAGGATTTTGGTGATCAAGAATATTTGGTTGATAGATGGAGGATGGATCCAAAAATGTGGTGGTTAATTCATGGAGCTTCAGCACCTCTTCTTTAAATAACAGCAATAAAACTTCTTGGTCAAGTATCATCCTCTTCCTGTTGTGAGAGAAATTTGAGCACATACTCATTTATTCAATCAATGAAGAGGAATAAAATAACTCCACAACTAGCTGAAAATTTAGTTTATGTGCATACAAATCTTCGTCTTCTACCAAGGAAAACCCCACTTTATATGACAGGTGATAACAAGATGTGGGATGTTGCTGGAGATGGGTTCGAGTGCCTTGATAATATGGGATTATTGGAGGTTGAAAATCTTTCTTTAGATGAACCAGAGTTAGAAGCAATGATATTCAATAATGATGATATTGAAGGCCAAAGACCAACCTCTGAATCTAATTCTATCATTCCCACTATGGAGTAATTGGACTTTCATGTTGTACTAAATGGGTTTTTGGTTATATTTTTGTGATTGTACTAGACATTTTGTACTAAATATCTTTATATTATAAGCTAAACAAGTTATCATAACAAATTTATTATTGCTTGTCATTTGTAATATAATGTCACATTAATTTTTGTATATTATATTAAAAATTTATTACGACGTGTCCACGCCGCACCCGTGCCCTATATTTTTAAAAAATGACGTGTCCCGTGTCCGTGTCGGTGCATCATAGGTGGTAGCCAATACTGCATAAATTGAGTAAATAACACTAGCACGAGGAATTTGTGAAGGGATTTGGATAAAAAGGTTCATAGTGAATTGGGACAAATGAGTTCTTCTTCTACTATGATGATGTGTGATAATCAAGCAGCATAGCTAAGAATGTCATGTATCATAACAAGACTAAGCATGTTGAAATTGAAAGATACTTCATCACAGAGAAGGTAACTAGTGAGACTATTAAATTTAAATACATCCCTACCAAGTAATAAGTTGAAGACAACCTCACCAAAGTTTTACCTAGACCTAACTTTGAAAACTTAATTTGCAAGCTTGGATTATATGATATATATTCTTCGGCTTGAAAGAGAGTGTTGAATATTTGAAAGTAAAAGTTAGGGAGTTTATTTTAGGAATAAAAGGAGAGATTGACTATGATCTTCTCCTATGATTCTATTTTTATTTATTTTTAGGAATAAAAGGATAGATCGTTTGTGATCTTCTCCAATAATTATGTTTTCTAATTTTTAAGAAAGAATTATTCTCTTATGATTTTGTTTCCTAAATTTTAGAAAAAAATTAAGCCAGTTAGTTCCTTTATTAGACTTTTTTTTAGTATACATATGTATATATAGTACTATTCTTTTTAACAAAGAAAGAAGAATAATCAATTAAGAAAAATTTCATAGCTAGACATGCATAAGAGGGTATTGAACTAGTAGATCATTGATATGCATGTATGAGAGAGCTAAAAATATTCCACCCCTAACCTTGGGATTATATGCCATTACGAAGCATTACACTATTGGCGGCACACTACCAAAGGAGTTTATCTTATATTTATATTACCAAAATGATATTTTTCTAACAAACAACTAGGGCTTGGCATGCTTAATGGGTTGAGTTTTTCTAGTAATGTAATTCATACTATAATAATGAGCAGGTACAGAGAATAAACCTAGCAATGCATATGTTTACTCCAAAAGGCAATTTATGACTTTAAACTGAAAGATAACCATCTATTTTCTCAAGAGGAGAACAGCAAAAGCTTAATGTAAAAGGCCATCCAAGGCCTTAAATAAAGCCCCTTAACCTAGTTTGACAGTTTTTGCAAGGTCGCTTTAGAAATTTTATAGCATTACAAATCGTTTTATATTCATAAGATATATTATCTCTAGCTTTTGTTTATATCTTGCTTATTGGAAGTAATCATAACAGCATTTTTGAGGTAGAACACTACTTACAAAAGTGTGTTATCACCAAAAATCTAAGACTCCACAAGTATTTTCTTGGTGTTGAATTTTCTTAAAATAAAAATGGAATACTACCATCTCAAAGAAAGCACAGTACTGATCTTGAAGAAATTGGTATTCTTGATGCAAGTCGGCAAATACAACAATGAAGTCTTAGGCCACATCTAATAACGAAGAGCTATTGGATGACCCATCTCAATATCAAAGGTCAGTTGGCAAGCTGATTTATTTGATTTTCAGCAAACCTAACATTTCATTCATTGTATGCAATACCCTAAACAAAAGAATTGAGAAGTTATTCTATAAATTTTTTGGTATATTAAAAATTCTCCAGGAAAAGGGTTGCTATAGAATAAAATCGAGCATTTAAATATTGAAACATTCTCTAATGTGGATTGTACTGGCTCTTTTGAAGACAAAAATTGTACTTGAAGAAATTATATTCTTGTTTGAGGTAACCTGATCACCTAGAAACATAAGAAATAAATTATTGTGGCCAAATCTAATGTAGAGGCTGAATACAGAGCTATGGCTAACTCAACATGTGAAATGATGTGGTTAAACTCTTTTAGGAGAGTTTGATTTTCCAGTTACTTAGCTTATGAGATGATACTATGAAAACTACCCCATACATAAATATGAATATTCTCCACATTATTTATTTCTTCTTCGTATTCTTCATATATGTCTATTTAGAAGTACCTATATTCCGTCAATAAGATGTTAAATTCTTTATCATTCTTAGCACAATATCTTGTAGGGTTTAGTTTTGAATGAATTGTTAATCTTGAAACAATTGACATTGATTTTCTTTTACTAGGAAAGACTATGAGCTCATGCGTTGCTACAACTTTAACAATTAATTTAAGCAACCAGCATAAACTAGAAGTCTAGAAGGCTGAAAAAAAGAAAGCAAGGAAAAAAATCCCACCAAAAACGTATAGAGTTGATCTTACCCAAATATCCACTTTCTCACATATAACTTCTCTTCTATATAAGTCCCACATCTGTGAAAAACCAAAGTTTGAATGAGTGTCAAATTTATAACTAGAAAGTAGAAAGTCGTTATAAGAACTCCAAGTTCTGGAAAGTAATTTGCAATTCAAACCTCTGGAGCTCTATATGCAGGAGTAGTATGCTTTCTGATATTGTCCTCTTCAATACCCATCTCTTCTGGTCTATCAAAGCACTTGTGATTTGTTGATGTGCTACCGTAGTCACATAATTTCCAAGTTCCTTCTAAACCAAGGAGAACATTTTCAGCTTTCAGGTCCCTGAAGAAAGTTAAAAACATTCAGCAGACATAGATTGGAATTTTGATAGCAATTATTGTCCTTATTGTCATGCTAAAGTTTTACACTTGCCATAAACTGATTAAAATATGATATCAACATCAATAAACCCCTTGAGACAAAACTATATTAATGGAGGGTGTGAAATTAAAAGCCAGCAGCTGTACACCTATTAGGACAAAGACTGAGCAAAATAATGAATAGAAAAATCACCTAGGTCAATTGTAATAGCTTAGGTTTTCCACTTATAAAAGATGAGTTAAGTTTGCAAAAAATATAAGACTTCATGGTAGCAATTGCATAGACAGTGGAAAAGTGCTACATATCATTGAAGGGTATTTATCTAATAAAAGGAAGAAAAAAACAAAAACAAAAAACAAGAAAAGAAGAGAAGTTTCAACATAATACTATTTACTTTGATAGCTATATCACATTGTTGGCAGAGGGCTTTTAAGAAATACTAGGGAAAGTTGAAATAAAACATTCTAAAGCTAGAGATAGGCAATAGAAGTGTCATGTAAAAGTATCATTCCACAAAAGAAGTCATAGATAATTTGAATGAAGAAATAAAGAATTAAGAAGCAGCGATTTAGTAGTACGGAGCGTGATACCTAACATCAAACTCGGCCGTGGTATCAAACAGACCCAAATGCCGATCTTCCTAATTCGTGAAAACCCCTTGCCCTCCTATTTCTTGAATTGTGTGAGTCCCCCCATTGGGCCACAAATTTCACTCACTTGTTGACTTGTCTCTCCATTTGAGGAGCTGTAAATGCAAGGCATCATCGCACAAACTCGCCTCTTCCTCACAGCAGTAAGGGAATTGAGTCTCCCCATTGTCCCCTTAAAAGATTCTATTTGAGCCGCAACTCTGACTATCATAAGTGTTCTTCCTCTTCGATCATGAGATAGCCACCAACCTCTCTTGTTTCCTTTTTTTTCTTTATAGACTGACTAACAAGTACAATGATTCTTCTTTTTCTTCCCCCTCTCATTGTCATTCTTTTATACACACACACGTATTTCTTCTAGTAAAGTTAATTAGAGATGTGAACAACTATTTTATTATTAACTACTGTTTAGATTAGACTATGTTGAGAGCATGTTTAAATTAGATGCATGTTGTTATATTATTATTTTGATGATGATGTTAGAGAAAATTATAGTTTAAGAATCATAAGGGTACGCTTAATTTACAATGATAATAACTAAGCCGATTGGATAATAAGGTAACCCATGTTGAATATGATTGCACCTATTTCAATAGCTATTAGTTTTGAATGCCTTGTGTTATGTAGGACCTTTGAATTGTTTGTTCATCTAGTGTAGCCAATTGGTTCTCAACTAACTTTGAGTTTCACTGTTCACTTTGAGGCAAGTCACTTTTATTAATTGTAGAATAGGTATACCTTTCTTTATAAGGGGTGTTACCCTTGATATTTGTAATATGTTTCCTAGATATTATGTAGCTTGTCAATCCTGCATTTACTGCTTAGTTATTGTTGTACATGTCTTAGTGAGTCTTGTCTAATGTTCTTAATGTGAATATCATGCGATTCAAATAGCTTACCTTGATTTATTGTTGCACAAATTTATGCATGTTGAATTGATTCCTATAGTAACAAGACCTATTTTTCATGAAAATTAACTCTATTGAATTTAATAATTTTTATTTATGAAAACTATATTTTATAATGAAAATTACACTATTCATATATATTATGAAACACTATTAAATACTTTCCTATGATGCATAAAATATATATGCTTATTTACAATGGTTTGTATGTCGATAAAACTCTTTTTAATATTGGCTAGCCGAATTAATGGGTCCATAGAGTAATGACATTTTTGAGAAATCATTAGATTTCCTTGGGCTTGGTGCCTACCTTTATTGATTTTAGAGTGTCATAGAAAAATCGACTATAGTTATATATACATGCAACAACAACAATAACAAGCATTTATCCTACTACGTGGGGTCGGCTAAATTAATCCTTTTTCTCCATAGTGTTTTGTTAAGAGTCAAATTATCATTTAAATCTAAAAAAACAAATGTCATTTCTAATATTTTTAACCAAGTCTTTTTAGGTCAACCTCTACCTTTCTTAACATAAGCCAAATTTAATACATCTACTTTCCTAACCAACTCATCGGAAGGTCGCCGTTTTATGTGACTAAGCCATCTAAGGCGACTCTCTCTAATATTATCTTCTGCTGGAGCTACTCCAACTTTTTCACGTATATACTCATTTTATATCCTATCTCTAAGACTAAAGCCACTCATCCATCTGAGCATCCTCATCTCTGCAACACTTAACTTAATATTATGCTTCTCTTTTAATGGCCAGTATTCTGCACCATAAAGCATTGTAGGTCTCACTACCATCTTATAGAATCTTCCCTTAAGTTTGAGGGGGGCTTTTATCACACAACAAGCCTGGTGCATTCCTCCACTTCGACCATCCAACTTGAATTATGCAAAAAATATCCCCATCTATTTCACCATCACTTTGAACAAAGACCCAAGATATCTAAAACAAAAAATGAAAAGTGACTAACGAGTCATCTTTCGATCAGTATACTTATACTTATTAAGGTCGCTGAGTGATATGTAAGTAAAGAAATACATTGCTTATATTTTTTTTATACAAATGATCATAAACATCACCATAATGAAGGCAATCTTAAAACATATAAGTATAATATTTCTTTGACTTGATGAGACACTAACATTTATTACCTACTATTATATAGAAAATCGTTTATCTTTTACTGTCCATACTGCATACCCCAACTTCTTGACATTTATACTTTAATAAATAAGAGTTCTTGTTGGGTTTGAGTCATCAAACTCATTCATTTGTAAAATCTTTCTCATAATAGGTTTAACTGGACTATCACAACAAAAGCAAACTATTCAACAATAGTATTGCATTCAATAAAGTTTATATTGTACTATTGTAGTTCTGTTTGGTTTGGATAGTTTTGCTTCTTTAGTTGTTGCTTCCATTTTTTTTACTATTAGTTGCTAAATTTGTTGCTTTGTTGTACTATTATTATAGACTATTGATGAAATAAATAATTAGTTACTTTATATTGGTTACTTTCATATGTTCTGCTTATAATTACTTGCATATGAACATTTTTCTTTTGAATACAGAACAAGTTTAATCGATCTTGAATTTTGAGGCTTATTTCAAGGGTTAAGGTTAATCCATTCAATAAGTCATCCGTTGATAAGTTATACCACCCTTTGAGCCCAAGGTGTGACATGTAGTACAATAAACATAAAAAGTATCACAAACATTACTCATAATTGTGTAACTTAATATGGTGAAGTGCATAGCTAGCTTCTCACAATAATAGATGTTCTCTAACTTGATACGTACCTTGAAATGAAATATATAGGACTAGTTCAATTCCGCATTTAAAGTTAACATGAATCTCTACAAAATCATGTATAAAGCATAATTGATCTTTCCGGTTCAAGTGCTGAAAACTTTTTATCAAGAATTCATGGGCACTTCTCAAAATAGATAAACAACATTTTACCCAAACATTATTAGCAGAGCACAAATTTAAATTTCCAATTGAGCCGCTTGCATTGCAATAAAAACTTGAATATGCCAATTTTCATATTCTTGTTTCCATAAATACATGATAGAAAGAAAACCATGAACTCACGCACTAAATGAAGGAATTTTAATGTTGTCATTTGAAGTAATTAAATATTGGAACATTAACTGGTGAATTACCGGTGAGCAATAGGGGGAGAAAGTGAATGCATTGCAAAAACAGCATTGCAAACATCTCTGAAAATTGAAAGAACCTTCTTCTCCTCGAAGTATGCTGTTCCTCTGCTTTCCAGAACATGAACCAAAGACTCCTCACAAAACTCCAACACAAGAAGCACCTCCTTCCTTCGACCCATGTCTAATATGCTATGTGCAACCAAAGTAACAACATTTGGATGCCCTTTGAGAAGTTTCATCACTTTGATCTCCTTCATTGCAAGATCAAGTGACTCCCCATCTTGGCATATCATGTGCTTGAGAGCATATTGCTTGGATACATTTCCAACATCATGAGCAAGATACACACAAGAAAAGCCTCCTTCAGCAATCACATTCTGCACACGAAGCTTTTCATTGCCAATTTCAATTAGTTTGCCTTCTAATCCTGTTTGTTCTTTCCCAGAGAATGGTTTGAACATCCACATATCTGAAAAGAATCATATTGAGAATTTATTTAAATCGCCAGAATAATGAAATCCAACTCTTAAATGGTTAAAAAGTGGAGCAATATAAGCAAACAATAACCTGGTAAAAGTAAAACAGGGATATATCTACATATTGAAACACCATATATAAGAACAAGGTTATATGGAATTTAAATGTCAATAATAAAGTATTGGGCATAAAAGTTAAAAAAAAAAATCTTTAAAAAAAATTCAAGCTTGGGTAACTGCCAGGACAGAGATGCGATACTTGTTCAACAATAGGATTCGGGATTTACCATTTCCACTCTCCAAAAATTATTTTGTCTTATTGCAACTAAAAAACAAGGAGGTTTCAATATAAATCTTACATCAGAGACATTTTTTAAGGAAAACCACCATTGGCTATGTGAATTAAATCGCGTTTAATCTCCTATAATGCACAAGGAAAAAGTGCCAAAGCTCCCCAGACTTCTCCAAAACCAATTAAACCCTACAATCAACTCTCTTTCCAGTTAGGCTGATACCCACCCGCTAAACGCGGATCCCTCATCTCCAAGAAAACTCTAGCTTAAACAGCATACCGAAATAGATCAAAAAGTAAGAAGCATGCATAAACGAGCATCAGCGACCGATCCTGCTGAGATCCACAAGACCAAAGAAAATCTATAAAAAGAAGGCACAGATGCTAGCTTCAACTCAAATCAGAACTAGAAGAGAAATTACGCAACTGGAAGAGCCGGAAACCGCAAAAACGAAACAGAAGCAAAGTACCGACAACCGACCCGACGATCACCACTGCAGACTGAAAGAGACGATTTAGTCGGCCAGAACGGAATTCGCGGCGTTTCAAAGAGAAGGTGAAAGTGGCAGAACGAAAATGGTAGATGTGAAAAAGAAACGTGACGAAGAAGATGAGCGCATTACTGTTGGAAAGCAGGAAAATGAGAGCAACTATTTTTTTCCTTTCCCCGGTGAATGAACACCCCGTTCCCATCACGTGCGCGTGACGAATTTTATTCGCTATCACGCGACGCTTTGAATTTGATAATCGCGTGTCACGTGCCTTGCCGCATTTGAATAGATTTAAAAAATAATAATTATTTAACAATTTATAATGGGCTGTTAAATTGGTTGAAAAATAGATGCATGGATTTTTTAAATATGGGTGTTTGGTTTGATTAAAAATTGATGCAAATAAACATTTAGTGAATTTTTAACTCACTTTGGTGTATTCAAAATTCCTTCATTTTTAACTAAATTTTAAAATATTTACAAGTTGATTTTGGTGTTGATGTTAAGTGTCTCTCACTAATGCTGGTTATCGGCCTCCTATCCTCATCACTGTGAGTCACCACTTGCTGCTTCATGTGTCGCTATCGCTATTCGTCCTCTCATCGCAGTTGTTGTCAACAACATGTCTACCTCCATAATGTTGGCTCTGGTCATCAGCCGTTGCAGCTTGTAATTGCACGCCACCATTGATCATCTACTTCCATAATCATCGAATTTTACATCATATTCATTTTATTTCAAATCAAATAGAAAAAAATTGCATGTGCTTCTTTTGCACTCATCCAAATAATTTTAAATATTTCAAACACATTACATTTCTTTTAAATTGCATTCAATTATCAACAAATCGAACGACTCCTGCCTTTGTTATTTTTTAAAACAAATAGAATTTAATTAACTTGTCATTGCTTAGATATTTAGAAATACAAATATAAAAGTGACCCAAAAAAATACATGCAAGTTTTTAAACACAAAATTATTATAATTATTAAAAATAATAATTAATATGCTTTAATTTGTCCTTTTTTAAGGTGGGAACCAAATCCTACACTACATACAATACTTATATGTGAAAATTTTATAATACAATCAAATTTAATATATAATATATACTCCTTTGATGAGTTATAGAGTTGATAACACAACACATATGAGAAGGTGGTGGAATGGCAAATTGAAGAATCTAATGAATACTTTGTATATCGATTAGAAATTTGTAAAGATTGTTTGGCATATTAAAAAATTCATCAAATTTTAGAGCTCATGTTAAAGATTTATTTTCAATATATCTTCTAATGATTGACTCATTGACTAATAAAGTAGAAGAACAAATAGAGCAAAGGCAAGAGGAAAAAACTAAGGAATTTCTTTCAGAAGGTTTAGAAAGTCTATTTCTCCAATTGAGGAGTGAATAGAAATAGTAAACTGCAGGATACTAGAAAAGAAAAAGTACATATTTTGTCATCAAGCCTCCTCTGCTTTGAAAGAACTCGTCGCCCCGAGTGAACTAAGCCGTGTGATGGCATTGTCTGGCAGACAATAAGCATACAAATTATAAATGAAGGTGGATGAAGGTTGGATGTCAGGTGGAAGAACAGTTATTCTCTTGGCTATCAGAATGGGATGACTTTTTTTAAAACTCAATATGTAGAATATATATCATATGTGCATTTTCAGGTATTTAACATGCAATCGGTGAGTAATAGTGTGAGAACTTGCGTCTTGAGGGCTCACATAAGAGCTCTCCTAAAGTTCATAAAATCCATTTCCACAAAGGACTCATTAGAGAGTCGCCTCTCACATCAATAGTCCAACTTGCCACTCACCTACCCATGAGAAACTCGCCAACAACGCCGCTTGCCATATGCTATAATAGAGTGTCGTTGAACTGGCTTTATATCTTAACTATAGCGAACGTGCCGATTCTAGAAAATTTCAACTTGCCCTATCTAATCAACCAACCACGGAGCTCGCCTACCTTGCAATACAAATTCACATGCCTCTCCCCCTCTACAAAGTCATATAAGGCTTCGTGAATTCAAGGTGTCAAAGAGCCTCAATCTCTTTTGCTCAAAACTTGTCAGTGGACTCACCCTAGGCCAGCTCACCTTTGAACACTCAACACTTCTAAGCTCGACCAAAGAAAGACAGTGTAGTTTAAGGGTGACCACCTTCCTCACAGCTAGGGAGAGTGCGACGCTTATTCAAGACAATCTATAGGGTTATCGAGTCATATATTTGTATTCATTTATTAATGTAGCTTTTCAAGTAGTCTTCTCATCCCTAAAAATAAATGGTGAAAAGGACCATTTTGAATCTTTGGCATTTTAGCATTTATTAGAACTTGTAAAGGTTTTCATGCATGCTCACACTGCTAGCCTGCTAATAAAGTTAAATATCTCTCACGAATAAATTTGAAAACAATAAAGTAAGTGATGGGTGGACACTCTTCTTGTAGTTGATAACTTTGGTTTGCCCATTTGTTTGGGGTGGTAGATGAATCTCATAAGGTGGTTTGTTTGCAACCGTTTCCAATATTCACACCAAAAATAACTTATAAATTTAACATCTACATTAGAGGTGAGGATACAAGGGAGCCCATGCAGACAAATAATTTTATGGAAGAACAGTCGAGCCACATTAACTGTGTTGAATGACTTTTTTGCAAAAAAAAATTGCACCATTTTAGAAAACTTATCATCAGATCACCATCGATCATCGTTGTCGGACTATTGTTAGACCATCATTATTGGACCTATGTTGCCTGATGATTGTTGTCAAACCTTCATTGCCCAATCGTCTCTATCTAACTTCCTTCATTCGATCATAGTGACATATCACTGCCTTCACTTGACAACCGCATTAGATCTCTACCTCTCCTTGATGATCACGTTAGATCACTGCTTGACCAGCAAAGTCATTGGATCACAATCATCTAGCCATCTTGTCCAATCATCATCAATATGTCAAGGGCTGTCAAAATCGAGTCACGAGTTGAGTTTGGGTCCAACCCGAATTGACACGACACAAGTTAACCATACCCATTTTTGTAAATGGGTCACTTTTCAAACCCGAACCCAACCCGCTTTGGAGTCGGGTCAATCCGACATGACCTGCCAACCCGGGTCAGCGACGATAATGACTACATCAAGGACGATGACGCTATCAATCCTCCAGCTACCATCAACCCTTGCCGACGGGGTCAGATTTTATCTAATTTTGGGCTAGAGCAGATGGTGGTGACAGCATGTCGGCGGTAGTACAGTGTTGTCGTCATTAGCTGCGGCGAGGGGGACGATTGGGGACATTTATCGATAGGGTCAGCTAAGGTAGGCACGCAAACTGCGTATGTTTATCGGTAGGGTAGGTTGAGGGCGGCACGTAGACGGCGAACGGTACACAGATGACACTTGATGTGGACGGGTGAGCTGACACCTGACGCAACACGGGGACGAGATGATGAAGAGAATTGACGCGAGTCGCGGTGAGAGAAGACTAATGAAGCAGGTTTCGGGTCAGCCCTGGTCAAATCCTAGAACACGAGCCAGACCCATTTGCAAAACATGTTGACCCTAACTCAAAATTTTATTGTTTGATTTTTAGGTCATGTCAAATATTAACAACTCTAAATAAGTCGTTGCCACCTAACATACATCATTGGACTACTTTCACTCAACCAGAACTAACTAAGCGCCTATCACTCAATGCCAACTCCATAATATTTTCCACCAACTCCTCTAACTAGTGTAATCCAACCATTTCCAAATAAATGGACGAGCAAACTTTTATAATCAAAGCTCATAGTAGAATCATTTCAGTTAAGGCCTAGAAGAGGAAGCTCTGTTTTGCTAAAAAAATTACTATCCCAAGAAAAAAAAGGCTACTTTGAGGGCCGATTGGAGTACTCACTTTTCTCAATATGTGCAAGATGCAGAACGAGAAAGCCCTCTACAAATAATGAAAATTCTGACTGGCCAACAAACACTTCATGATCAACAAATTGAGATATATTTGATTCAATTTTCAATATTTAAATTTGTTTTGTCATAATTGCAGATTGAATTTGATTCTAGATTTAATCAAAATGAATGTATTTCATTTAATTTTAAATATAAATCAAATTGAATCAAGCAGACCTCAAGCTACACCATACCCAAGGCCGCCCCAAAATATTTAGTGCAAAGAAAATCACTGAAACTGGTCGATTAGTTCAGTTATGATTGACAATTTTGCATAATTGATAGGTTTAGGCTTTGTTCGAGACGGCTTTCTAACTGCTTTTTAAAATTAATGTAGAGAAATTTTAAAATTTTTATAGAAAGCAACTTATTACAACAAAAACAACAAGCGTTTATCCCATTATATGGGATCGACTACATGAATCCTTTTTTTTTTATTGTGTCCAATTAAGAGTCAAATTCTCATCTAAATCTAACAAAGAAATGACATTTTTAATATTTTCTAACCAAGTCTTTTTAGGTCTACCTCTTCCTTTCTTAACATAAATCAAATCTAATACATCTACTTTTCTAATCGGGTCATCGAAAGCCCTCCGTTTTATGTCACCAAATCATCTACGGCAACTCTCTCTAATCTTATCTTTCACTGGAGCTACTCCAACCTTTTTAAGTATATGCTCATTTTTTATCCTATCTTTAAGAGTAAAGCCACTCATCCACTTGAGCATCCTCATCTCTGCAACACTTAACTTATTATTATGCTTCTCTTTTAATGGACAACATTCTGCACCATAAAGCATTGCAAGTCTCACTACCATCTTATAGAATTTTCCCTTAAGTTTGAGAGGGACTTTTCTATCACACAACAAGCCCGATGCATTTCTCCAATTCAACCATCCAACTTGAATTCTACTAATAATATCCCCATCTATTTCATCATCACTCTGAACAATAAACCCAATTAATTAAAATGTGTACTCTTATTTATGACTTAATCATCCAAAGTCACAATCCCCCACTAGATCTATCATTACTAAAATTATACTCCATATATTCAATTTTAGATCTACTCAAACGAAAATTTTTAGACTCTAAGGTTGACCTCCATAATTCAAGTTTATCTTCAACTCCCTCTTTAGTCTTATCAACAAAAAACATACACCAAAGTACAACTTGAAAATGTCTAGCAGAACATCCATATGACAAAAGCAAAAAAGATACGAGCTTAAGGCGTATCCATGATGTAATCCAACTGAAATATGAAAATATCTTGTCAAACCACCTTGTGTGATGTAATACAATGAGGATGAAACAAGAATTGCTTATATAAAATTAATTAAGTGTGAACGTGTAAAGCCTATTTTTCTCCCAGGATCGTCCGGGACGAAGTTGGATCGTCCCGGGACGATCAGTACAGGTTGTGCTGAAATTTTGGAGACTGAGCAGTTCGTCTGGACGATATGTTGGATTGTCTGTACGAAAATTTTACAGAGCCCGATCGTCCAGGGACGTTAATTAATTTCGTTAGAACGAAATTCGTCCATAGCCATATCGTCCCGGGACGAAGTTGCGATCGTCCAGGATGATCAGTCTGGATATATATAGAAATGAGATATTTTGAAGAGAGAGAAAAGCCCAGGAGAGAGAAAATCGAAGGAAAAGTGATTTTTGGGCGACTCCGGTCCGTTTTCGTCCGTTACTGTAGTTAAAGAAGTTGACCGACTCGAGGTAAGGCACATTCCGCCTTTCTCAATTTTCAGAACGGTGAAGTTTGAACGATTTTTCTGTCCGGATTTCATTTTCGTTAGCGAATTTCGTCCATATTTTCCGATTGGCTCAGTTTTTACCACGTAACTTTTAGTATGTTTCTAAGGTGCCGAGTGCGCACGTTTTAATTATTTTCTGAATAATTTTGACCGGATAGTTTTGATTCGGCGGTGTTTTATTTTGACTGTAATTTCTGATGATGTCTGAAATTGTCTGGGCAGTAGAATAAAAGTCTTGCAATGTTGTTGTGAATATTCTATGCTAATTTGGTAATTTGTGAATTTAGGAATTTTTGTGTAAATTCCGTATACTGTCGTTATGCCGCTAGATTTTTGTACGATTTCTGAAATTGTCCGGATTTGTTCTGAAATGACATGATATGATTGTGTGCTATGAAAAGGGAGTTATAAGGGGTCAGGATCCTGTGAGATCCTGTCTGTGTCAGGGAAAATCTGAAATGAGCTCT